>NC_134402.1:11169277-11538027 GCF_038048845.1 Mixophyes fleayi
CGCTATCTCAGATGCTCACCTCCTATTCCTCTACTAGAAGTACTGTAAAGGGGATTTTAGTGAAGCTTAGATCATTTTGTGCACATAAACATCAGACTCGGTACTGGTGGTTGACACTGATTGTGATTGGTGGAGAAGGCCCAGCCATTCAGTGTTGTCCTGTGTAGCAGGTCACGTCACACTGACATCAGGATGATGACATCAGAAGATCTGTAGGGAGAATGTTCTCTCTGTAGAGGGATCGATGCCCCCCTCCCTCCCCCCTCCTGCAGTCTCCCATGTCTACAGCAGCTCCTACTGACAAATATTTTGACCAATATTTTCCTATTCATCCATTATATTATGAAGAGCTGTCATGGACGGAGGTGTGAATAGTGACATGAAAAGCAGATGCTGCATATGTATTAAATGTAGTCATGACATTTTTATTGTAAGTTAAAGTGATGGGATATTTACAGATATAAAGGGGATTTCTATTTAATGTATATATGTATTAATTGACAGTTTGTACAACCCTTTTATCAGTAATCCTGCATTGTTGCCGAGATGATGTGACGTGAGGGCAACACAATGGTCCATCTGTGATATAGCGCTGATTTTGTGTTATTGTGTAGCCGGGAGAATCCTTATCACCTTCCGGCATTGACCGTAGGAGGTGCCGTGAATGGCGGCTGACACTCTCCCTTTGTCTTGTAGTATGAGAACCAGACCAAGCTGGCGCTGGTGGGAAACTGGGGGACCACGGGGCTGACGTACCCCAAGTACACTGATGTGGCAGGGAAAATCAAGCTGCCCAAAGACAGCTTCAAGCCCTCCAGCGGCTGGACGTGGTCCGGAGACTGGTTCATCAGCCCGGAGAAGACGTGAGTTCAAACTGTAAAGCGATAATGTGGTTTTTTGTGCTTGTAAATGACATTTTCAGCTTTTCCTGGGAAGATTCAACATCTTAAATCCTGGCCAATTACTTTAATCAGCATATAACAGCCCGAAAGTGCTGGGCAGGGGTATGCTGGCACATGCTGCCCGATCCGGCACTATCGGTGCTACGTGTACTTCCTGGCTGTAATACAATGTAGACTTCTTGGACAAGGCTGTGACATAATCCCTGTCTTTGTTTTTATACCATAATCAGCTGATAAATTGCACAGCTCTGTAATGTATCACAGACCCCGTTTCTTCCACTTGCTGTAATTTACCAGAGAAACATTATTCTAAGAGATTTAGAGTCCCCTGGCACTGGAAGAACCTCTGTTTTTCTTGAAGGGAAACACTGACCTCTAAACCACTCCAATGGAATGTCCACGGGTCTGTCCACGGGTGCGGTGCCAACATTCGGTTTACCACATAGCCTTGTGCCAGTTTCTCTTAGTGCCAGTGGTCTCTTAACGTTGTACATTCACATGTGTATTGTATGCTAGATATATATGGTCACAAGATCGTATTGGGGTTACGTCCTCTGGGGTACTCAGCTCAGCTAGTTTTATTCCCTCTCTAAAGTGAGGGGGGTAGTGTTCCACACACATACAAAACAACTTACAGATCATAAATTGCAGTTTCTCTCAGGAGCCTTCTGACCCAGCTTTTTGCCAGCAACACGCAGGTGCAGCTCCTGATTAGCCAACATTGCACAGGTAGTTTAGAAGACCCGGGAATGGGCCTTATGTATGGAGCCCACCCTTACCACTTTACCTATTGCTGAAGATAACTTTGGGAAGCACCTTTGCACACACAAAACGTACAAGGCAGAAGCCTTTGAAATATATATCTCTTTTGATGAATTTCCCAGGGCTTATGCCACATTTTATATATATATATATATATATATATATATATATATATATATATATATATATATACACACATATATAGACCGACCGCTATGGGGTCCTGGGAAAGAGACAAGGACTCTCATACTAACATTGCATGTAAGTGCAAACTTGTCACAGAATCATAGTAAATAATCACACACTTGCGTACATTGTCTATTTGCGCCAGTTAGATAAAAGCTGACTTATTGCTGACGGGTTGCTGGTTGTTGACTTGTTATTGACTGCAAATTGGTTGCTGACTGGTTGTTAGTTGCTGCACTGCTGCTCACTGCTGATTGGTTGCTGCCTGTTTGCTCACTGCTGATTGGTTGCTGACTGGTTGCTGGTTACTGACTCATTGCTGACTGCTGAATGGTTGCTGGCTGGTTGCTCACTGGTCATTGGTTGCTGACTGGTTGCTCACAGCTGATTGGTTGCTGACTGGTTGCTGGTTACTGACTGATTACTGACTGCCGGTTGGTTGCTCACTGCTGATTGGTAGCTGGCTGGTTGCTGATTACTGACTCATTGCTGACTGCTGAATGGTTGCTGGTTGGTTTCTCACTGGTCACTGGTTGCTGACTGGTTGCCCAACTGCTGAATGGTTACTGGTTACTGACTCCTGATTGGTTGCTGACCCGGTTGCTGTGGTTCATTGTAAGTTCTGCATCTAAATGCAATGTAGGCAAATGAGTCCTAATATGTTTCAAGGGACCTGTAAGAAAGCCCAGTGTGCGCTATCTGCAGCGTGTAAGAGTCGGCCTGCAGTACGCACTGCGCTCACTCCTCTGCACTACCTTCAGTCACCACTGCGGGGCACTGTGACGTAATTATACAACAGCCTAAGAGTCAGTATAATGCACTCTCTCACGTTCCTCATGTTTTTCTATGTTCTCTCATACAGGAATATGGTTCTCATTAAAGCAACACAAACCTAAATATAGAAATGGATAACTATACGTAAGATACATCTTACTTCATGTGAACATACTGTCGCTAACATGCACAAAATACTTTAGGAACATTTCTGAAAACTGTCGCACATGAAGAAGGGGCCGTAATAAGGAGCAAACAAACTGCACTTGAGAATGACCCCTAGAATCTCACTGGTTGCCGGGGGTTACACACCCTTATAACCAGCGTCCATAAATTCCCCTATTGCATGTACAAACATTGCAGGAGCTGCCCTCGCCTGAACATACTGAGATTAGGGTGCGTTATCTCACTCAGGCTCTCTGTGTGCACATTAGGAAGTAGCTCGTATCCACCTCCTCTAAGGGACAAGGAGTCTTACCCTTCAGCCTCTGAAGTACGGTCATAGCATTGTATATTCACTAGACCCCATATCAGTTTGTATTTTAGGTGGTGTGACCCGTTATTCTCCCCACATGCCACAGGTGGAAGGGGTTTGCATTCATTTAAGTTGTTGGTTACACCACTGTTAAAGTAAATAATATCTGGCCATTGACTCTCCAGATAGACAGATCTATTTCAACGTCACCATATGCGGACATTCATGGCCGACTTCAGACCGCTTTTACCAACACATCCGATAACAATCTGATGAATTTCGTTGCCTGATGTCGCTGCAAGTACGTGGTAGTATATGTGGCAGCATTACTGATCCTTCCAGCTACACACCACAATTCACATGTCAAAGTTTTTGTCATGTTATCCGACATCTGAATCATTGATTACGTCTAAGGGACATATTTTGGAGCCTGGGGAAGGGGAGCCCCAAATCATTGTATGTAAACTTTAAAAGCTGTTGCAAATGCCCTAATATCTGGTGGCAGGTCACAATGTATGTCTGAAGTTTCCTTGCTCGGTAGATTAGAGTCGACGAGTTGAGTCGATGAGTTGAGTTGATGAGTCAATGAGTTGAGTAGATGAGTTGAGTAGATGAGTTGAGTTGATGAGTTGAGTAGATGAGTTGAGTTGATGAGTCGATGAGTTGAGTTGATGAGTCGATGAGTTGATGAGTTGAGTAGATGAGTTGATGAGTTGAGTAGATGATGTGAGTTGATGAGTCGATGAGTTGAGTTGATGAGTCGAGTTGAGTAGATGAGTTGAGTTGATGAGTTGACCAGTTGAGTTGATGAGTTGAGTAGAGGAGTTGAGTTGATGAGTTGACCAGTTGAGTTGATGAGTCAATGAGTTGAGTCCTTGTACATGACTAGGATGTAAGCTGGCAAAGAGGGCAGGAAAACAATTTCCCCGAGGCTTTTCTTGTGTTCATGTCTGAGGCTAAAAGCAGTAATTAATTTCCATAAATGAGTGCATTAAGCAGAGTGCAGTTATTGTATATCGCGCTGTGGCTCTTTAGCTGATTGCTGACCCTCACTTGCCCGTACATACAGTTATACAGGAGATGGTGCCACTGTTGTATAACCTGCCATAACAGCTTTTTAGTCTAAACATGTTTAGTGGTTTTCCTGCACTAGCAGCTTAATTAACCTCGTTGAGCCAAAATCAGAGTTTTCCAGCCCACCCCTGGGAGACTATTTATGTAACTAAGGGGAATGTCTGTTATTACCATATAATTATATCTGTCTCTGATTGTTTCTAGCGCTGATGATCTTTTACTGCTGTACTTCGATGTGTTTCCTCCTAGCATCGTACAGATGGATCGTCTGTGTTTGAGACAAACAGAGCCAAGCGAGCACTTATGGCCAAGCGCGTCTAGCGCCACTCGCCGCGCCCACTTAGAGAATTATGTGTGTGGGCGGAGCTATGCAGCCTGCGCTGAGACACCCACGTCATATTCCCAAACGGAGGCCTTCCAATCTCACTGTAGGATTTCATTTCCTCACGGTGTTATTTACTACACACACTGCAGCTTATCTTGCAAAACGAAAAATGTAAACACTCTAATATTCCAGAGTTATGAAGGTGCTTTCACTGTATGCTAATTGTACGCTAAAGCCACAACCTGACATTAATATATTTTTATTATTTTCATGTATACAGCGCTAATCGTATTACGCGGCACAGTACAAAGGATATGTTTGATATTCACCTCAGTTCCTGTACCCTTGGAGCTTACAATCTAAATGACCTAACACGCACACACACACACGCACACACACACACACATGCACACGTACACATGCACACGCACACACACACACACACACACAATCTCTCACACACACACTCACACATGCACACACACATGCATATGCGCACACACACATACACAATCTCTCTCACACACACACACACTCACACATGCACACACACACGCACACACACTCACACATGCACACACACACACACTAGGGTCCAATTTATCACAAGTCAGTTACAGTATGTTCTTGGAGTGTAGGAGCAAACCGGAGAAGCCAGAGGTAACCCACGCAAACACGGGGAGAACATACAAACAACTCTACACAAATAGGACCCCGGTGGAAATCGAACTCCTGACCCTTAGCACTGTGAGGCAGCAATGCTAACCACTGTGCCACTGTGCAAAGACTGCATGTAATGTAAAATATACATTAAATATACATAAATAAATTGAGTGTTTTTATTTAGTAATGTCACGGCCCTTTTGTTTACCCCTCTGGAGCAGGTGTCTGTATTAAAATAAGGTACATCTGTAAGCAGGCAGAGTGTGAGTGATAGCTTTGCAGACTTGCTGTGCAGATAGTGAGCATGGATTGGTGGATCCATACACAGGGGCAGTGATGTCACAATAACTCAGTCTGAGCTTTTTGACCTCATCAGGAAACTGTCATAAATACGCAGGAGGCGCTTCAGCTGTGGGCAAGTAACGCTTTACTTTGTACCAGAACTGCACTGTAATGTCAGTGTATATTAATACTGTGGTATAGCAAAAATGTTAGCTTTGGGGTCTAGTAATCCTGTACATGTTCAGCTTGTCTCCCTGATTGTACAGCACCGCTGAACATGTTAGCACTATATAAATAAAGGATAATAACAATGATTATAATAATAATAATCTCACAACAGGATTCCAGTCACAGCCCGCCATGTAGGAATTAATGAATAGCAGTCCGTAAATCCTCTAACTTGTGATTTCTATTGCTAGATTTACCTCGCTGTGAATAAAATGCTGAGTTTTGGCTTAAAGGCATCATAAAAATGTTAATAGAGTTTTTCTGCGGTCGGAACATCTTTGCCAAAGTCTTAAAGCCTTCACCAGGAGTGGTGCAATGGGACTCGGCTCACCGGCGGCCGCGGGCTCTTGTTTTTCATTCCAATTACTCCAACGGTTTCATTATTAACACTCGGAGATGGCGACCCGATTGATCCCAGCGAGAGCAGGACACATTTTGCAGCTTTCATTTCATTTACGCATTTCGTGGCTTTTGCCACCACTTGGCCTAATGCGTAGAATAATACGATAATAAATATAATATCAGCGTTTGCAGTAATGATTCATCACCACAAATTCCACAGGCAGTTGCGAGAAGTGGGGTCACAGACACTCATTACTCTCAAATATCAGAAAACTGTCTTAACAGAGAGAGAGGACAGAAATAGTCGAGAAAGCAATTTTTACGGCACTGTGTCTTCCAAGGAAAACAGGGAGACAAGTTATCCTAAATGGTTTTATTTAACAGTGTTTTGGAGAATTGAGGTACGTCGCTGCCACTGTTGTGTTCAGCGGTCCAAGGAGCTTACACTGTGAAATCGTGATTCTAAGACGATGACAATAACATGTCTGATTCCGCAGCGATAGAGGATGCACATTTCATATAAAACTGGGGATAGTCTCCAAAGTATTAGTATGACAATGGAAAAAGAGGATCCGATTCATCCTGGAACACAATGCGTTTAAAACAATGGGATGTAACCTGCTCGCACGTTCGCCTTCACTCAAGTATATCAATAAACGTTTCCATTTGAATCTGGATATAAATACTCCCTGGCTGTACGGTACTTGCTGTACGTCAACAGACAGACTACGTATAAGAGTGTATACAAAGAAAGTTATCTTAATTTTTTTATAACATTCATTTACAACTATTAATGCTATAATCATTAATAAAAATATACGGAAAACTTATTTTTACATGAAATACATAAACGAGGAGGTTTTTAATGTCTACTGCACATTAAATGCATTTTTATAGTTTCTCCTACTTGCAAACACATGTTCTAGCTGTATACGGGTCCGTCATCACTATCAGTCAGTACCTGCACCTGACCTGTAGCTGGTGCAAGTGATACAGCTAAAAACACGTCCCTGAGAGATGCCCAGAACTTGAATTGGCAGAATGTGCCTGCACCCGACCTTGGCACAACCTTTTTTTTGCCTGTTAAATAGGCTTCCTCGTGTAACGGTGACCCTTTCCTGTATCGGCCTTTGATATATCTGCCCGATAGGCCCCAATGTCTCTTTGGCGCAGTGGGAATCTCTTATGTGCAGATAATTCTATTCATGTTTCACTCATAAACGGGCGCATCAAGCAAGTAGTCTGGGCGTCACGTAGATGTTCCCACCGGCACTGACCCCAGAGGCTCTTGTAAAAGCAATACACCCAGCCCGTGGAATAGGTCATGATTAGCTGAATAGTGACTACTTCTCACTAGTAACCAGTCATTGTAACTAGTAACAACTATGAACCACTACCTAGTAACCAGTCATTGTAACTAGTAATAACTATTAACCAGTGTCACGAAACGCGATGCTACTGGATTGAGGACTTTTCATTCACTTGTTTCTTACAGTTTAATGTACTTTTTAATCCTTGGCCCAGTCTAAGTATATACACCAGAGCATCGGTGTATTATTATTTCATGTTATTAGGTACATTTTGGCCTTGCTATTACCTGCAATATTGTATGTATTAGAAATATAAGAATATTGCCATACTGTGTGAAAATAACAGGACAGCAGAAGTCATTTTGCTTGTGTTAGCTAAGGTAATTACCATTTGTCTCAAGTGTCCATTGTTATGAGGTGTGGCTTTGATTTGGTTTGTAATCAGAATAGTGTCACAATATAAAGGTTATTGTATAGAAATGTAACATCTCCTTGGAAAAGCACTTCAGGGCTTAAATTCCACCTCCACAGGGAACCCTCAGGAGTTGAGTAAATTAAACTACCATTGTTATTTCTGTTTGCGCCCCATTATTCACTAGTGAGCTTTACAGACAGCCAGGAGCCGTACCCAGCAGGTGTCACTTGAGAGAAGACACCTGGGGGGAGGTAGGGGAGGGGGCTGGATAGTGTGAGAAGCCCACCAATCAAGACCTTTTGCAACTCCCCTGGGCAGGCAGTTCCTAAAGTGGGATTAGGAAGTGATAAAAGAGGCTATCCAGGGAGCTGAGGGCATGTGTGACTGACTTGGGCCAAGAGGTGATGCTCTGCCAGAGATGTGCTGTGGAACATATCCCATTGGTTTTATTTGATCTGATTTCCTCACTTGTTGGACCTGTTATCGTTAAGGGGGCAGTGCTGTACCTATCCCGCTGGATTTACTTGAACTGATTTCCTGACTTGTTGGACCTGCTATCGTTAAGGAGCCGTGCTGTATTTAATCCTGTTCTGCAGAATAAATCATCCTTCGATCTTTCCTCTAATACCGTGTCCGAATGATTTGGGAAGCACGTATCTTCACAACCAGTACCTAGTAACCAGTCGTTGTAACTAGTAACAACTATTAAACAGTACCTAGTAACTAGACATTGTAACTAGTAAAAACTATTAAACAGTACCTAGTAACCAGTCATTGTAACTAGTAACAAATATTAACCAGTACCTAGTAACCAGTCATTGTAACTAGTAACAAATATTAACCAGTACCTAGTAACTAGACATTGTAACTAGTAACAACTATTAAACAGTACCTAGTAACCAGTCATTGTAACTAGTAACAAATATTAACCAGTACCTAGTAACCAGTCATTGTAACTAGTAACAGCTATGAACCAGTATCTAGTAACCAGTCATTGTAACTAGTAACAATCATTACCCAGCTATTAACCAGTACCTAGCAAACAGTCATTGTAACTAGTTACAACTATTAACCAGTACCTAGCAACCAGTTATTGTAACTAGTAACAACCATTAACCAGTATCTAATAACTAGTCATTGTAACCAGTAATAACTATTGATCAGTACCTAGTAACAGCTATGAAGCAGTACCTTATAACCAATTATTGTAACTAGTAACAATCATTACCCAGCTATTAACAAGTACCTAGTAACCAGTGTAGGGACACAGGCTACAGGTTCTCTGGTAAGAATGATACTGAGAGGGTTTGGAGAAGAATTGAAAGAAAGAGATGACTCTACATCTGTCTCCCTCCTGTACCCCTATCTGATATGTTGTAATCTATAAAGCATATGACAATGCTGCGATCTCAGTCTGTGAGCGGACGTTTCTGTTATGCTGCTCTCAGTGTTTATGTCTCTGAGGACTATGTTGTGTTTTCTCACAGATTGCTGTACGGCAGTGACGCAGGTCACATGAGCTTCGTGGAAGAGGTGTTTGAAAACCAGGCCCGGCTTCCTGGCGGACAGTGGATCCACATGACGGAGGCCTACTCGGATGTGGTAGGAGAGACGTTCTAGCTGCACAATGTAACCTATAATTAAAGGGAATTGTCATGAAAGCGTAATTGAAGCATGTTGTAGGCAGTGTTCAATAGATATTGTCCTGATTGGACAAAATGTGTCAAACATATAGAAAAAAAGCACGTAAAATTAGATGGGGAACCAGCGGTTAGAAGGCTTTGCGGAGTCTCAATGAAAGGGCGATAAACCACTTGGCATGTTTATTAAGAGGCTCTGTCACTTAGGGGCGTATTCAATTGTTAGCGGTAACGCTGATAAACGAGCGCTCAAAAAATATTACCGTTAATACGGTAGTTTACTTGCGAAATTTCAGCTCGCCGCTCAGGGGGCTGCGAGCTGAAATTCCGCGAGTAAATACCGTATTAACGGTAAGATTTTTTGAGCGCTCGTTTATCAGCGTTACCGCTAACAATTGAATACGCCCCTTAGAGTCCTATAACCTGAGAAGTACTCAGTGATGTATTACAGGCTTAATCTCTGATAGGGGTAGTAATTTGGAGATCAGTGTAACCCTAAAATGAAAATATGCAATAACAATAATACAACATATACTAATGTGAGTGAGTTCTCTGTACAGTGCTGCGAAATTAGTGGCGCTATATAAATAGCTGATGATGATGATATATTATTAAATGAAGATTAACTGAACAGTGGCAAAAGGCAATAACATATAAGAAGCCAATAGATCTGACATGTAATGATATAATCATATCTGATAGTGGAAGGATAATGGGAAGAGTTGTGAATGGGCAAGTTCTCTGTTATGATACCTTCATTTAGGATTTGCAATATATTCTAGACATCTGGAATGATGCTGGGTATCGGTACCATGGTAAACGCTTCACTCTTTGATAAAATTACGGCTAAAATGGGCTTTTAACTCTATCATATACCTCCGAGCGCAGACCCTGAACACAGGAGACCTAGATAGGATGGAGAAATGGAATCCTGATAAATGTACATTCTGAGACATAATTAAAACCCTGGTGATGAAGAAGATGAGATAGCAAAATATATTGTTGGTGATCTTTACAACAATGATGGAGAAATAATAATTAGGAAGAATAATGGTAAGTCTCTTGTTGATGATGAAGAAGACAAGGATGGGAGTTATAGTCCCAATACCGACTAGTATGAACAAGAAGATAATTGTGTGAGTAGTATACATAGCTATTATAATAACTTCTGATTATCTGACACCAAGAAATACTGTCCTCTGAACAAGGACACGGGTAAGTTAGGGCTGTTCAAGACCAAGCTTCTGGTTCAAATAAGCTGCAATAGAATTAGCTCTGTGAGTGGTGCAGTAGAATATATGGCAGGTTACTTACACCAGCAGACACAGACCAGGTTTGGAAACCTGGAGGGCTCTTTAAACACTTATCCAAGGCCTGAATGGTTCTCTACCGACTCTCGGAATACTAATATAGCTGTAAATGGGGTCATGCGTTCGATTCCCGACCATGACCTTATCTGTGTGGAGTTTGTATATTCTCCCCGTGTTTGCGTGGGTTTCTTCCGGGTGCTCCGGTTTCCTCCCATACACAAAAAACATACTGGCAGGTTAATTGGCTGCTATCAAAGTGACCTTAGTCTCTCTCTCTCTGTCTGTCTGTGTGTTAGAGAATTTAGACTGTAAGCTCCAATGGGGCAGGGACTGATGTGAGTGAGTTCTCTGTACAGCGCTGCGGAATCAGTGGCGCTATATAAATAGATGGTGCTGCTGATGATGATGAATATTAGCAACAACAGGAACCGGGAACAATGGAAAGGGAACAGGACAATATGTAGACAACTGGAACAATTTTAGACTCACCTTGGACTTATCTGGCAGCTATTCCTGATAGATCATCACCACCATCATCTCCACCGACATCATCACCACCATCAGCATCATTACCATCATCATCACCTTCATCACCACTACCATCTTCATAATCGCCACCACCATTATCATCACCATAATCAACATCAGCGTTATCATCATCATCATAATCATTACCAGCACTTCCTCCACCATCATCATCATCATCACCACCACCATCATCATCACCACCAACATCATTATCACCACAACCATCACCATCATCATTACTACCACCACCACAACCATCATAATCGCCACCACCATTATCATCACCATAATCAACATCAGCGTTATCATCATCATCATAATCATTACCAGCACCTCCACCACCATCATCATCATCATCACCACCACCATCATCATCACCACCAACATCATTATCACCACAACCATCACCATCATCATTACTACCACCACCACAACCATCATAATCACCACCACCATCATCATCATCACTACCATCACCATTAGCATCACCACCACTATCATCACCATCATCATCACCACAACCACCATCATCATCACAACAACCACCATCATCACCACCATCATCATCATCACCACCACTGTCATCACCACCATCATCATCACCACCATCATCGTCACCACCACCATTATCATCGCCACCACCACAACCATCACCATCATCATTACTACCACCACCACCACCACAGCCATCATCACCACCACCATCATCATCATCACTACCATCACCATTAGCATCACCACCACAACCACCATCATCATCATCATCACCACCACGACCATCATCACCACCACCATCATCATCATCACTACCATCATCATTAGCATCACCACCACTATCATCACCATCATCATCATCACCACAACCACCATCATCATCATCACCACCACCACCATCACCACCACTGTCATCACCACCATCATCATCACCACCATCATCGTCACCACCACCATTATCATCGCCACCACCACAACCATCACCATCATCATTACTACCACCACCACCACAGCCATCATGACCACCACCATCATCATAATCACTACCATCACCATTAGCATCACCACCACAACCACCATCATCATCATCATCACCACCACGACCATCATCACCACCACCATCATCATCATCATCACTACCATCACCATTAGCATCACCACCACAACCACCATCATCATCATCATCACCACCACGACCATCATCACCACCACCATCATCATCATCATCACTACCATCATCATTAGCATCACCACCACTATCATCACCATCATCATCATCACCACAACCACCATCATCATCATCACCACCATCACCACCACTGTCATCACCACCATCATCATCACCACCATCATCGTCACCACCACCATTATCATCGCCACCACCACAACCATCACCATCATCATTACTACCACCACCACAGCCATCATCACCACCACCATCATCATCATCACTACCATCACCATTAGCATCACCACCACAACCACCATCATCATCATCATCACCACCACCACCATCATCATCATCACTACCATCATCATTAGCATCACCACCACTATCATCACCATCATCATCACCACAACCACCATCATCATCATCATCACCACCACGACCATCATCGTCACCACCATCATCATCACCACCACCATCACCACCACTGTCATCACCACCACTGTCATCACCACCATCATCGTCACCACCATCATCGTCACCACCATCATCATCACCACCATCATCATCACCACCACCATCATCATCGTCACCATCATCGTCACCACCATCACCACCATCATCATCACCACCACCATCATCATCATCACCATCATCGTCACCACCATCACCACCACTATCATTACCACCATCATCATCACCACCATCATCATCATCACCACCACTATCATCACCACCACTATCATCACCACCATCATCATCACCACCACCATCATCGTCACTATCATCACCACCATTGTCATCTCCACCACCATCATCGTCATCACCATCACCACCGCTATCATCACCATCATCATCACCACCACTATCATCACCACCATCATTATCATCACCACCATCATCATCATCATCACCACCACTATCATCATCATCACCACCATAATCATCACCACCACCACCATCATCGTCACCACCACTATCATCATCACCACCATCATCATCACCATCATCATCACCACCATCATCGTCACCACCACTATCATCATCACCACCACCATCATCACCACCACCATCATCATCACCACCATCATCGTCACCACCATCATCGTCACCACCATCACCACCACTATTATCATCACCATCTTCATCATCATCACCACCATCATCACCATCTTCATCATCATCACCACCACCATCATCATCACCACCAGCACCACCACCTTCATCATCACCACCACCACCATCATCGTCGCCACCACTATCATCACCACCATCATCATCACCACCATCATCATCACCATCATCATCATCACCACCATCATCAGCACCACCACCTTCATCATCACCACCATCATCGTCACCACCACTATCATCACCACCATCATCATCACCACCACTATCATCACCACCATCATCATCACCACCACCGTCATCATCACCGCCATCATCATCACCACCACTATCATCACCACCATCATCATCACCACCACCGTCATCATCATCATCACCATCAGACTTCCAGTACCCACAAAAAATACTCCTCATAACAAGCATATCCGGAGATGCGTCCATTAGGTCCCATCTGAATGGGGGAGTGCCACACTCATGCCCTTAATATTCCCAACTTAAACTTGTCCAGGAATAAACAGCAGCAACTCTAAGATACAGTCAAATCTAAGTACGGATACATTTTGGTGTGTATACGCCCATTATGGAAATGTGTATATTCACACCCTATGTCAAACTCTAATCGAGGCGTATTATCACGAGGGGCATTATCACGGGGCACATTATCACTAGGGGCATTATCATGAGGGGCATCATTACTAGAAAGTATCTTACAGATCTCCCTAACCCTCTCCATTGTTTCAGTTTTTACATTAGTTTAATATATTTTCAATAACATATAGAGATTGGGTCCAGCACTGTGAAACTGTTTCCACTTACGTGTGTACAAATAGTCTGAGTGCGACGGCTTCATGTTACAGGAAGATTGAGGGTAATTTAGATATTAAGAAGCTGCCTTATTACAGGCCTGGACTGGGATTATTATAGTTCTGCTTTCAAACAGAGGAAAGAAAAGAACATTTGATTTGAAGAGCAATCAGCCCTGGATCTCTCAGCATGTCAGATGGAAGTCATTGGGAGTGATGAATGAATGTGTAATTTCATATTGCTCTGTGTGTTACACACTGGATCTAAACTAAACAGAGCACTTAGTGAAATGTCAGGATACAGAGCCAAGGTTATCCCATCCAGCACTGAGTGATGTACGAAGCAGCGGTACAGCCATTGTGCAATGCGTTCTGTACTGATCTGTAAATGTCATGTTTTGCACAGTTCTCATGTACGGTTTTAATTAAGGATTGTTGTTAGAAACAGACCTTGAATGGAACTTTTTAAAGAACTTTAACAGTAGGGACCAAAGCATATACTGTGAATGGTGAAATGTAATTATGCAAATAATATCCACCAAAAAATGCCATAGTCTGTGCAAGGTTCATTAAAGCTGACTTACCAAGCTGCGAAAATACCAAATGGCAGCAGCAGAGTTGTTTTGTGGCACCTCTTTGCGCAGCTCTACCCTGTTTTTCGGCATAGCTTAGTGCATTAAAATGCATTTGGTTCAAAATTGTTTCTGATGGGAAGAACCAGACGGGCGGAGTTCATTGCTGACTTTGGGGGTGGGTGCAGTAACACTCCCCATATTGTACCCTGCAGAAAATTGATATTTCAAGGAGCTTCAAGGGGTGGAGATTGTATATTTTAGGTGATCCAGAAATGTGTACTATTAGATATATTGTCATGTCCTATGTTGGCCGCCCCCCCTACCCCACTAAAGCCAGTGACATTGTAAGAGGGTGGAGACATAATCTGCAGTAGACAATCCCCTTTCTACTGTTTTACAGACACTAATGTAGTTTTATATGCGACGACCGACCCACATTATGATTTGTCACCTATATCTGTTATGAAAATAAGGGACAATTACATCCATAGAAAGATGCCAGCCGGGGCGTTTCCTGACGCCGCATTTTCTGCTCAGAGTCCTGACGTTGTATATTAATGGGAAGCAGCGTTTCTCTGTCACACTGCAGTGCTTATAGAGAGGGCTGATTATGTGGTATTTGGTAGTTATCCCTATAACTAAGGATGTGTCAGCCGAGGAAGATTGTAGCACAGATTGGAGATCCCGCACACACATGTCCTGTACACTGACTAATAATTGTTGTCTTTCAGAACGGGGAGAAGGTTCTCCCTAAAGATGAGATTGATTGTCCCCCCGGGTGGAAGTGGGAGGACGAAGAGTGGTCAACAGACATTAATCGAGCTGTGGATGAGCAGGGTGAGATCAGATCCTTGTGATATAAAAGGGCTATGCTTGTGTATATATAGTATATATATATATATATATATATAAATATATATATAAATATATATACTGCATATAGTGCCATCGCTGCTTCAGAGGATGGTGTCGGGTTCTGAGGTCCGATGACAGTACCCGATGTCGTCCTCTAGATCAGCTGCTAACTAATATTAATGGTAGAAGAAGGTGACTCCTCGATGTGATCTGTGTCAGCTGTCACTCAGCAGTTACCAGCGACACTGTAGACCAGTGATGTGCAACCGGCGGCTCTTAGAGCCTTCACCTGCAGCTCCTTCCTGCTATATTATCAGATGTGTTTGTTACAGCCTGTAACACGTTTATAAATGTAATTGCTGAAGGGTGTTTCTTTCTTTAATAAAATGTATTGTTTGAACTTTTTACCGAGATTAAGATTAATGTGCGGCCCTTTTGAAGGTCAGAGGGACACCCAATGCGGCCCCTGAAGCATTTTAGGTCGCCCATCACTGATGTAGCAGGAGTAACTTTGTAACAAACAATTACATATTTCCTTTTTTTTTTAACTAGGGAAATTAATTACAAAGTTCAAGGACTTTTTCGTTTTAGCTGATATGTAAAAACTCTTGTCTCTCGTTCCTCTTTTAGCCAGGGGTGCTCAACCTGTAGAACATTGAACATAAGCCGTTGTGGAACTACAAGTTCCAGCACACCCTTCTTGTCAAAGCTTGGACTTGTAGTTCTTCAGCTCCTCGTAGGTAATATAAGCTGCCCCGACTGATTCACCATATCTCTCCGCATTCTGCCCTATCTAGGCTGGGAGTACGGCATTACCATCCCACCCGACCGGAAACCCAAGTCCTGGGTGCCCACGGAGAAGATGTACCACACTAACCGGAGGAGACGCTGGGTCAGGCTGCGCAGAAGGGACCCCAAGCAGATAGAGATCCTGAAAAAGGTGCCAGACCCTCTATTTTTCTTATCATTATTTTATTTACTTTTATAGGAAGAAATAAGTGCTGGTGCTCAGCTAATCTCTGTATCATTGTACGTAACAGGCCCTGCCCACTTGTGGGCCAGAGTTCATCTGGAGGGTACTGCGACACTGCTAGGGCAGTACGACCTGATTTATGTAGATCACAAGGTCTCGGCACTCGGGTTTGCTTAGCAGTTCGGGTTTTCAGAATATCCTTCGCGAGCAGAGGTTGGTCACTAATTCATCTGACTGTTAGGGCCTGAGTAGACCTTGCGCTCATTCTCAACGGGGAGGGCAATAAGCAGCAGTGATAGAGAATGTCTGTTTATTTGTCTAGGTGAAATGTTATCATTTTTATGCCGGGAGCAGCAAGTGGTTCTGTCCAGTCAGCGTTAGTCAGTGACTAACGCGGAGAAACATCTTCCAGAGCCGCACAGATCCCCAGTTCTGTCTGTCAGACCTCAGTCAGTATCTGGTCATCAGTTGGCAGATAGTTATAATGCTGCTCCTTTTATGTCCCCTGTGCTCAGAGCCTGTTGGGGCGACAGTGCAGTCATTTCACCACTAGGGGTCTCTGTTTGACCGCGGGGGCTTCTCACCCAGATTCCCGAAGCAGCTTGAAGCAGTTTCCTCAGCTAATAAAACGACCTATTGAAACCTGAGAGTAAACAAGCGCTGGGCAGCCCAGCGTCTGCCAGATGCACTTTTTATAACCTGTAACGGTGAAGCAGCACAGTGTGCCATAAAATACAGCGTTAGAGAGATCCTTAGACGGGCTACCGCCACTCTCGCTGCACGTGTGCTGTGCCTCGTCCATTGTAAGGCAGAGGGGTCTCTGGTTCCCCCAGACGTCAGCCCAGGGTGCTGGGTACTTACAGCTCTAGCACCAGGTTAGACAAATATTTTATATTCAGACACCCCTAAAACACATTTTCCTTCACAAAGTTATGTCACTGATAATGTGACGGCCTTTTATTGCCTACGGGTGACTTTTAATTGATTGACTTGTACATGTCCTCCTGCAGCGTTTAGTACATACATCGCTACAGCCTCCTGTGCTTCTCAGACACGTCTTTCTATCATCAGTCAGATGTGGCCCTTGGATATGGTGCAGCTCTGCTGTGCTCCCTGCATAGAATACCTTGCGTCCAGCTTTGTGTTGCGTCGGGGCGACGAAAACAAATCGCTCCGCCTGGTGATGTACTGACCTGGCTGGAACATGCAGAGAGGGAATAAAAGAAATGAATGTATTTAGTGAAAGTCGGAGGAAGGAGGGTACACACCAAACTAAAGTCCTGTGTAATCTCTCACAAGTCTCCGCCTCACTAGATATGTTGTTACAGTTTATATATTCAGCAGTTTTATGATTATATAATGAATAAGGTTGAGGTGACTGGAGGTTGCAATCTAAACTACACAGATTATGTCAAGTTGCCGATAGAACAGGCCCTGCCCACTAATGTCACCTGACTCGTTCTTGCTAAATGCAGGGTTAATATATAACACAAGAGTGCGAATAACTACGTGATCTGCGCTCATCAGCTTTTACGCCGTCTCACAACTCCCTGGCGACTCGTAATATGTGTATAATTTATACTAGCTAGTATGGTATAGTGATATCATTTACAGTACTTCGTATATTACACAGAGATAACCGCAGAGCAATAACAGTAACTAGTAACTAAGTTATGACTATTGTTTAAGGTCGTTTGAATGTAAAGTAGTTTGTGTTCAAACGACCCCTTTTTCCAGCACATTATATAGTGCGACTTTAATTGCACCCAAAAACAAATCCTCATTTAAATCCAATTCCAGAAGGTTACACCCCCCCCCCCACACCCACACCCCAGACACACACACACCATCCTGGCTAATGTCCAGTGTTGGTAACGTTCCTCTGTCACCTGTAACTGACCAGATGATTGGCGCGGTAGACGCTGCACGATACCCGTCACCAAGGTGCCCACAGGGTGAGTTGTTTCCAAACAGTTGGGACTTTGGAAGTGGGATTTCCTATAAAAATATTCATTCCAAAGCCTGTTGTGCGGGAAGACAGCCGCATTTACAAAAAAAAAAACAAAAAACGTTTTATTGTTGTGGTTGAAGGTGACGGGGAAAATGGATTTTAGTTCATTAGTTTCCCTCATCATGAGATAATAAAAAATACTCGGTATCAAGACTTTTTAATTATTTTTTATCACACCCAAAAAATGTAAAAATATAAATCTTCACTGTAGGCGAAAAATATCTTTCTTGAAGTTGGAGGAATAACTACGAGTTTTACTTTCACCATCAACTTTCTTAGTTGAAAACAAAATCATTAAAACCGAGGAAGCTCCAGCAACGAAATATCTTTGTAACGGAAATCTCTTTTTTCTACTAGATTTGTGAAAATTTGTTAATGCGCTGATTTCTCGCTATCTTGTGTGACTTTATCATGAGATGCGTCCGTTAAAGTCAGGATTATACCCAATAATCCCCATTTTATTTACTCCATGCTGGACGCATTTCCCTAATCTCCTATTGGTTGCCTCGGTCCCCAGCAGTGAATAACATAAGACTTGTTACCATTACATACAGTTTGGTTTCCATAAGCCTCATTTCGATAACACCGCTAACGTGATTCTCTTCCCTCTCCCGCAGCACAAGCCGGACGAATTTGAGAGCGAGGGCTGGGAATACGCCTCTCTTTTCGGATGGAGGTTTCACCTGAAGTATCGCAAGACGGACAGCTTCCGGAGGCGGCGATGGAGGCGGAGGATGGAGCCCCTCCAGCAGACGGGGGCCGCAGCGGTTTTCGCCTTAGAGGGAGCGCTGGTAAGTGGTCTGTGTATGATCAGCATGAGGTATGTAGACACGTTATCTCTACCTATTGCAGTCGGCTCCACGGATACAATTTATATTTAGGTGTCTCCGAAGTCTGGCTTGAAAGGATTGCCTTTTATTGTATACTGCAGTAATCTACTCAACCTAATACTTATCTGTAAATATCTCTGCCAGGATTTATCATGGACGCCTCTCTTAATGGAGACTTTAAGTTGCCCTTATTATATTACACTTTAGAGGGGCAGGTACATGTGAAATATCTACCTGCTACCATCCCCTCCGTCCTGCTCCTAGTGGATTACTGTCACAACTAGGAGTAGATTACCTGCTAACGTTGGCACAACTCGAGAGGAAGGTGCGGAATCTAACGTGCCCCTGGTTTTCACTAAGAACCCCCGCAAGGAGGTGTGGGCTCCGCTGCAGGAGACATGCAGGTCGCGGTCCTTCCCCAAGTCGTATAGCGAGGCACAGAACGAGAGTAGTCTGATGAGCCGGTTCGGTAATGTGCTGGCAACGAGGTACAAGGGGAGAATCCAGAAGAGGGGTCAGACAAGCCGGGTAGGTAACAATCAGGAGCAACAATAGACTAGGGAGATCCAAAAGAGTAATTAATCAATCCAGGTAGTAAGGGCACAGGAATATCAGAGGTAGTCAGGTAAGCCAAAATACACAGAAACACTGGAGCAGCGAGGAAGACATAATACTCTGGCACAGGAGGGAGGACAGGAACTGTCTTATAAACTGTAAGCAGCCAATGAGGAGGAGAGAGGCGGGCACCACCAGAGGTTAGATTAGCGTCCCGTTGCAACGGGACGCATGTGTGCAGAAGCCCCGGCAGTCCGGCCAGGAGTCTCGCGTCTGGTTGCCTGGCAACCAGACTCGCAAAGAGAGAAGCAGCGGGACGGCGCCTGACAATTACCGTCTCCCTCTAGAGTGTAAAATCTCACGGCTAAAGGCTCTCTCTACCCTATGTCTCATGTCTGCCCCTCTACGTCATCCGCGTATGTCCTTGCGCTGTGCCGCGGAGTCATCTCATTATAGTACAGGGTGGAAGAGCTTTACATATATATATATATATATATATATATATATATATATTACTAATACAGAGCTAGACGAGCAATAACAATTTGAGAACACAATGTCTGACAAATACAGACAATGAAGCGGAAGGGGGGAGAACCTTGTTCAACAGAGCTTACACTCTAGATGCAGATGATCTAAATGAGACATAAGGTAGCAGTGCTTGTTTTGTATATTGGGGCAATCTACTAAGGGCTGTAGCTCCAGAGTATTTCTAACGATTGGTAATCGTGGTTTCTGGGAACACTTAAACCTTAGAAGGTTTCAGATATAACCCCAAGACAGTGGACCTGTGGGTTGGGAGGGATGATAGAGGTCCTCACACAAAAAGAGATTTCAGGTCTGGGGTGATAAAGGAAGCAGGGAACGCGAAGAGTTCAGGGCGGACAGATTAAGTTACAGGCAGCGAGAGGACACGTCAGTGGAAACAGCTGAGAGGCCGGTCTTAGAAGACCAGGAGATAGAAGGAGATGTAAAGATTTGTTCCACTGTTACAGAGATAATGCTGGAAATCAATCTTCCCAATGGTGTCTCAGAGGTGAGAAGAGGTCTCGGTGCTGAATGTTGGGGTCCTCGAGCTGCTAGAGAGGGGGAAGCAGGTACAAGGACAGTCAGAGAGATCCGGTGAGAACCAGGAGAGGACAGTCAGCTTTCAGCCTAAGAGGATTTGTATGAGGGGGGATTATTATTATTATTATTAATAATAATATTATTATTGTTATTATTATTGTTATTATTAGCCATTATTTATAGGGAGCCACATAATTTCTGCAGCACCGTACAGAAACAGACATAACACCGTACAGGGTAAAACAGTACCGAACATTAAACAAATACTACCAGGACTTCAAACACTCCACACATAACTTGTATAGTGACGTAGGAGCAGAAGAATAAGTAGAGAAACAAGAGGGAAGAGGACCCTGCTCACATCCTAGAGGGAGGGCAAACAGACAGGAGGCACAAAGGGAGTTAGAGCAGGGGATCGAGTGCAAGAGAGGGGGAGAGAGAGGGTGAGGTATTTAAGTATAGATAGAAGATTAGGTGGATGGCTGGTAGGCTTTGAGGAAAAGATGAGTTTTGAGTGCCCGCTTGAAGGAGCACAAATTAGGGGACAGTCGGATGGAGCGAGGGAGGTTGTTCCAGTGGGGGGTGGCAGCCCGGGAGAGTCTTGGATTCTGGAGTGGGAAGAGGTGATCAGGGTGGAGGAGAGGTGACGGTCATTGGCGGATTGCAGGGAACAGGATGGAGTGTGATTGGAGAGGAGGTTAGAGATATAAGGGGCAGTGGAGTGGGAGAGGCCTTATAGGTGAGGGTGAGGAGTTTGAAGAGGATTCTGTAGGGAAGGGGAGCCAGAGCCAGCGTAGGGCAAGTCAGAGAGGGGAGGCAGAAGAGGAGCGGCGTGAAAAGAAGATGAGTCTCGCAGCCACGTTAAGTATAGACCTGAGGGGAGCGAGGTGTGAGAGAGGGGAAGGCCTGAAATAAGAAGGTTACAGTAGTCAATACGGGAAATGATGAGAGCATGGATGATGGTTTTGGTGGCATTCTGGGATAATCAACCGTACGGAAGACAGCAGATAGATCCAGATGACCAATGAGCAATGACCATTAGACGTAGGGGGCAGTGGTATTAAAACCTGAAAGGTCCTCTTTAATTCTCCAGCGCAGTGTAAAATGCTGGTGCTGGATAATTGTTATAATAAAATTTCTTGATTTTACAATATATTATATCTGGATACATATTTGTGAGAACAGCTCAGCTGTAATAGACTATGATAATACCTGGGACATATCGCACTCGTCCTGTCCTCGGTGTGAAGCATATAGTCTCCTTCCATCCCCTGTGCGTTTACCAAGCTGCAGTACAGCTCCAGTTAGAGGACTTTGGGTCTATCGTCTTAACCTGTCTCCGTGATTCATGCCAAATCTGGCGATTGCTTAATATGTGTTCCGGGAAAAGGTCACCTCACGTAACTCTGCAGGAAGGCTGGGATTTGCCCGCGGTCTGGCTTGTAACTAAAAATAAATATATTCTTTCCCTTCCATTGCTAGTGATCCCGGCTCTGTAGCATATCCCTTTTCCCGCAGTGACGCTCACAGAAGCTGTTCCGGAAATTGGCTTTGAGATAGGATCTCAGTTACATTCAGAACCTATAATGTATTCTCTGTTGTAATCTCACGTCAGTATTATTGGGTTAGTACAGGACAAAAATAACTTCTTGTTTGCAGCCCAACAATTTACACCCCAATACTGAAGTTCACAGATATGAAGCATTAGCATAATATACAAAGTTCAGTGTTTCCCTTGTATTCCATAGCTAATAAAAAGTAAACATTAATAAAATATAACTTACACACACAGACAACCACTGCACTCCATCACTAGCCTCACTCTGTGATTCTACATTCTGTATAGCATGTCTGTCACTCACACTGTGCCTGCTCAGTAACAAAAACACACACCCCTAACAACTGTGTACCAGTTGCGGGAATCTGCCCAACCCAGATTCGTCCATCACTGCCAGATGGTGAAGTGTTTCCACTGCTCCAGAGTATAGTGGCAGTGTGCTTTACACAACGCCAGTCTACGTTGGCATTGTGCGCGGCGATCCGAGCTTATGTGCGGCTGCTTGGCCAAAGTAACTCAGTCCATGAAGCTCCCCATGTTCAGTTCTTGTCCTGACGTTGCTTCCAGAGACAATTTGGAACTCAATAGTTAGTGCTGCAACAGAGGACAGAATATTGCACTGCAGGACCCAACGGCACTGTTTTGTGAACTTGAGAGGTATCCTAGGACAGCACCGCGTTAAAACTCACTGAGGTCTTCAGTTTGACCCATTCTACTGCTAATGTTATGGAGATTGCTGGCTGTATGTTTGATGTACCTGTTATCAACACGTCTGGCTGATATGGTCAAACACACTAATTAGAAGGGGTATATATATAGCTATGGCCATGTATTGTGTGTATAATATATACACTATATAGACAAAAGTATTCGGACCCCAACAGGAACTGTAATGACATTGTGTCCGAATACATATACTTTAATATGGAGTTGGTCCCCCTTTTGCAGTGATAACAGCTTCCACACTTCTTGGAAGGCTTTCCACAGGATGCTGGAGTGTTTCTGTGTGAATTTGTGCCCATTCATTCTGTAGAGCATTTATGAGGTCAGGAACTGATGGTGGACGTGAAGGCCTAGCTCGCAATCTCCGTCCCAGTTCATCCCAAAGGTGTTCACTGGGGTTGAGGTCAGGGCTCTGTGCGGACCAGTCAAGTTCTTCCACACCGAACTCATCAAACCATGTCTTTGTAGTCCTTGCTTTGTGCACTGGGACACAGTCATGTTGGAATTGAAAAGTGCCTTCCCTAAACTGTTGCCACAAAGTTGGAAGCGTAGCATTGTCCAAAATGACTTGGTATGCTGAAGCATTAAGATTGCCCTTCACTGGAGAGAAGGGGCCTAGTCCAAACCCTGAAAAACAGCCCCAAAACATTATCCCTCCTCCACCAAACTTCACAGTTGACATAATGCAGTCAGACAGGTAACGTTCTCTCGGCATCCTCCAAACCCAGACTCACCCATCTGACTGCTAAACAGAGAAGCGTGATTCATCACTCCACAGAACACATTTACACTGCTCCACAATCCAGTGTCGGTGTGCCTTACACCACTCCATCCGACGCTTGGCATTGGTCTTGGTGATGTCAGGCTGCATGCAGCTGCTCGGCCATGGAAACCCATTCCACTAAGCTCCTGTCGCACAGTATTTGTGCTTACATTAATGCCAGTGGAAGTTCGGAACTTTTCAGCTATGGAATCAGCAGAGCGTTGGTGACTTTTACGCACCATGAGCCTTAGCAGTCGCTGACCCTGCTCTGTGATTTTACAAGGTCTTTTATATCTGCTGCTGTTCCTAAATGCTTCCACTTTCTAATAATATGACTTACAGTTGACCGTGAAATATTCAGCAGGGATGAAACCTCATGCAAAGGTGGCATCTATCACAGTACCGCGCTTGAAGTCACAGAGCTCTTCAGAACGACCCATTTTGTATCACAAATGTTTGCAAATGGAGATTACATGGCTAGGTGCTGGATGTTATACACCACTGGCAACGGGTCTGATTGAAACACCTCAATTCAATAATTAACCGGTGTGGCCAAATACTTTTATCCATATAATGTATCTATATATGTTTCCCATAATGTTCTGCAGACGCAGCATTTCTCTCATTAATCTCTGACCAGTGTCCTGATTTTTTATGCCCTCCATTGTTACCAGTGACATTACGACGTACATGGGGCCTTTGCCTCTTACACGCTGGTTCCCGCTGGATAATATGGCAGCAGAGGGTTAAATTCATAGCCCATGTCCCGTCTAACACAGAAAATCAGGTTTGTTTGAACTGCCCAGTAATTGTCCTGTTTGTTTTAATGTAATTTCCAGCAAACCTTCCGTGAGCAATTTCCCACCCCCTGTGCCGTTCCCTGACTTATTGCTATTTTTAAAGACCATTTACTGGGGAACATTAGAGATATACAGGCTGACATTAAAGGCAGGATCTCCAACAATATACAAACCCTGTAAAGCTGCCAGTCCGCAGCCAATCACCGTCATTAGCTTCTGACCCAGCTTAGTAAACCGTGCCGTGCGGGGGGAATGATTCAGTTTGGAATCTCCCAGCTCACCGGGCACGTAGGGGTCCTCCTGATTATGGATGTGTCACATTTCCTAATTTGCTTACATTGGACAGGTCTGCAGGCCCATGATCCTCTCTGCTTGGCCTAACTCTTTATACCTTTCTCTCGTTTGTTGAACGGTGAACTTTTAACACCGCCTGCAGTTAAACAAATCAGGGACTGTGTGTAGTATATTACAGGCATAATAGCACTAAATGACCCGTGAATTCTTCCTCCTCTTCCCTCTTAATGACTTACAGTGTATGGGCTAGGCTCCCACGGCCACACACATGCCATTATGGGCCGGGGACGGATCAAACGCTGCATTGTAAAGCGAATGTTAGCAGCCCTTGCTTGTGGCTTTTTGGCATGGTACCTGTAGCATTAGTACTCTCTGCGGAGTCGTCACATGCTCAGGAATATAGCTACCTCTGTGCTGCGTTGACTCATTTTCCTATGATAGCTCTGCAGGAGGAGGCAGCATTATTGGCCCCAGGGCCGGGTGCTCGGAGAGGTCACGGATGTCTCTCACGTTCTTATTTTGTTCTTTTTTTATGCGTTATGTCACAATATATGTTTCTTCCCCTCTTGCTGTATTCCCGCTGCACTGCGTCCCTTTGTAAACGACATCCTTCACCTTCCAACGTTTGGTAGAATTCTGTTGGAAAACCTTCACTGTATGGATAAGAGGATGTCGGAGGCAATTTCCTCTTTGGGGGGGGGGGGGTCGCACCTAGAAAAGGTGAACTAAAATTAGGTTGTCTGTGAACCCGGGGTCTTCTCTGAGGGGTATGAAGGTGGGGAAACTGTAGAACCATCACAAATCGTGGGACTTATGAGCTTTCGAGAAATGTAGTTAGGAAGTTTCCGACACCTATCACCCTGCTTCAAAGGGTCTGTGTACTGAAGAATAGTATCCTGACCTGTTGGTCGATATTTCAGAAGAAAGTCCTTTGTTCCCGTAAGAAAGACTTGCCCATATCTGGTGCCTCACCATGTGGGAGGGTACACTCTGTCCGAACCAACCACTTCTTCAGCATGTAACCTTCCCAATGGGCGATGATAGACAACCTCTAGCGTGGACCTTCCAGGTGGTCACCTCCTGTAGAGCTGATCCCTCGTTCTTCCGCAAAGAGAGTGGAAATCTTATGAGGCATTTGTCAATACTCTGGAAGGATGAGAGAATTATGTCCATTATATCCATTGTCTATGTAGTATGACCGGGAAGGGGGGCCTGGTACTATCTCCTGGAGTAGATGGTGTTTATAACAGCCGAGAGATTTCCTTTCTTTCCTGATAAGCCTTTATCAGCTATCTATTTAAGAGCCAAACATTCCAAGCCAGTCGTTTTCAGATTAGTGCTAGCCATTTAACCTAGTGATATACAAGTAGCAGAATATACCAGTTAGGGGTATATTTACTAAACTGCGGGTTTGAAAAAGTGGAGATGTTGCCTATAGCAACCAATCAGATTCTGGCTGTCATTTTGTAGAGTGCACTAAATAAATGATAACTAGAATCTACAAACCCAGTATAGTTAAATTCCATAAGTTTACTAGTTTTTTAGGACAACGCATCTGACAATGAATGGTATTGTTTCTAATGGCGGTCTGGCCACTGGAGTTTAGGTGTGTTGCGTTAGCGATGTGGTGAGTTTTCCTATATTTTCTTGTATTTAGCGCAAGTTAAACCCATTAAGGTCAATGGAGCGACCACCAGACTGGAAATGAAAGCGCTGGTTAGCACATGTTAAACGCCAGCTGGGTATTTGGCCTTGATGTGTTTAAAATGCGTAGAACAACAGATTATTATTATTATCATTTATTTGTTAGCCGCCACAAGGTTTTCGCAGCGCCTTACATAATACGAACAGTAGACCATACAAGGTAAAACATTACAGAACAATAAACACAAAGTACCAATGCTTCAGAAACTGCGGGCAGACATATGGAGTGAGGGCGGAGCAGAAGAACCGGTATGGAGACAGGAGGGGAGAGGGGCCCTGCTCATACGAGCTTACATCCTAAGGGAGGATTAGCAGTAAGAATCACTCTGTCAGTCTCTACACTGGTTGCCTGTTTTCTACAGAATCCAGTATAAAATACTTTTACTAACCTACAAGGCCATCAACAAAGCTGCACAAACATACATCTCCTCTCTTGTGTCAAAATATCTCCCAACTCGGCAACTTCGTTCTGCACAAGGACTTTTTTCGGGCTACACCCACTCTATGGAATTCTCTCCCTCTCACAATAAGACTCTCCTTTGGTCTTCAAACCTTCAAGCGTTTTCTGAAAACCCACCTCTTCAGGCAAGCTTATAATATTCCTTAACCACCCTCTTAACTTCACTAGATTACCCTATGACCACCTGTTACACAATTTCACACAAGACAACTACCCCATGACCAACAATGTTGTGTGACAGGATCATTTAGCTTACAAATCACTTTTACCTTTGCAGCCTGGCTGGGCCGAAATGCAAAATGTAGACTTAACCTCATGTATCAAACTCCCATTGTCCCATAGATTGTAAGCTTGCGACCAGGGCCTTCTCAGCTCTTTGTCTGTTTTATCCAGTTTGTTTATTACTGTATTTGTCCTCAATTGTAAAGCGCTACGGAATATGTTGCCGCTATATAAATACATGATGATGATGATGATGGAGGTATTGTTTCTAGAGGTATCATTCAGCTGGAACCTTTTACCGGTATAAACGGGTGTTATTGTGCTTTCAGGGCGGAGTTACAGACGACAAAAGCGATGACGGGAAGAACATGTGTACTCTGAGCTTGGGAGTAAACAGACCTACAATATCCTGCATCTTTGATTGTGAGTAATCCCATCTGGTGAGGTCCTTATACAAAGTAATATTGTGTATTTATCACACACACGTCTTATTTATTAGAGATTGTAACTGTTTAATATCAGCCAATCAGACACTAGCTGCCATTGCCTCACTCATACTAGATCAATGCAAGCTTAGTGCTGATTGGTGGTTAGGGGTTACTCCACTTATTAACCCTTTGCTGTCCTGTGATTTTATTTTATCTCTTAGATGGGAATCTTTATCACCTGCGTTGCTACCTCTATCAAGCCCGGAACCTGATCCCGATGGACAAGGACAGTTTTTCTGGTACGATGGCTGTCAGGTCTATATGTTGTGCCGCTGTCGAACAAGGACATACGATGGTGACGAAGAAGGGGCGGACATGAGACAGTGGGTAGAGGGCTCTGCTCATAAGAGCTTACAATCTAGAGGATCTAAAACAAACATTTGAGACAAAAAAAAAACAGGATACAATAGGTGACCACTGATCTGCCCTTATCACCCTGGCCCTAGATATTATAGCCACACCCACAATCCATCAGACCACACCCACTTGCTTCTGAGTAAACGGGATTATTGGCTTGTAGGTTGACAGTTCTCCCTAATATGTTCCCTTATGCAGAGTGCAGTCCTCATATTTGCATTTGATTTTTAAAGTCTCTCCTTGATCGGAGGCCGCCCGGTAAAACTGTGTTTTACACTAACACAGTGCAGTAGGCACTGTGTAAATAGCCCATTATCTCATACATGACAGGTTCTCTTTACAGGGAAATCTTATCCATTTTTAACCTTCCAAAAAGGAAAAGTGGAGATGTTGCCCACAGCCACCAATCAGAGTCTAGTTGTCATTTATCTACTACATTCTGGAAAATGATAGCTAGAATCTGATTGGTTGCTATGGGCAACATTATTTTTGTAATAATTTGTCAAATAGTTTTGTTCCGAATTCCAAAACAGGTTTCAGCAACATTGTCAGATCGATGAGCTGGACGCAAAACACTGATATTTGTAGAATATATATTTCCATATGGGGATATACATTTTCAGCACAACAGCTTGACAGGTCACAGGAATGTATGGATAGACATACAGCAAGCGTTATATGCGGGAACTGCGGTTTAGTTGTTGTATTTACACTTGTTTGTGAAATATAATCCTTTCATTCTGGTTGTATTGTTACAATATTTTCATAGTTGTGTGGCACAAATGATTGTGCGACATCTGTGTCAGCATTTGTGTCATACAACCAAACAGACTGAGGACGCCACTGTTGCTCCACAATGCGGCAATCTGTAGCTGTGGAACTACAACTTCCAGCATGCCCTACCGGCCTGTGTAACTGCCTGTACATTGCTCTGGATTCTCTCAGGTTGATCCCATATATTGTCACTGGAAATCTCTATGAAAACGTCCCTGTGACTTTAATACGTAACCAGGGTAGTCTTTGAAATCCCAGCATCCCTCGGCTGACTGGCAGGTCATGCTGAGACTTGTAGTTCCACAGCAGTACGAGAGCCAGAGATCGGCTACCTCTGCTCTGAAGCCTACTGGCAGTGTATATGTTCTGCGGGTGTCTGGATGGTTTTCAGTTCTGTATTTACAAGTTTCAGGTGTCATCGAGGGGAAACTTTTTTTTTTTTTGATGTCTCCTGAAGTCAGGTTTAAAGTTAGGAAAACTCTTTTCGGATTCCATGCACAGTCATTCCAGACCCTTCAGTGTTTCCATCTGCCCTGCCCCCCCCCTCCTCCCCCTTCCCCCCCGCCCCACACGCATCTGACTCCCACTACCCGCTCTGAGCCGTTCAAAGAGCCCCCTTCATATCATGTTTATTGTGAATGAAAGAATTGATTGAGACGGCTGGAAAGGAAAACACCTGACTCTACTAAAACCCCATAAAAAGCGCTTTATTATTTATTTTCACTTTGCAAACACTAAATTAACGCAATTCATACACCCTGGAAAATTCATACAGCGCGTTTTTAAAAAACCAGGTATGTTTTCTCGGACTGAGACCAAATTTCCAGAATTTATAGTGGAATTAAAAAAAGCCTGCATCCTACCATTACACAATTCTGTGACATAAAACTGTCTCTAGAGCGATAAATCCACTGCAAGGTGAAATCGGGGGGTTAGGTGAGTCGGGGAGCCGCGCGTTTGTACGGGACTCCGGGCTTATCGCAATTTGTTATACGATTCGTGTAATAGGTTTGAGCGTTGGAGCGACGGACCCTTAGACGGAGCTCCACAAATCACAGGAACCAGGGAATAAATCCCTGGTTTTATTAGTGGAAAGTAATGTCCGGAGAATGAGGCACTGGTCTCGGGGGACTCAGCGAGTAAGAGCTCTGTGTGTGCAGACTGTGCCGTCTACACACTGCATTAATACGCACTGGGCACCTCTGGTGCACCTGTTGGAGAATTAGCAGCTAACCTGTCAACAGTCACTTACGTTTTGTGTGATGGCTCATACATTAAATCTAGCAGCAGTATTGAAACCTGGTGCCGAGCTAAACAAGGTCAGCGGAGCGAGGGCGATATTACAGACGCTGCTGCGTCGCGTCCCCCTATTGCGTTCTGATTCAGGGTTTTACTGACAGTGTGATGTAAATGGGAATGACTGACATTATTATTAGCACGTTATTTGTGTAAGTGTAAAGTGCATGATAAAGGGAGAAACAGGAGGACTCCGAGAGCTGGGAGTGACGACACAGGGATTAAATCTGGTTTTCTGAGAGGTGTGACGAATGCTACAAGCAGTGTAGCTGTGTGAGGAAGGTCTTATACCGTTACACATTTCTCACCGATGGATACATTTTATTATTTTGTCTGTGGTTGGCACTCATGAAGTCGAGTTTATTTATTAACCAGTGGTACGTACCCCCAGAGATACCTCGGACAGAATCATTGGCTGTTTACTGCGTTATGACAGAACTGTATCATACATAGGTCACATAGGAGGAGTATAACGAGGGCTACTGGAGAATCGTTTGCAGATCGAAGAGGGTACAGGGCTACAAAGGGTATATGACGTTTTTGGAAATACACTTATTTCCTGCAGTAATCTCTATCACCTATTTGTGCCTGTTTTTCCATTTATGGAAAGCCTGAGGCGTATTCTGTCTCCACCAAGTGCAAGGAGGACAGTGCCGGCTTTTTGGCTGGAATTTAAAAACAATATGTACTTATCAGCCAAAGGCCAGGGCAATTAATGTACCTCAAGAAGATCCGTGTACGTGTGAAATGGTGTCTTACACTGCATGGGGCTGTACACCACCCGAAGCCCACTGCCGGGCCATGGTGCTGCCTCGCCACCGTGGGTACAGGCAGGTCTTACCAGGAATGTAACAAGCCAAATATAACAACGGGCGGATTCAGAGTGGGGCGTAAGCCAGTTAGCGTTATCGTATCCTGCATGAAGTCACTGTGCGCACTATGCAGACTTGTGTGACTCGCCTGCCCCTGGAGAGGCAGGACGGGGAAGGGAAGGCGAGGACATTAAATTAGTGTTTACACAAATGTGGCTCATGCAGACCTGAAGAAATACACATATACACATCTTAGAAGGTGTATGTTTTACACCTAGAGGGCAGGTGCAAGTGCTCGCTGATGATGATCACTTATCATAAATCAGGTACAAGTGCTCGCTGATGATGATGACTTATCATAAATCAGGTGCAAGTGCTCGCTGATGATGATGACTTATCATAAATCAGGTGCAAGTGCTCGCTGATGATGATGACTTATCATAAATCAGGTGCAAGTGCTCGCTGATGATGATGACTTATCATAAATCAGGCACAAGTGCTCGGTGATGATGATGACTTATCATAAACCAGGTGCAAGTACTCACTGATGATGATGACTTATCATAAACCAGGTACAAGTGCTCGGTGATGATGATGGCTTATCATAAACCAGGTGCAAGTACTCACTGATGATGATGACTTATCATAAACCAGGTACAAGTGCTCGGTGATGATGATGACTTATCATAAACCAGGTGCAAGTACTCACTGATGATGATGATGACATCATAAACCAGGCACATATGCTGCTAATGTGGAGGCAGACACACCTTCGGATATTTACGGATCTGCATATGGGTGGAAATACAATTGTTTTCTGTGCTCTTTTTTAGGAGTAAGTTACTCACATTTTTCTTCAAACTCAGACCCTATGGGCCCTATTCATCATCATCATCATCATCACCATTTATTTATATAGCGGCTCTGATTCCGCAGCGCTGTACAGAGAACTCACTCACATCAGTCCCTGCCCCATTGGGGCTTACAGTCTAAATTCCCTAACACACACACATACACACACACACACACACACAGATAGAGAGGGAGAGAGAGAGAGAGAGAGAGACTAGGGTCAATTTTTATAGCAGCCGATGTTGTGACATGTGTATATTTGTGTAGCGTATCTTGCGTGACATAGCTCTACATGTGCTTAGAAACAATTCATGTCCGAACGCAAATCAAATGACTGTCTACAATCTTATAGGCGTAGCGTCAGAGGGAAGTGGCGGACTAACACAGACCATGTACTGTAAGGGTCAGGCAAGATGCAGCCTGGGTGTTGCACAGGAGGCCGCATCACATGTCATCAATGACGCGGCCGCATCGCGTGTCATGTGACGCGCCCGCCTGTGCGCTGAGGCGGCTGCATCCGCGTGTCATGTGATGCGGCCACCGGTAATAAGTAGGTTATAGTGCAGCTGGGGGAGCTGGGCTGCCAACCCTAACAATGGATAAACTGAGCGGCCCGGGGGACCGATGCCCCCTCCCCCCGGGCAAGCCCGCCCCTGGTAAGGGTGTTCAGACGGAGATACGGCCGTTTCAAGTCCTGGGTTTCTCGTAAGTGCTCTTGGTTTCAGTAGTATCATTTGCCCCAGCTGCAGAGCAGGTGTTAGTGCCAACTGATAGTGATGACTGACACAACATCGTCTTTGTATTCAAAAGTAGAGTCTGGACACTTTCTTGTTATTATTCTTCATCTCCTGATAATTTGGATGTCCACAGTTTTCAAGGATTGAAGCACCTGGAAACAATCAAAGCATCTGAATGTTCACAGCAGCACAGGATATTACATAGTGGAAGGAGCAGGGTCCCCCAGCAGCACAGAGTATATCAGGAGATGAGTGATGTGTTTGTGAGGACAGAGCTGCATGTGACAGGGACAATGACAGGATGTGAGGAAAGAAACTGAGGCAGCAGAAGCCACAGACTGAGAGTTATATAGTGGAAGGAGCAGGGTCCCCAGCAGCACAGAGTATATCAGGAGATGAGTGATGTATTAATGAGGACAGGGGCAGTGACATGATGTGAGGAGGGGAATTGAGGCAGCAGGAAGCCACAGACTGAGAGTTATATAGTGGAAGGAGCAGGGTCCTCAGCCGCACAGAGCAGCTGTGTGAGACTCTTGTATCAGTGATGCTGGAAAGCTGTGTTGTATTTGACACTCAGTGGATGTTATTTGAAGTTGACTTCTGCTCTCTGTGCATTCCATCCACTCCCATGTTTGCATTTTAAAGATCTGTGTTGAGATTGAAGCAATAGTTTTTGTCATGACTACTGCAACCTTACCTTAAGGTGCCAGAACTCACATCACGTAGTCACTCACAGTACACACTCCAACACACGTCAGTTGTATAACGAAGCACAACGGTCACCGCCTACAGTAAGCTCCCAGCGCACGACCAATCACAAGCTGAGCAGCGCCACAAGCCGAGCAGCGCCAGCGAGGATGATGTACGCATGCATCGGACTCACACAAGCAGCCGCATGCATCGTTTTAATGATTTTGTCGCCGACCTGCTACGCTCGACAGGGCGATTCAATTCCACCTGGACCAAACACCAAATGTTCAAAAGTTACTTTTAAAACTTGGAAAATCCGTAGAAAAAAGGAGCCGGAACTCAGTTCCGACGAGTTCTATGACAAAAAAAATCACCGTATATTTATAATTATATACATAATTTGGAAATACAGGTAGAATTGTTGGAAAAAACAGGGCCGTCAAGAGGAAATTCGGGCCCTGGTACTGCAACTTCTTGGGGACCCTATGATAGCGGCCATAGGGTATGTGGCCACACCAGATGAGAGGCCCCCGTTACCTTGTCCCCCCGAGTAAGCAGTCAATATATATATATAAATATATTGTTTTCAGAAACACATATCCTGGCCCCAGAACATTGTGTTTGAGGAGACGGCCCCTGGATCATTACACTTCTCTTCATGTACTTCTCAGTGTGTTCTAGATCAAGATCACCATGTCCACATTACAGAGAGCAGAGGGTCCCCCAACACGTTTGGGGGGGGGGGGGATGTTATTGTTTACGCCACGCTTCCAGCACCATTATTTCGGCAAATGTCTCCACTGGCAGACTGATAATTATTTCTTAAGTGCTTCAACAATGAGTGTGCTGTTATCCCGGCCCAGCCTCAGTGAGTGATCTCATCCCGCGTGATTGGCCGACCTGGAAGCTGCTGGAGGTGGAGGGAGCCAACTACAACATCCATTAAAGTTACAATGCGCAATTGTGATCACGGTGTAAACAGATTTTACAAAGTGTGACCCATTCATGGAGAATTATACTGTCACTAGTCACAGCGGCAGCTCTCCCAGAACGTCACTTACTGTGACCTGTAGTGCCAAGTGTATATAGTGTGTGATGTATACACTATATACGTGTTACAGTGTATCTGAGTATGGATAGAAATGAACACACAAAGCCATGAGTTTTTGTGCCTTTGTGTCTCTCACCTGCTTAGGTCTGATATTACTAGTAAGGTTGCCAGCCGTCAGTAAATTTACTAACAGTCAATAGAATAAATCACACTTGCACCTGGCAGTAAAACTCAGCTGTCATTACCGTAATACACGAGGTGCAGCAGGAATCGCTTTCAGTGAGAGTATATAGTTATAATCCCCTTATTTCAAATTCACCAGCCCATTTTTTTTACATGTCACACTGGGGGGATTTCAGTTAGCCGCAGAGTTCCTCAGAACATCGCAGCTGCGCACTTTTACCAGTAAATATCTCTGGGGGCGCCAGGAAAAATGAGCGGATATTTCTGGTAAAATCTCTGGAACGTCCGTTAGACACTTTGCGGCTAATCGAATTCTCCCCTCTGAGTTCTAAATACATTTTAAAGCAGCATATTAATGTGGCAGTAAAGAAAATCGAACCAAAAATAATTAAATTGTCGCTAAAAGATAAGATCCAGCTTCCCTGATTGTTGTTGTGTGACGGTTTGTGAAACAGACGCATATTCATAATCATGACAGAGCGGGTTATCTATTTTACTAATAACTGCAGTGTATATATATAAATTAAAAATGAAAACAAAGAAAATAGCAAATTATAAATGCGAATAAAGGCAAAGAACTGCAAACACGTAACACAATTTCGGCTGATTGTATGTAACATGTACAGATGGTCACGTAATGTTTCTGATTACAGACCCCTACGCCACTGTGTCCTTTCTCCATCAAAGCCAGAAGACTGTGGTCGTGAAAAGCACTTTGAACCCAACTTGGGACCAGACCCTCATCTTCCATGAGATCGAGTTATTCGGGGGGCCTGATATGGTGGCAGAAGTGCCTCCCAGTATAGTGGTGGAGATTTACGATCACGACACCTATGTGAGTATCTCGTGGGACCTGGATGTGCCGATACCTCAGTATATAATACCTCCTTCCTTTTCTCATACTCGTGTTACAAGTTTCTGTTAATCATAAAGCTATGGCACGGATTGCCATCCTATCATCTAAATCAGACCTGTTCAACCTGCGGCCCTCCAGGTGTTGTGAAACTACAAGCCCCAGCATGCTTTGCCAGTAGACAACCTGTTGATAGCTGGAAGGGCATGCTGGGACTTGTAGTTTCACAACATCTGGAGGGCCGCAGGTTGGACATGCCTGATCTAAATCCTTATTGATATGTTTATATTCCTTTACTGTTATAACCACCTGTGTGTGATGGCTTTTAAAGTAAATTTAGTGTGAAAACTTAAGAGATAAATGTATTAAATTTGTTGTTTTCCTAAATAGAATTTCTCTAAATAGTTAGAAATGTGGCAGAATGTTGATAATTATAATTATCATAACCAAACAGTGTTTTAATTCACAGTACTTTATTGCAACTTAGTCTTTATAAACTGCAAATACCACACGATCAGCATCATCACCACACCAATATGTGCTGCAATTACTCTGACCTGTATAACCTACCATCACAGTGGTTATTTAGACATGCAGGTGGAAGTCTGCACTAAAAGCGCAGCAACAAATTTGATTTATCTGTCTTGTTGAAGGACCGTCCACCTGACATCTCAAGGTACACGTCCACTTCACGGTCCTGGGAACTTTCCTGCCAAATCAACTTGTTCCTAGCTTTACAGTTCAAATTTAGGCAGGATAACCTCGATTTTGGAAGGCTGTCCCACCATCCTGACTGCCAGGACAGTTCGGAGATATGCCCCATCCGCTGAGGTCAGCAGAGTACTTGCAGCAATGCCGTGGATATTTTTAGGGGAGGGGAGGAAGATCAGAAGCAACCTATTTCTGCAGACGTTGTGGTCATACACTCGCCCAGAGGTGCGCACTGTCCCAAATAACAAGGTTCAAAATGCGGGCGTGTATAATCAAGTCAAGTTTGCGTATACACCCAAAAATCTTACAATTTACGCCACACCCTTTGTTAATGTTAACTTTCCTGGTTTTCTATTTAAATCCTGCTCAGTTTAGCTCCGTTTATGTCTTATATTAATCATGAGAGTGAGGGGATATCGAATCATTATCTGTGTCATTTTGAACCTTTTGATTTAAACTGCAGCTGGAAGGCGCAATATGCGTCAGATTAAAAGTCCAGGATGAGACCCGATCATCGGCACCTCAGTGAAGTTTGTGGAAACATCATGTAGGTTAGAGGGCAGAAAAGGGCTGTACCTCCCCCTGCACAACAGGCTCCCCTAATGCATCACCCTTTATCTCGTTTAAATAATCTGGTTCCATAAAACTAAATCTCATTTTTGAATGTTGGTGAAAGATTAGGGGCGCTCATACACCTAACCTGTACACAGCACGGAATGCCGCCTAATTCACCCAGCTCTTCCCATCAGATTGAGTAAAACCGTGGGCAACGCCATTGTGTGCCACAGATCCGTGTGCTTCCCTGTAAAGCTTGTAGTATAGGTGCGCGCAGGAGAGAATTAACGCTGCAAGTTTTTTATTTTTGCATTTTGGTAAATAAGCCTTTTAAGAAACTAATGTCAGTAGGATGACTCGATTTTGTTGTGCAGGGAGCGGATGAATACATGGGGCGTTGCATCTGTAAGCCCAGTTTGGAGCGGTCTCCCAGGCTCTCCTGGCATCCGATAATGATGGGTGACAAAAACACGGGAGAGCTGTTAGCTGCCTTCGAGCTCATCCTCAGAGAAAAGGTAAATGCGTTACGTACAGAATGCTTTGTTTTAACCCATTAATGCCTGCATGCTAAGTTTTGGAAGTGGTGTGTGGGGGGTGAGGGGCAGGGTCTAGGCTTTATTCCTAGCCAATGATTTTTTTATAGCGGTCAGTTAGTGACCACGCACGTGGATCTGGGCTGTTATTGCCATCCCGAGGTGCCAGGGGGTGAGGTGGGGGCATATTAAATACATCCGCAGTTAAAAATGTTGGTAAATGCACTTTATCCTCTTAGTGATATTTTTGTCAACTTTTAAACTCTAAAACTTCAGTTATTCTCCCACAGTTTCCGTCCATCATGTACATGACAAAGTGCTTATCTAATGCAACCACTTGCAAATATGATGAGGGATTTATTGTCCTTTCTATGTAAGATATTTTTTGTTCTTCCACTTTGTAACATATTATATGCATGTAGTCAGGCCCATACAGTTAATGTAACATTACTGGTCTAGTTGGTATAAATCTGGTTTACATTGTACAGTTGTCTGAATTATCCTTACATGTCCTATCAGCTTCTAAAGGCAAACTGTTCTGTATAAGCCATCGCCGCTTTAAATTTTCACTGCAAAGTCGCCGATTTCCGGCGACTTAAAGAAGTCGGAGAATCATACATTTACCCCCAGGTGTTACGTATTGATCCGTATGTTTAATGAATACACCAAGGATAGGGAGAACGCATTCTGAAATATTGTGTGCATTTAACACTATAAAAGAAGGTAAAGATGAGTTTTATCCACTCTACAAACGTGAAGCGATAGAAGGTGGTCATACACCCCGTAGAGGCCCTGGGTGTACTGTCATGTAACCACCGGGGTGTCATCCACGGTCAGGAATCGTTCAGCTGCTCTTAGTCCATCTTTCATGCTGCATTTGTCGGGACTGTGTATATTGCTGTAGGTTCACTCAGAGCCTGGGAGAGGGTGAGGTTGCCCCGTTGTCTGGACTCTTCCTGCCAGCTGGATATAGGACTGTATTGATCTTGGCTGCTCTGGTTCGTCTACTGGCTGAGAAACGAGGCAGAGAAAATGTAAAAATAGGTGAAGGAAGACACGGAAAATAGAACCTTATTGAAAATTACATGAAAACACATTTTTTACAAAACAAAACATCCTGCAGTCTGGAGCAATTCTACGAAGGACCATTGATGAAACACATCACACACAAACTCTATCAGGTTTATGAGGTCCAAGGATTCTTATGTGGTGTGTGCCATGGGGGGGCAGACAAGTCACTGATATGTCCACCATATAATAATATTTATTACACCAAATAATGTTATTAGAATTTAATTTAAGTCTCATTCTGAATTTAGTTCTGTGTAATTAGTACTTAAATGCGATGGTTTCCATTATTGGGAGAGACACGAGTAACCATCTACAGTCCAGTGAACATCAGCGTCATTATTTTCATTATTCTGCTCAGTATATCTGTATCTGACAAGGAAAAGATCATTCACCTCCATCTGCTGTGGAAGAAATTGTCACTGTCCTTCTGTTCGAGAATGTCACTGTCCATTTATGGAACAGAATGTTACTGTGAGTTCTGACGAGAAGTACATCCCTATTCCGTGGAGAATGTGGCTGTTGTGTGGAGAAGAATGTGACTGTTACATGGAGGAGAATGTGGATGTTGCGTGGAGGAGAATGTGGGTGTTGTGTGGAGGAGAATGTGGATGTTGTGTGGAGGAGAATGTGGGTGTTGTGTGGAGGAGAATGTGGATGTTGCGTGGAGGAGAATGTGGGTGTTGTGTGGAGGAGAATGTGACTGTTGTGTGCAGGAGAATGTGGCTGTTGTGTGGAGGAGAATGTGGCTGTTGTGTGGAGGAGAATGTGGGTGTTGCGTGGAGGAGAATGCGGGTGTTGTGTGGAGGAGAATGTGGGTGTTGCGTGGAGGAGAATGTGGATGTTGCGTGGAGGAGAATGTGGATGTTGCGTGGAGGAGAATGTGGCTGTTGCGTGGAGGAGAATGTGGCTGTTGCGTGGAGGAGAATGTGGCTGTTGCGTGGAGGAGAATGTGGCTGTTGTGTGGAGGAGAATGTGACTGTTGTGTGCAGGAGAATGTGACTGTTGCGTGGAGGAGAATGTGGCTGTTGTGTGGAGGAGAATGTGGCTGTTGTGTGGAGGAGAATGTGGGTGTTGTGTGGAGGAGAATGTGGCTGTTGTGTGGAGGAGAATGTGGCTGTTGTGTGGAGGAGAATGTGGGTGTTGCGTGGAGGAGAATGCGGGTGTTGTGTGGAGGAGAATGTGGCTGTTGCGTGGAGGAGAATGTGGGTGTTGTGTGGAGGAGAATGTGGCTGTTGCGTGGAGGAGAATGTGGGTGTTGTGTGGAGGAGAATGTGGCTGTTGCGTGGAGGAGAATGTGGGTGTTGTGTGGAGGAGAATGTGGCTGTTACATGGAGGAGAATGTGGATGTTGCATGGAGGAGAACGTGGGTGTTAGGTGGAGGAGAATGTGGCTGTTGCGTGAAGGAGAATGTGACTGTTGCGTGAAGGAGAATGTGGCTGTTGTGTGGAGGAGAATGTGGCTGTTGCGTGGAGGAGAATGTGGGTGTTGTGTGGAGGAGAATGTGGCTGTTACATGGAGGAGAATGTGGATGTTGCATGGAGGAGAACGTGGGTGTTGTGTGGAGGAGAATGTGGCTGTTGCGTGGAGGAGAATGTGGGTGTTGTGTGGAGGAGAATGTGGCTGTTACATGGAGGAGAATGTGGATGTTGCATGGAGGAGAACGTGGGTGTTGTGTGGAGGAGAATGTGGCTGTTGCGTGGAGGAGAATGTGGGTGTTGTGTGGAGGAGAATGTGGCTGTTGCGTGGAGGAGAATGTGGCTGTTGCGTGGAGGAGAATGTGGGTATTGTGTGGAGGAGAATGTGGCTGTTACATGGAGGAGAATGTGGATGTTGCATGGAGGAGAACGTGGGTGTTAGGTGGAGGAGAATGTGGCTGTTGCGTGAAGGAGAATGTGACTGTTGCGTGAAGGAGAATGTGGCTGTTGTGTGCAGGAGAATGTGACTGTTGTGTGGAGGAGAATGTGGCTGTTACATGTAGGAGAATGTGGGTGTTGTGTGGAGGAGAATGTGGCTGTTACATGGAGGAGAATGTGGATGTTGCGTGGAGGAGAATGTGGCTGTTACATGGAGGAGAATGTGGATGTTGCATGGAGGAGAACGTGGGTGTTAGGTGGAGGAGAATGTGGCTGTTGCGTGAAGGAGAATGTGACTGTTGCGTGAAGGAGAATGTGGCTGTTGTGTGCAGGAGAATGTGACTGTTACATGTAGGAGAATGTGGCTGTTACATGGAGGAGAATGTGACTGTTGTGTGGAGGAGAATGTGGCTGTTACATGGAGGAGAATGTGGATGTTGCGTGGAGGAGAACGTGGCTGTTGTGTGCAGGAGAATGTGACTGTTGCGTGGAGGAGAATGTGGATGTTGCGTGGAGGAGAATGTGGGTGTTGTGTGGAGGAGAATGTGGCTGTTGCGTGGAGGAGAATGTGGCTGTTGTGTGGAGGAGAATGTGACTGTTGTGTGCAGGAGAATGTGACTGTTGCGTGGAGGAGAATGTGGCTGTTGCATGGAGGAGAATGTGGCTGTTGCGTGGAGGAGAATGTGGATGTTGCGTGGAGGAGAATGTGGCTGTTGTGTGCAGGAGAATGTGGATGTTGCGTGGAGGAGAATGTGGCTGTTGTGTGCAGGAGAATGTGACTGTTGTGTGGAGGAGAATGTGGCTGTTACATGTAGGAGAATGTGGGTGTTGTGTGGAGGAGAATGTGGGTGTTGTGTGGAGGAGAATGTGGCTGTTGCGTGGAGGAGAATGTGGGTGTTGTGTGGAGGAGAATGTGGCTGTTGCGTGGAGGAGAATGTGGCTGTTACATGGAGGAGAATGTGGGTGTTGTGTGGAGGAGAATGTGGGTGTTGTGTGGAGGAGAATGTGGCTGTTGCGTGGAGGAGAATGTGGGTGTTGTGTGGAGGAGAATGTGGCTGTTGCGTGGAGGAGAATGTGGGTGTTGTGTGGAGGAGAATGTGGCTGTTACATGGAGGAGAATGTGGATGTTGCATGGAGGAGAACGTGGGTGTTAGGTGGAGGAGAATGTGGCTGTTGCGTGAAGGAGAATGTGACTGTTGCGTGAAGGAGAATGTGGCTGTTGTGTGCAGGAGAATGTGACTGTTGTGTGGAGGAGAATGTGGCTGTTACATGTAGGAGAATGTGGGTGTTGTGTGGAGGAGAATGTGGCTGTTACATGGAGGAGAATGTGGCTGTTGTGTGCAGGAGAATGTGACTGTTGCGTGGAGGAGAATGTGGCTGTTGCGTGGAGGAGAATGTGACTGTTGCGTGAAGGAGAATGTGGCTGTTGCGTGGAGGAGAATGTGGCTGTTGTGTGCAGGAGAATGTGACTGTTGCGTGGAGGAGAATGTGGCTGTTGCGTGGAGGAGAATGTGGCTGTTGCGTGGAGGAGAATGTGGCTGTTGCGTGGAGGAGAATGTGACTGTTGTGTGCAGGAGAATGTGGGTGTTGCGTGGAGGAGAATGCGGGTGTTGCGTGGAGGAGAATGTGGCTGTTGCGTGGAGGAGAATGTGGCTGTTGCGTGGAGGAGAATGTGACTGTTGTGTGCAGGAGAATGTGGGTGTTGCGTGGAGGAGAATGCGGGTGTTGCGTGGAGGAGAATGTGGCTGTTGTGTGGAGGAGAATGTGGCTGTTACGTGGAGGAGAATGTGGCTGTTGCGTGGAGGAGAATGTGGCTGTTGTGTGGAGGAGAATGTGGCTGTTACGTGGAGTAGAATGTGGCTGTTGTGTGGAGGAGAATGTGGCTGTTGTGTGGAGGAGAATGTGGCTGTTACGTGGAGTAGAATGTGGCTGTTGCGTGGAGGAGAATGTGGGTGTTGCGTGAAGGAGAATGTGGCTGTTGTGTGCAGGAGAATGTGGCTGTTAAGTGGAGGAGAATGTGGCTGTTGTGTGGAGGAGAATGTGGGTGTTACGTGGAGTAGAATGTGACTGTTGTGTGGAGGAGAATGTGGGTGTTGTGTGGAGGAGAATGTGACTGTTGTGTGGAGGAGAATGTGGGTGTTAGGTGGAGGAGAATGTGGGTGTTGCGTGGAGGAGAATGTGGCTGTTACGTGGAGTAGAATGTGACTGTTGTGTGGAGGAGAATGTGGGTGTTAGGTGGAGGAGAATGTGGGTGTTGCGTGAAGGAGAATGTGGCTGTTGCGTGAAGGAGAATGTGGCTGTTGTGTGGAGGAGAATGTGGCTGTTGCGTGAAGGAGAATGTGGCTGTTGTGTGGAGGAGAATGTGGCTGTTGTGTGGAGGAGAATGTGGGTGTTACGTGGAGTAGAATGTGGCTGTTGTGTGGAGGAGAATGTGGCTGTTGCGTGGAGGAGAATGTGGCTGTTGTGTGGAGGAGAATGTGGCTGTTACGTGGAGGAGAATGTGGCTGTTGTGTGCAGGAGAATGTGGCTGTTGTGTGGAGGAGAATGTGGCTGTTGTGTGCAGGAGAATGTGGCTGTTGTGTGCAGGAGAATGTGGCTGTTGGGTGGAGGAGAATGTGGCTGTTGTGTGGAGGAGAATGTGGCTGTTGTGTGGAGGAGAATGTGGCTGTTACGTGGAGTAGAATGTGGCTGTTGCGTGGAGGAGAATGTGGGTGTTGCGTGAAGGAGAATGTGGCTGTTACGTGGAGGAGAACGTGGGTGTTGCGTGGAGGAGAATGTGGCTGTTGTGTGGAGGAGAATGTGGCTGTTACGTGGAGGAGAACGTGGGTGTTGCGTGGAGGAGAATGTGGCTGTTGGGTGGAGGAGAATGTGGCTGTTGTGTGGAGGAGAATGTGGCTGTTGTGTGGAGGAGAATGTCACTAGTAAAACATTACCATAGCTAATCCGACCTGTAACCAATCACAAAATTCCCAGGAGTAGACCAATCTGTGACCAATCCGGGCATTATATTATTCCCAGGGCCAGGACGACCTGCAGCCACTCAGGGCATTAGAACTGTCACAGTACTGGACCAGCTGGCAGCCAGTCAGAATACTGGTACATTTACAGAACAAAAGTACATATAGCAATAGAAGCTGTAAGAAAAGTACATGTGTAAAAAAAGAAAAAGAAAAGAGAGTTAATAAATCCAGTTTGTTAATCTGTATGGATATATAAATATTGTCATATATTTTCTCCCTTACAGCCCACTCTGCATCACATCCCTGGACTGGAGGTATGTCTGGTGTGTTCATTGTTTAGTGCATAGCTTTCTATTACCACTGGTTAGGGCATCAATTATATGCTAAATAACATATGGTGTGAAATAATTAATGCATTAAATTACACCGTCGAGTGTTACTCTGACATTGAGTAGCACCTTCCCACTCTGCTACAGCTCCTCCCACATCTGTAAGATAGTGTAATTTGATCTTATACTTGTCAGATAGCTGTGAATGCAGCCATTCGAGCTGCTGTGACATCACTAGCTCTGCTATGCACCACTCTGTTATAGGACACAGTCCTCCTAACAGGGGCGTGCTTCATGGGGGCTGTACGAGAGAAACTACTTATGTTTCAGGGGGTGCAGCGGCTACGGGGGCCCGAGATGAGCGTGGGTTCATAGCCACCGAAAATCCGTGCAATGGCGCTAGTTTTATATATATATATGTATATACACAGTCTATGATATATAATATTGCATATTGGCTTCTGTGTGTGCCCTTTAAATGGTCTTTTTTTCACGAGAAAGGTGTCTAATCCTTTGTCTTGTTTTCCACAAGGGGGAAATCTCAGGCGTTCTCAGTGAGGTAAGATTACTGACACATATAACTTCTATTACAGTAGTCCGCTCCCTGTCTGATTATATCACTCTTCCTAGTACGGTTCGTTGTGTTTGGGGGGTTATAAAAGAACCAGGTATGTCAGAAATCACAGGGTGACGAGGGATACGTTTTTAATGACTGGTGCTAATGTCTGTGAATAAGGCTGCCTTGTAGTGTTGCCTATCCGGCATGAGAAGCATCGGCGTACCAAAATGCATGATTTCATAACAGCATGGCTTTACCGTGGTGCCCTCACATGCCTCGTCATTCTCCTAATTTGTTCCGTGATGTTTGTGTTGTGAGAGCACAGAATCTCCTGCATTGTTTTACCCTTGTCACATTTTCTATATACATTCATTGAAAATGGGTTGTGGTCCTTATATCCGATTCAAACAGACTCACATCCGACAAGGATTCATGTCGACATATAGGTGAAACAACAATTAGTTTTTAAAGTATGGATTCAATCAGGTTGTTTAGAAATAGATCAAATTTAACATTGCTTTTTATTTTACTAGTAATAGTTGTATATTTTTTGTTTGAGTATTGTTTTGTTGCAATTCTCATCTTTATAGCACGGTGGCTCAGTGGTTAGCACTTCTGCCTCACAGCACTGGGGTCATGAGTTCAATTTCCGACCATGGCCTTAACTGTGTGGAGTTTGTATGTTTTCCCCGTGTTTGCGTGGGTTTCCTCCGGGTGCTTCGGTTTCCTCCCACACTCCAAAGACATACTGGTAGGTTAATTGGCTACTATTAAATCGACCCTAGTCTCTCTCTCTCTGTCTGTCTGTCTGTCTGTCTGTCTGTCTGTGTATGTTAGGGAATCTAGACTGTAAGCTCCAATGGGGCAGGGACTGATGTGAGTGAGTTCTCGTTGCACAATTTGTGGTGCTATATAAATAGCTGATGATGTTACTGATATTTCATTTCACACATTAAAAATGATGGGATTTTTAATGTGTCAGATACTGTAGGTTAATGACAACTTCACCAAAAACCTTTAAAACTTAGTTCTGGGATCAGTTTAGTAGACATGATAACATACACAGCTTTACTTACTTTTACTGCAGTAATTATTTAACCTGGTGGTATCTCCGAATGCTCCAATAGTGTAACACTGCTCCCCTCTCTCCTGCTAGGGCAAGTTTATTTCATAGGAGCCGAGTGGGTGTCAGTGCTGGTCCCTTAAGCAGTAGTAGCAGCACTCGATCTATGGAGCCTTCACAGGAGACCACCCAAACTGGGTGATTTAGAACAAAAAGTAGAATAATTAAACACACAGGTAAGATCTTGGTGAACTCTACCCGAACTTTACAACTTAGTTATGGGTGAAGTTCGCCAAGATCTTAACTGTGAATTCTTCTTTTATTAAACAGATTTTGGTTGTGAGGTTAAAATAACTTTCACGTAGTTGTTTCTCTGTAATTACATAAAACTATAGGAAGAATCAGAGCTCATTATTTTGGGTGGCCTCTTGTACATATAAAATGCATGTCCTGAATCCGCAGTAGAGGCTCCTGTGATGTCGGTAGGGGAATATTAGCCAATAGATGTCTTTGAGCAGCTTGTCCGTAATACAAAGACATGGTTTATACCGTAAACCACAGAATGTTACTCCGGAATCCAGCTACCTTGTGCCGGAGAGAATTGAATGTCTCATTTAGTAGAGGTCACCTGTAGGCCATATGTACTGGTAAGAGAACCAGATTTGCCTCTGCTATTGGCATGGCAGATCCATAAGTTGGCTTCTGCCTCTGTGACCCAGGCCAACACTGAATCACTCATCATATCCGTTCCATCTAAAATCATTTGGCCGAGTAGGTGGCTGATTTTGGCAACTGTAAATATTTCCAATTTAAATTCTCCTGATCCAGCAATACAGAACTGGTCTTATGGTTCAATGGAGAAAAACATCTCAATTTCAGGGTCCTTGATTTACACAGTTCTGTATGTCAGTGATTCTGGCCGAGACCCCTGCTGCTTGCCTGGTTACTGAGTCGTGTCATGTTCCTACATACTGATACACGTATAGTTATACTGGTGCTAGGGTAATGGGATTACATGTACAGTGATAATGATTGTATCTTTTCTCTTCTCCCTGTTTCTTATCCTTTCCACTTTGGAAATGGAACAGCTACTTGTACCTGGGTTCTTCAGAGAGAAGCTTCTAGACTCGGTATTCTATCGTCATCTTCTTATATACCCCGTAACATCGCTAATCTACCCCAGTAATCCCCCTGTATGTCTTATATCTCTAATCTACCCCAGTAATCCTCCTGTATGTTTTATATCTCTAATCTACCCCAGTAATCCCCCTGTATGTCTTATATCTCTAATCTACCCCAGTAATCCCCCTGTATGTTTTATATCTCTAATCTACCCCAGTAATCCGTCTGTGTTATATCTCTAATCTACCCCAGTAATCATCCTGTGTTATATCTCTAATCTACCCCAGTAATCCTCCTGTATGTTTTATATCTCTAATCTACCCCAGTAATCCTCCTGTGTTATATCTCTAATCTACCCCAGTAATCATCCTGTGTTATATCTCTAATCTACCCCAGTAATCCTCCTGTATGTCTTATATCTCTAATCTACCCCAGTAATCCTCCTGAATGTTTATATCTCTAATCTACCCCAGTAATCCTCCTGTTTTATATCTCTAATCTACCCCAGTAATCCTCCTGTGTGTCTCATATCTCTAATCTACCCCAGTAATCCTCCTGTGTGTCTCATATCTCTAATCTACCCCAGTAATCCTCCTGTGTGTCTCATATCTCTAATCTACCCCAGTAATCCTCCTGTGTGTCTCATATCTCTAATCTACCCCAGTAATCCTCCTGTATGTCTCATATCTCTAATCTACCCCAGTAATCCTCCTGTGTGTCTCATATCTCTAATCTACCCCAGTAATCCTCCTGTGTGTCTCATATCTCTAATCTACCCCAGTAATCCTCCTGTGTGTCTCATATCTCTAATCTACCCCAGTAATCCTCCTGTATGCCTTATCTAACCTATATTTTATCTCTAACAAGGATTGAGGGAAATAGATTGTAAGCTCCGCTGGGGCAGGATAATATTTACACTTTGGCACTACCTTCGCATATGGAGGACACTTCTAGTTTGTAGAGAATGCTCCTGAGAGCTTGCCGTAGGCGACCACCAGATGTGTGCTGTGCGGACCATCGAGTAAGAGTGGGGAAAGGACTTCCAAACTCAACCATTTGTCATAGAGATACAAGATATTCAAATACATATAAATGTAAAACCCATAGTAGGCTTACAAGGTATATTTATCTTGCTCACAAATAGTCTGCAATTCATTACGAGAATTTAATACATCAACTGAATCAGCAGCTGAGTTCACCCTTTATCGCCACCTGTTGGACAAAAGTCACCTCAACTATTCGCTCATTATTATGTTGCATCAAAATAGACAGCTTCTGACACAGGGCAAAATTCTGCCCCTGACAATTCGTACTCCTAATAAAGGTGGCATGGTTTAAATATTGATTACATACTAAAGGTAGAGATTCAGATAATTCCCTTTTAGTTCCAGCGCAGAAGACATGTGCGTCCAAATGCTGCTGAAATAACACGTCCTTTACTAATATGGATTGTTTTTGGGTGTCCTAATGCATTAATCTCTGTGTGTTGCATGATAATCTCTGTCATATCAGCCAGATGTTCCCACCACCAGGTTCTCAAGCTCTTTATCTAGTAGAGTATAGACCCTGCTGATCTGTTAGATTGTCGGACATGTGACCTCATCATGTTTAATGCTGATTGGTGATAGCGGGGTGTATTTAGTGTCAGTCCAGTGACCAACACACTCATCTTATTGAGCGTTTTAGTCCCACGCTGTTCATACGGCTGGATTATTACCTGTCCACTATATTAATGCTTTTGTTTTCTGTGTTGACAACATAACATTTAAATCACTCTATTTCAGTGTTTTGAGACATAAACTAAATTCATCACTAAAGGTAAAGAAGAAATATGTAGGTGCTTTATTCTACTGTTCATATCTGTGTTCTTGAGAAAGAAGATTATTGCAAATCTCTAAACTCAAGTGAGCTGAGCAAACCAAACAGCGCAGTTGGGGATCTCACCCATAGAGGGAGCCAGTGGCCTGTCACCTGAGCTTGCATAATTATAACTGAGCTGATTTAGCGGAGGACTCATTAATATTGTATCTCACACAAGAACAGACGTTGTTTATAACCAGACTCTGCATTGATACATCACCTCTCCAATCTGATATGATTTCAATGAATCCTTACGTTGACAAGTGTTTGCTTTCAATCTCTTCAACTGTTTTCCTCTGTGTCTTTCACTATTTAGTCAGCAGATACGGATCTGCCGTACCCTCCCCCCCAGAGAAGTGCCAATGTGTACGTGGTACCCCAAGGGATTAAACCCGTTCTGCAGAGAACTGCTATTGAGGTGAGTATAGACCATCGATGGGTGTGCATGTACGTAATGTTCTGTAGATTATACTGTGATAATGGGAGAGCAGCGATGTAATATCACTGACACATCCACTGATGCAGATATACAGGACTGTATTATACCTTGTTTATCCTTCTATCATCAATCATTATTTGTAACATGTACTAAAATGTGCAGTTTTCCTGTATGAACCATGAAGGTAAATTGTACTGTTCAGTCTTAACCCGGATTCCCCAATACAGGCTTGTTAAAAGTAAAGTGTGTTGTAGTAATTCCTGCTAACCTCTTCACAAACAGCTTGGAATGACAGAATAACACCTGTGACTGGGTAAAAAGCTCAAATTGAAAAGCATGGCAAACTGGTCACTGGTCATACCTCCGCTAACAGACGTAGGGCTAAATGTATCAAGCTGAGAGTTTTCCGGCGGGTTTGAAAAACCAATCAGATTCTAGCTATCATTTATTTAGTACATTCTACAAAATGAAAGCTAGAATCTGATTGGTTGCTATAAGCAACATCTCCACTTTTCAAACCCGCCGGAAAACTCTCAGCTTGATACATTTAGCCCGTAGTCTTTCTTGTTATGAAATTCTCTCCTAGAAGCCCATGGATATGTCATCACAGCACTGAGGCTTCCTTGCAGTCTTAGATAAGGTTGAGGTCATCAAGAGGTCGGCGCTCATTCCTGAGCCTCATCCACGCTAAGCGCTCATTTCTGAGACTCTTCTTTGTTAGACATTCTTGGCTCCTCCACACTTGGTACATGCATTAAGGCCATCAAGAGGCCATCGCTCATTCCTGAGTCTCATCCACCCTAGGTACTCATACCTGCGATTCATCCACACTAAGCACTTATTCCTGAGTCTCATCCACTTTAGGCGCTCATTCCTGAGGCTCGACAACACTAGCCACTTATTATTATTCACATTAGACACTCATCACTTAGGCTTGGCCAAGCTAAACGCTCATTTATGATGCTCGTCCACGCTAGGAACATGCATTGAGGTAATCAGGAGACTGGTCCTCACTACAGAGTCTTGCCCTCGATAAGCGCTCATTCCTGATACTCATCCATGATAGACACTCATCCCTGAGACGTGTCCACACGAGAGGCTCGTACTCGTTCCTAAAACTTCTTCATACTAAGCTGTTATTCCTTAGACCTGTCCATGATATGTACCCGATTCTAAGGCTTTTCCACTGTTGGCAATCATTCCCGAGGCTCATCCATGCTAGGCGCTCATTCTTGAGGTGTATGTAAGCTAGGCACGCAATCCTGAGGCTTGTCCATGATATCCATTCCTGAGGCTCAGTCATGCTAGGTACTCATTCCTGAGGCTTGGTCACGCTAGGCAGTCATTCCTGAGGCTCATTCACACTAGCCACTCATTCCTAAGGCTCGGTCATGCTTGGCACTTATTCCTGAGGCTCATTCACACTAGTCACTCATTCCTGGGGCTCTGTCACGCTAGGCACTCAATCCTGAGGCTCAATCACACTAGGCACTCATTCCTGAAGCACGGTCACGCTAGGCAGTCATTCCTCAGGCTAGGTCGCGCTAGGCACTCATTCCTCAGGCTCGGTCACACTAGGTGCTCATTCCTGAAGCACGGTCACGCTAGGCAGTCATTCCTGAGGCTCGATCGCGCTAGGCACTCGTTCCTGAGGCTCGGTCACGCTCGGCACTCGTTCCTGTGGCTCGGTCATGCTAGGCACTTGCTCCTGAGGCTCGGTCAGTCTAGGCACTCGTTCCTGAGGCTTGGTCATGCTTGGCACTCGTTCCTGAGGCTCGTTCATGCTAAGCACTCGTTCCTGAGGCTCGGTCAGGCTAAGCACTCGTTCCTGAGGCTCGGTCACGCTAGGCACTCGTTCCTGAGGCTCGGTCGCGCATAGCATTCTTTCCTAAAGCTCAGTCGCCCTAGGCACTCATTCCTGAGACTCGATCGCGCATGGCACTCGTTCCTGAGGCTCGGTCACGCTAGGCACTCGTTTCTGATGCTCGGTCAGGCTAAGCACTCGTTCCTGAGGCTCGGTCACGCTAGGCACTCGTTCCTGAGGCTCGGTCGCGCATAGCATTCTTTCCTAAAGCTCAGTCGCCCTAGGCACTCATTCCTGAGACTCGATCGCGCATGGCACTCGTTCCTGAGGCTCGGTCACGCTAGGCACTCGTTTCTGATGCTCGGTCAGGCTAGTCACTCGTTCCTGAGGCTTGGTCGCGCATGGCATTAGTTCCTGAGGCTCGGTAGCGCATGGCACTCGTTTCTGATGCTCGGTCAGGCTAGGCACTCGTTCCTGAGGCTTGGTCGCGCATGGCATTCGTTCCTGAGGCTCAGTCACGCTAGTCATTCGTTCCTGAGGCTCGGTCGCGCATGGCACTCGTTCCTGAGGCTCGGTCACGCTAGGCACTCGTTCCTGAGGCTCAGTCGTGCTAGGCACTCATTCCTGAGGCTCAGTCGTGCTAGGCACTCATTCCTGAGGCTCGGTCTCGCATGGCACTCATTCCTGAGGCTCGGTCTCGCATGGCACTCGTTCCTTAGGCTCGGTCACACTAAGCACTCATTCCCTGTAGTTTTTCACCAGTTACTGAACTGCAGCAGCAGATCCTCATTAAACGGATTTAACAAGCTAATTTTAAAAGGTGCTACCTGCTGCAGACAGAGACTAAAACACGCTCTACAGAGGACAAAAGAAGTAATTAGTAATATACAAGATTAGTGAAACAATGTATACATGCTTACATATACGTATAGTGTTTTCTGTTTACATTTTTAGCCTTTAGAAACAAATCAGGCATTATTTAGGAAGTCTAACACACCCCTAGCTAAAAAGCATTGGTTCCTAGTATCTCTCTAGGAATGTCCATAAGCCAAAAGATGTAATCTTTGTTTTGCAATCTCATAGGTAATACACAGTCTACACACTGAAGTATTGCATTGGGGGGGCTGATATAAATGACATTTTCTACTTCAAAATTTTAGCTTTTTTGTTTTATTTTGCTGGGAAATAATTTATTTATTTTCAACGGGGGAATGAGGAAATACCCCGTCATACTTTTCAACAAAGCTGCAGGTTAAAGTCCGGGTAGAACTGAACAAGGTGTTTTTAATGTTTGGGTTTAATTGTGCTTTTAATACTACAATCTATTCACATGACTTGTTTTACCTATAAAAGCAGAGTAAATCAATCAATCTATGAAGCTTTAGGCTTCTGTGCGCTGCCCCTAATCCCCAATCCCAAGTACTGCCACTTATCTGTACAACATTAAAGTTGCCATAATTATACATATTTTTTGACAGATATTGTAAATTATAGACATATTAGTTATTTGAAATGTGTCATTTATTTCGGTAATACACAAGGTTTGATATGTATTTAAGGATAATTCCACCCCAAGCAGAAAATTCAGTTTTGGGTGTAATTTCCTGGGGTAAGTGATCTTCGTTGGACCAGGCTTTTACTGATGATATTCCATCTAGAGGTTTTTTTTTAGCTTTTGGATATAAAACGTGCAAGAAGGCGCAGTTTAGATGCGTTCGAGTGATGCTTTTTTATCTGGCTTCTTGTGCACTTTTACCGATACAATCTAAAGTGCTGTTCGTGCGCGTTAATACATTGCAAGGTTTCTAGCACTCCAAACTAGAGATGCTCACTGACCCCCATGAAGTGGTTTTGGTTTTGGATCTGGATTAGCTTCGTGTTTTGGTTTTGGTTTTGGCAAAACCACCCTCATGTGTTTTGGTTTTGGTTTTGTATTTTTTTAGAAAAATTGCTAAAATATGCTAAAATCACATAATTTTGCTATTTATTTGATCCTGCATTATTATTACCCTCAATAACACTAATTTCAAGTCATTTGCAGTCAATGTTGACCACCTCACAGATCACAATATTATTTTCATACACTTTCAGACAAATACTGCAGCGACCTGGCTGGATGGTAAGTGACAGAGCAATGACACAAACACACGGCAGTTCCTAGCACATCTAGGAAACATTGGCACACAGCAGTGGCAGAAAAGAAAAGTCAGAAGAAAAGCCTGCAAGGCCTAGTATTTGTACTTCAGCAATGACAATTAGCAATGGAGCAATGGAGCTCTTCTCTTTAGGTTTATATAACACCATACACTTTTTTGTGCATATTTAGAAGAGAAGCCTGCAAGGACTAGTAGTTGTATTTCAGCAATGAGAATTACCGATGGAGCTCTCCTTTCTGTGTGTTACCTATATATCACAGCAGAATTACATCAACCCTGTAAGCACTATTATTTGTATTTTTCTGCAATAAGATTTAACACTGGAGCTATGGAGCTCTCCTGAATGTCACTGATTACTTTCTTTAACACTGCTACCCCCTCCTCTTTCAATTCTATTTGCCTGCCCAACTGCTCTACACTATGTGTTACCCCTTCTGTTTACCTCTCTCAAATGGCGTTAGATCGCCGTGGAGGGCGGTATTTATATATTCCAAAACTCGCGAGATCCGACGACGTCACAATGACGTTTTACCTCGTTTTCTAATCCGCAAAAAGCGCGAAAGTAGTCGGCTCGGTACTCGGATCCCCTAACTTCGGGCGTGTTGGGTTTCCGAGGAACCGAGCCTGAGCATCTCTACTCCAAACACAATGGTGGGAATGGCAGCAATTGCTCTTATTAGACATCGGTTTAATGTGCTTTGCGTGATTTTATTAATACAGATCCCAGGGTATCTAGTTTCCCCAGCACAGTCATATACAGACATCAGGGACAATGCCACCAGCAGCAATGGTCCAACCAGTATGTCTGAAAGTAACCTGGAGCACCCAAAGGAAGCACGGGATGAACATACAAACTCCACGCAGAGTATAACACGTGTGTGCTACATACACTGCATATAAAATGAAACCACATGTAATCCGGCTGTATAACTGCAAGTGATATTAATCTCACCCTGGTGTTTAAGTTCACCTTGCACCTTGCCATTGTATAGCGTGTACTGCATGACTAGAGCACACGGTACACGGCTCCCCTGTTGGAGAACATGTCTCTGTGCGGCTCCTGACGCATACATGTTACTGTGATACGGTTCTACCAGCTTGTTACTTTATATGAGATTTTCCCTACTCTCTGGTGGCTCTGATGAGGAGTCAGTGTATTACATTAATCTTTTAAACATGACCTTGTGACCGCTCCGTCTGCAGGTTCTGGCATGGGGTCTGAGGAACCTTAAGAGCTACCAGCTGGCCAGCGTGACGTCACCCAGCCTGATTGTGGAGTGTGGCGATGAAATGATCCAGTCTTGCGTTATTAAAAACGTCAAAAAGAACCCCAACTTTGATGTGTGCGTCCTCTTCATGGAAGTGGTAAGAGCCTTAATACAGTAAGCAGACCCCCCCCTCCTCTCGTGGTAAGAAAGCCCAGGTGCCTATAAAAGGCTCTTGGCGGAGGTTCAGCCAGTTTTACAGGCCGGTACTGCAGAGCCAGCATGTGTTTCTTATATGACAAGGTAGGAGGCCGTTTATCAGCAGATGGTGACCAGCGATATTACCTCGGAGGCCTGAGAACAAGGCAGGTCACCCTGCTTTATGATGGAATGACTAACACCTGCTGACGGTAATGACGTCACTGCCAGAGTGGGTAATAATCAGGATTAAAGCACTTATTATGGTAATGTCGTTACATTTACAAAGTGGCACAAAGGGTCTGTTTGGTAAGAGGTTATAGTCTGGAAGGTGGGCTATAGAACTGGTGCCACAGATGTCGGAGACCTGAGCTAGATAAGGACTCGGATACGCCCCCATGAGGCTGCCGTTACTGATATTACAAGACAGAGCCCCTGTACAGTTCGTGTCACTTTGTAAATGTAACTACAGTATAATAATAAGGGGCCTGATTCATTAAGGATCTTAACTTAAGAAACTTCTTATTTCAGTCTCCAGGACAAAACCATGTTACAATGCAAGGAATGCAAATTAGTATTCTGTTTTGCACATAAGTTAAATACTGACTGTTTTTTCATGTAGCACACAAATACTTGATAGCTTATTTGTACATTGAAATTTAAAGTTGATATGTGTGTGCTACATGAGAAAACAGGCAGTATTTAATTTATGTGCAAAACAGAATTTGCACCCCTTGTATTGTAACATGGTTTTGTCCAGGAGACTGAAATAAGAAATTTCTTAAGGAGTTTCTTAAGTTAAGATCCTTAATGAATCAGGCCCAAGGTCTGTAATTCTCATCATTATACCCTGTACTGTCCTCAGTACGTGGGGCTTTGTGTCTCTAGATTGGGGAATATTGAAAGATGTCAGTTTCCTTTACTTAGTGAGTTTATTTCGCCATCATATAATGTATTCTATATCATGTAATGTCATACTTTGCTTCACGTCAAAATATTAACGTTGTGGTGATGAATGGTTGGAGCTAAGGCAGCCTCTTCATCATCCAGAATAATGCCCTACTGAGGTTGGCATGATCCAGACAGGCTTTGGTAATCTCCCGTGAAATCCATTCTAAGGGCATTCTCTGGGCAATGCTCAGTAAACGAGATCCGCAGAGTGGCAGGACGGTCTTGGCACACAGACCCACCACCATCACTTGTCTGTGCTACAGGTTTCCTGACAGTAAAATATAACCCGGCTTTTAGTTTAATTCATTTTCACACTTAGCTGCCAGTCTCATCAACTTGGGTGCCGGTGTCAGGAAATGCCCACTATGGGCCAACTGGTTTAGCTAAAAGGCCCCGGGCGGTGGTACAATGTCTGACCTGGGCTCCGGCTAACTCATCTGCACCACCTCCAATGCCCGGGCTGTAATATATACTGACCATACATACAGAGAACCCACCAACATTTCCGCATTAAGATTCTCTCCAATCCCCCTTACTGCCCAGGGCTGTGCTTCCACTTGTGCCCAGACGTTCCATGTGACATGACGTGTGACAGTCTGTTATCAGAGAGACGCTCACTGTCCCAAATAGGTCTGGAACCTCCACTCCGTCAATTGTCGGTTTTGGGAGGATATAGAGGCGCTACAGAGAGTGTCTTCTGTCCAGCACTTCACAACCAGACAGTAGGTAGGCGGTAGAGGGTTGGGCATCAGTTGGGGGGCAGAGACGTACTCTTATATTCTGGAGGAGATTTTGAGAACATTCCAACTGTGCAAACGCTTTAAATTGTGAAACTGATTTTCTGTGTTACTGTCTCTCATACGGCAAGTACTGTAGTGAGACTAATTGGGCAGCGATATGACTAAGGATCCCATGTGAAGGACAAGCAGGAGCGTAGCCCACTCTTTGGTTTCATTCATTAACATCCAGATTTCTTGAGTTAATCATTGTATTTTACAGCAGAAGGAAAGACGGTGACTAATGCTGGATGGAGACAATTATAACGTGCGATGAACGTTCTGACACATCACAAGCTACTTATATATCATATTATTACTTCCAGATTTGCTTATTATTTCATCTATTTATTTGTCTCTTATGTGTGATTTTCTATCAGTAAATGCCTAATATCAGGGATGTTCTATGCAAATGGGAGACAGATTCCTATTATTGCTATTGTTTATCTATATAGCACCAACATAGGCTGCAGTGCAGTCTATACGCATGGTAAAAAATTAAACATACAATTAACAAAATAGTGCAGAATAATGAAACAGAAAGTGGGAGGGCCTTGTCCGCTAGAGCTTACACTCTAAAAGAGTTTAAGGAAATGAGGCATAATAAAGTAGTGGTTATTTTGTATGTTGGGCCAGCCACATGTGATCACAGTGTAAAATAATGCTGCATCTACCGGTCACCGGATCAGAAACCGGATAGGAGATAACACGGGCAGGAGGATGAAATATGACTATTGTAAAGAGTAAGTAAGTTGTATTGAGCAGGTGAAGGTTATAGGGAATGGGTTTATCTATTAATGGGATCTAATAACAAGGTGGTTAGAAAATTTAATGCACTGCCCGGTAGTGATGTGTTTTAAGGCTTAAAACTTTGAAGGTTAGATGCTAAATTGATTGAGTGACGTACTGTGCTCCAGAATATAGTCACAGCTCCAAGGCAGCCGAGGAGATGAGAGTACGAGGTGGTGCTAAGGGAGGATGATAGGTGTAGGTCATTAGCAGCCTATAGAGCATGGGTCGGGAGCTACATAGAGATAACATGTGATTGTAAGCATTGTGGAAGACTTTGTCAATGGTGTCCTGTAAGAAACTGACAGCCAGTTCATTACTGAAAGATCGTTCCGTCACACTAGGCTTGGGAGTGATAACTTACTGATTAGTATATTTGTTATATAACCTGTTTTAAACTGACCTGTAGAGTTTATCGTATGTGATAAACATTTTCAGATCTGGTGAGAGGACAGACTGAGTAACCGTTTTCTATTTTTCATGTTTAGAGACTCCCCAGAGAAGACCTCTACTGCCCGCCAATCATTATAAAGGTGATTGACAATCGGCAATTTGGACGGAAGCCTGTAGTGGGACAATGTACCATCAACTCCTTGGAGGAATATTACTGTGACCCCAACGCGGAAGATACTGATATGGATGAAGGAATGTCAGGTATGCAGAAGACCCTAATTACTATTACACCTTATCATAAATGTCCCTTGTAGTGATCAGCCTTGTGAGTCCATGACCTGTCCTGCTGTAGGGATCGGTCTTGTGAGTCGATAACCTGTCCTGCTGTAGGGATTCGCTTCATGAGTCCATGACCTGTCCCGTTGTAGGGATCAGCCTTGTGAGTCCTTGACCTGTCCTTTTGTAGGGATCAGCCTTGTGAGTCAATAACCTGTCCTGCTGTAGGGATCGGCCTCATGAGTCCATGACTTGTCCTGCTGTAGGGATCGGCCTCATGAGTCCATGAATTGCCCTGCTGTATAGATCAGCCTTGTGAGTCCATAACCTGTCCCATTGTAGGGATCGGCCTCATGAGTCCATGACCTGTCCAAGTGTAGGGATCGGCCTCATGAGTCCATGACCTGTCCCAGTGTAGGGATCGGCCTCATGAGTCCATGACCTGTCCCAATGTAGGGATCGTCCTCATGAGTCCATGACCTGTCCCAGTGTTGGGATCGGCCTCATGAGTCCATGACCTGTCCCAGTGTAGGTCTCATGAGTTCATGACCTGTCCCAGGTCACCCATACACCTATCTCTAGAATAGTGTTGCCTGAGGCCCAGAGACTTAGGTTACAGGACCCCTTGGGGCATCAGTCTTCCTTACCCCTTGGCCCCTCCACCTTTCTTAGTTTCTGTAAGGGATACCCTTATTTGCAGACCTTAGCCTCAAACCACATGTCATCTACAATAACCAGATGTAATATAAGTCTCGTACTCTGAGGGCACACACATGTTATCACGCCAAATCAAGTTAGGTGATGGATGAGTAGTGTCTCGCTCTACCTGTTAATGAATATGTAATAAACCTGGTTATAATCCCTGCCATCCTCATTTACATAACACCCTGGTGTACTTGTGGTATATCTCTTGGTTACACGGAACGGCACATTGAAAGAACAGCACATACATACAGCAAGGTGTTTACTTCCTAGGGCTTACACTCTAATAGAGAGCGAGGGGCAGTGAGAGCTGTTTGGAGGTTTGGCAGACGTTTCAGAGTGGGGATCAGGAACACCAGCTACATTTACTTACAATAAAAACAGTAAATAATAGTGATGAGTAAAAATATTGACCCTTCTGACATTATAAAATGACTCTGAGCAGTTTGGTTACTGACATGGTACAGTGTGCTGTACGACCAATTACATTCCAATTGTTTAGAAAGCGAACACAAGCGCCTGATTGGTTGCTATGGGTTACAGTACAGTGTACGTTGCTTCATAGAACTCGCTGCAGCAGCGGTTTTGATCCTGAGCAGAGTAATGAACCCTTCATATTCGACCTCCGACCATATATGTCCCTAAGAAGCTGTTTCTCACTCCGTGATGTATTACACGTATATAAAGAACAATTTCAATGCACGTCTTATAAAATTGTGATTAAAAATGTTTTTGGGCAGCTCAGAAAAGGATGAGATTAGATTTTCTTTTTGAGTACAGGAAGATTTGCGCGGAGGCGTTGAACGTCGGCCAGTGGGACCAATAAGAGGTGAGAGTTTGGTGAGAACATTCTAATAATGTGGAATAGAATGTGGAATAGAATGTGGAATAGAATGTAGAATTTCAGGGCTCAAATTGGATCCAGGTTTGTGGTTACACCAGCTTGTAAGTATGAAATCTGAGCGTAATATCAGTAGACAACAACTTGCAGATTAGTTGCGCAGCAGCAAGAAGAACGTGTAAGGTATTAGATAATATACAAGGGTAGTATATAAGTGGAATATCCTCCCATCAGAGGTGGTAGAAACTAATACATTAGAGCAATTTAATCATGCCTGGGATAGGATGTCCTTGCAGAGAATTACAGATCAAATAGGGTTTGAGGTTACCATAGGTTAAAAAACGGGCAGACTAGATTGACCAAGTGGGTCTTATCTGATCTCAGATTCTATGTTCCTCTCCATGTAGCACTAGCATTATCCCGCTATGATCTAGAAGTAATATCTCGGTTTTGGTGTGTGATCAGCTATGGTATTGCATTGGTATTGTAGGCAGCAGGTAATAGAGATCCCGGTAGCTGGCACCTTCCTCCCCCATCCCCCCCCGCACACCCTTAACGTGTTTCATACATGGGAGGTGACACGTGACGCCAGCTCTCTACCACTGGCCGCTGTGACGGATACATACAAGCTTTAGCACACTGCTCTCTGAAGGTTTTGTCTTTACCTTGGTCCTGCGCCAGGATTTATAAGTCTGGACACCCCGTTTTCTTTATCCTGGCAGGCCTGTTTTTTATTCTATTTTATTTAATGTAACACTCAGCTCACCGCCTTCCCCACTGTGAGAATAATTGCTGTTTCTTTTGAATTCAAATAATACTGTGTTTTTCAAAGAGGTTCCCCCCCCCCCCTCTGGTTGGAAATGTTACCAGAAGAAGTGTGTTTTCCTTAGCCCGGAGCGGTCCGTCTCATTAACACGTCAGGCCCCAGACTTACCAATAAGCCATGTGGATACTGAGGTGTCTGTCTGTTAAACAGGACATCCAATAACGCAGACCTGCTCTTACCAGACTCTTTATAGTTTAATGGCTCGATACTTTTCCAGTGCAGGGCACAGAATGATCTCGGATCTCTGCTCCCCTGCAATATACAGTGTCATTTATAGAAATAATATGGATTGGAACGTCCTTAGTCGTGTGACAGTCTTCTGTAGATGACATAGAGGGTAATGTTGTACAATATAAGGATTTCTGAGGTCACCAAGGCATCCCGCATTGTAGAGGGAAGAGTGTCGTAGGCTGTTATACAGGTCATAGACGTTATAAGCAGCAGTGTTATCTTGTGCCCCCTTTCAGATTACATCCCAATGTGACAAGGGGATAGAATTGGAAACTGCGTGTCAGGTGTCCCTGTCATTACAGATCATTTAGGAGCACAGAGCATTTGCTTTGCGCAAATGTGTCTCCTTGTCCACCGGGCACATAATAGCGAGCGGGCCTGTATTCTGTCTGATGGATCTGCCTCTATACGATCCGTCTGCACCTACTTGTGCTGAATTGCGGATGGAAATGAGCTTGGAGGAGACCGTACAAGGTCTGTCCTGCTACCACGCCAAAATACTGTTTCAGTTGTTTCCTAGATGAGTCGTGGGAGCGAGGGGACATCGGAAATGTTTGTATTATAGGGGTTACTCTTGTGTGTTTTAATGTTTTTATTACATTGGCTGAAATGCCCTGTAAATGCACCATCCGGCATAAATAGTATAAGCTGAGGTCTGGTATTCACCTCAAATAACGCTCCCCTCCTCCCCACTAAACAGGAAAGTGCACCCCTAAATGAGCCTTCCTCAGTACTGCAAAACAGAATCTAGTGTTTCCAGGTCGGAGTATAATTTCACATTCCTGGACCGCACACAACTGGGAACATCTCACCACACCTCTCGATTTCAGTGGGACAATCATGATTTGATGGGACATTAGTGAAGTTACCCTTTAAAACAGGGGTCAGGGAACTTTTTTACCTTTTACCCCCAAATATATTTAGATACACCGACGTTACCCCCTTGATTTGAAAGGAAGGAAATCATATATTATTAATTATTGGAATTCAACATTTTATTGAATCTATTCAGAATTTCTTTGAAAGCTTCATCTTCAAAACTTCAGGTTTTGGAGAAATGATGTTGCTTCATTTTTGATACGAGAGCATCAATATTGGGGCATTTTGATGTCAGAGCAATTTGGATACAGTCTTCAGCGTCCAATCGATTTCTCTGCTTTGTTTTTATGTTCGTTAAAGTGGAAAATCCTTGTTCACAAAGGTAGGTTGTTGCAAAAGGCAGCAACTTTTTAACTGCCTCCTCATGTGCCATTTTGATGCCTTTGCAGTTGTTGACATCCAAAAATATGACAGATCTGCTTTGTTTTCTAATGCAATACGTACTTCATTATTGCATCGAAGCTCAAGAAGTGCCTCTGCCAACCCTTGAGGCTCTGCTGGTACAACAGCAATTTTACATTTAAAGGGGTCTACAATCCAACTGACAGCATGTGAATCGGCAGCATTACCCCCAGGAATTTCATTTTTACCCCATTTGGGGTAAATTACCCCTGTTCCCTGACCACTGCTTTAAAATGAGTCAGGGGCTGGCAAAATGGACCTGCTACAATGAAATATAATTCATACACACTAATGGAGAATAGTAGAATACCTGCCTGGTTTTACCGAACAGTGTCATTTTTCAGTCATGAACACATATCTGTTGCTCAAATAAATATTGTTTCACTATTATTTCCCTTTAACCAACCTTTGGTTCTGCAGCTGCTGGGAAACTACAAGTCCCAGCATGGAAGGCTGTCAAACATTTGGAGAGTCACGTGTTATATAACTCTGAGATCGTCTACGCTGTGATCATACGACTGCATGAATGTGTACAGCGTATTAATGTCCCTGCGCTTCCTTTGTAGATGACGTGAGTATTACTCCGCGGGATGAAGTTCTCATCGATATTGATGACAAGGAACCACTGATACCAAGTCAGGTAAGTCACATGTTGTTTAATCTATTATATTACAGTTCAGTTCCTTACCGTGTAACGCCAGACATCATGGCAATGTCCGACTGCGCTCATTAATGGGATCTACAGTACCCGAACATCGCAGATTTTCCTGCACATCTCTACGGGGTACAAGGAAAAATCTGTAAAAAACACATAGCTGCCGAGGGCCTTCACGCCTATCCCGGGGACAATCCGTGGTGCATCGGGGGGATTTCAATTCCCACCATAGTGTAAAAGAATTTTTGCTAAGAAAAAGCCGACTTATGTATCATTCTCTGTAAATCGAATTAGCTTGAACTGAACTGAATAATTATTTATAAACATGACAATCCTGAAAATGGCCAGAAGTCAAGGAGTATTGTTTGAAATAAAATTTTGGATGACGATTCTCAAAACAGTTTCTCGATGTGCTCAGGTATTTGTCGTATAACTTGTCTTTTCCATTCACTGTCCTCATTAAACGTAATAAATTGTTTTCATGGCCCTGTTGAACAGTCGTTAGATTCTTGGATCCATGTGACGTGTGCATTGCGGACAACACGGGGGGGGGGGGGGGGGTGGACAAATTGTGGTTTTGTATATCGAGGATAACTGTAGACACGGATGTACTGAGACTATAAAGGTATATAGAGGCCAGTACATTAAGATGTTGTGCTATAGACTAGTTTGAAAGTGGAAGTTTTACCCAGATGAGGTCATTGTACGGCATAAATTCTAAAACTGGGGGAACATTTGCTGCATTTCAGGTAGGTAAATCGTGTACCTGGAATTCCAGGGAAGAATGTTTCTGGGGGTGAAAAATATAGGAAACTAATTCAACGTTTTTATAAACGTTTTCAAACGTGTTAATTTAGCAATGACTAAAGGGTCACTAATTGTATTTTATATTGATACAAATGTTTAACGAAAGATGGTCGCCCTGTTTAATCTCTCAGTTATTTAGATAACACTACAGAACATATAGGCACCGGCAGAAAAGTAGTAAAAAGATTGACTCACAAAGTGAAATAGGTCTCTTGTGATTAACTTAAACCATTAATGAGCTAAAACAGAGCAGTATTTTAGGTGAAACGGGAAAGTTTTATTTAAGGAAAGGATCGGTTTTAAAGTGTTAGGATGTTGATGTGACGTTTACAGATTTGCACAGTTTGTCTCGTCTGATTTTCCCACCTCTTTGTACGCCTACTTTGCAGAGATCAGAGAATAGGTGTGCGCCCGATGTGCGGGACGCCTAGCGGTTTAGCGGGGGGAAGGAGAGCGCCCTTCTTAAATGAGACCCATAGATTTACTGTGTCAAGTTTATTTAACACAGTAACAAATGCCGAGAGTCGAATCCTTTTTGTGCTTAGATTATGGTACTATCTGCATTTGTACCTGCATTGCGATGATTAATAATTGCAAATGTTATTTTGTTTCAAATCTTTGTCTTTACATATTTAGAAAAAGTATTGCGTCAAATGTCCCTGATTACTGGCTGTCTCTGGGACATAGACGGATCCCGCAAAACACCAAGGGCCTGATTCATTAAGGATCTTAAATGAAGAGGATTCTTATTTCAGTCTCCTGGACCAAACCATTTTACAATGCAGGGGGTGCAAATGAGTGTTCTGTTTTGCACATAAGTTAAATACTGACTGTTTTTTCATGTAGCACACAAATACTTGATAGCTTATTTGTACACTGAAATTTAAAGTTGATATTTGTGTGTTACATGGAAAAACAGTCAGTATTTAACTTATGTGCAAAACAGAACACTCATTTGCACCCCCTGCATTGTAACATGGTTTTGTCCAGGAGACTGAAATAAGAATCCTCTTCATTTAAGATCCTTAATGAATCAGGCCCCAAGTTATCTGCAGATTGTTATAGAAGTGCGAGTAACGTCACTCTAGAAGTGTCCTCTCCGTCTTCCAAAGACACACATCTTCTGTGGTGTCGGAGAACGGCCAGAGACGGAGCGGTAGTGGAAGAAAGAAGGTAAAGGTTCCCCAAAAGGTCCGAGAGGAGACAGTTACCTCTCTGCACGTGGTTTGCTGGACGGGTCATTGCAACAAAGACCTACCCAAATACCTCCACTGTGGAATGTTCCTCCAAGACACCAGTAGTTTTTGATAAGAACACACTTGTAAATAACGACCAGTGGATGTGCCTGTTGTGTACGCAGTTAGTCACCATCTGTTATCATAGGGCTACTGAAATATTCATAGATAATACCACAAAGACTCGAGGCCAATTGTGATGTCTGCACTAATTATATGAAGCTTGTCGTTGTATCTGTATAGCACTCAGTTAACAGGTGCGTAAACGTCACTTACAGATGGCCAAACCCGGCATTCCCAAATCCAGCCTACAGATAATAAAACAGTAATAAGAGACATTAGTAGCAGGAACTGGTTACTGTATTACCAAACTCCAGCCTAGAGATAGATAATAAAACAGTAATAAGAGACATTAGTAGCAGGAACTGGTTACTGTATTACTAGACTCAGCCTAGAGATAGATAATAAAACAGTAATAAGAGACATTAGTGCAGGGACTGGTTACTGTATTACTAGACTCAGCCTAGAGATAGATAATAAAACAGTAATAAGAGACATTAGTAGCAAGAACTGGTTACTGTATTACTAGACTCAGCCTAGAGATAGATAATAATACAGTAATAATAGACATTAGGTGCAGGAACTGGTTACTGTATTACTAGACTCAGCCTAGAGATAGATAATAAAACAGTAATAAGAGACATTAGGTGCAGGAACTGGTTACTGTATTACTAGACTCAGCCTAGAGATAGATAGATAATTAAACAGTAATAAGAGACATTAGTAGCAGCAACTGGTTACTGTATTACTAGACTCCAGCCTAGAGATAGATAATAAAACAGTAATAAGATACATTAGTATCAGGAACTGGTTACTGTATTACTAGACTCCAGCCTAGAGATAGATAATAAAACAGTAATAAGAGACATTAGTATCAGGAACTGGTTACTGTATTACTAGACTCCAGCCTAGAGATAGATAATAAAACAGCAATAAGAGACATTAGTATCAGGAACTGGTTACTGTATTACTAGACTCCAGCCTAGAGATAGATAATAAAACAGTAATAAGAGACATTAGTGCAGGAACTGGTTACTGTATTACTAGACTCCAGCCTAGAGATAGATAATAAAACAGTAATAAGAGACATTAGTAGCAGGAACTGGTTACTGTATTACTAGACTCCAGCCTAGAGATAGATAATAAAACAGTAATAAGAGACATTAGTAGCAGGAACTGGTTACTGTATTACTAGACTCCAGCCTAGAGATAGATAATAAAACAGTAATAAGAGACATTAGTAGCAGGAACTGGTTACTGTATTACTAGACTCCAGCCTGGAGATAGATAATAAAACAGTAATAAGAGACATTAGTAGCAGGAAATGGTTACTGTGTTACTAGACTCCAGCCTAGAGATAGATAAAAAAAGAATGATAAGAGACAGTAGCGGTAGGAACTCATTCTGATGGAGGCTAAGAATGCAGTTATGTAAGCTACTGTGACATCACTGGCCCCGCCCCCTCTCTATAATTCATCCAATAGACAGAGTGTATTTCTGCATGACTATCCTATCATTAGCCGGTGTCTGCGTCTCAGAAAATCCCGTCCCTCCTCTGAACATGGCATCCTGACGGAGAGGAGTGACAGCATGTGGATCCCTGTGTACACACTATACACGTTTTACAAAATTTACCTTCAGATCTGTGCTCTTCATCTGTCTTAACCATCGGCTGAAAAGATCCATGACTCCATGACTCTGTAAACACTATCCTGATCGTGAGTACGTACACACTGCAGAACTGGAACGATCATCGCTCCAGGGTACACGCCTTTGTGCTACTGGGCCAATCTGTTGTTTATCGTCCGATTGACCCAGTAGTCTGGCTGAAAACACTGTATCTAACCTCTCTGATTGTCTTTATATCTCTACTCTGCCGTTATCTGAGGATTTCAATGGAACAATGCCCCGATTGCCCATAGTAAGACCCCTCCTTTCTTCAGAGAGAATATTCCTTTTGTGATCTTTTAAATAAAAAAAATTCTTAATTTTGTTTTCCCCCATGATAAAAGTATTTCACTTCTTTCATAACCCAAAGTGACTGAAATAATGACAGTGCCAGAATTAAATAGCACTGTTCATCGTACAGGCTTGAGGAGTGTGCTCCCTAAGACCACACAACAGCATCCTGGGGTGTGTATCATCACCTCCCCCCCCCACCCTCCATCATCGGCGCTCAGTCATGTGTGGAACAGGGAGATATTGAAACATTTTGGCTGAGACAGACTAGGATTCATCATCCAGGGCAAACACAGAGCGACGGGACCAGTGTGGTGTGATTGCTGTGCCCATAAAATTTAAACTTCCTGGCAGTGGAATTAGTAAAGCACTGAAAAAGTCTAACTGGCTTTCTTGGCCAACTCATGGGGCGACCACATGCAATTATCACTCAGGAGAAGAAAGAGCAATAAATTCAGCTGCTGCGGGCCGTAAATCAGGAACAAACTGTTCCCTGGCCAAGTCTCCTCGGCAAACCCCTCTCCTGTCATGCTGGTTTGTGCTGTCTCTTGCAGAGCTGCCTCAGAACAAGTGGCCATAGCCAGATAATCCAGGAATATCACATTATCTCAGCCATGCTTCTATTGTACCACAGATGATATATGAGGGTGCTCAGAAGTTCCCCGTCTAGAAAACATAAGACCACATAAGTCCGTGCATCACCAGAAAAGCCCTGTGTCTAGGAATTGTGGACTTTCTGCCTCTGTGAATCTCGTGTAGACAATATCCAGACCGCGGTATGCTCTGGGAGATGAACCAGTTGGAGGTGGGTATCGGAAAGCTGGAGTAAGGCCCTAAGGAAGCCTGGTGTCCGTCCAAAGAGACTTAGCAGCAGAACTGCATATCCCATGGTTTTAAATTGCCTTAGATTGACTCCTGTTTGGACACAATATTCCGCCCCATCATGAGGTCTTGGGGGCAGCGTCTTAGGAGTCAATGGCTACAATACTGATTCCGCAGCGCTGTACAGAGAACTCACATCAGTCCCTGCCCCATTAGAGCTTACAGTCTAAATTTCCTAACTTACACACACAGACAGACAGACAGACAGAGAGACTAGGGTAAATTTTGATAGCAGCCAATTAACCTACTAGTATGTTTTTGGAGTGTGGGAGGAAACCGGAGCACCCGGAGGAAACCCACGCAAACACGGGAAGAACATACAAACTCCACACAGATAAGGCCATGGTCGGGAATTGAACTCATGACCCCAGCACTGTGAGGCAGAATTGCTAACCACTGAGCCACCGCGCTGCCCCCGTGACATCAAGCCACTCCCACCCCAGCGAACACAGAGACGCGATGACGCACTTAACATCACGTCTTTTCCAGTGCACCAGTTTTCATCAATATCCCCAATATTGTTTTTACAATCCTTTCTAGTACAGTAATTGACTGAACAGAGGAGATTATGCAGCTTTCTAGATTATTCCCATGTTTTGAGAAAACCAGTCCAACTAAACTGTTGACTGATACTTTGCCTTGTGTCGCCAAATCATTGTTTGCAGCGAATGGGACGCTGTCGTTCTAAGACATGCAATGTGTGACAGTTCTGTTAATACCACTATTTAGGTGTAAGGAGACCTGCAGGAGAGTGCATCAAAGTAGTTTTAAAAAAAAATGAATATATGTATTTATTCAGAGGTTAGTAGATCGGCATTATTTAAGGTGACAAATTGGAAAATGCATTTTATATGTAAAAACTGTTCTTTCATTTTAGTGAGGATAACAATTCTGTATTTTGTGAGTTGTATTTACATTTTGTGGTAAGGGGCTCCCGTTTCTGCTGACAATAGAACTTTTCACCCTTTGATAAATGAGCCCCAAGCCGAACAGGAGGGCAGCAAGAATGAATTTGAGGTCATGTAGGGTTTTATCTGTATTTAAATCCTCAGACACTGACACTTCTTTTATTGTCTCTGTAAAGTACAGTACTGACTGTCAGGACATTTGTTGTAATATTTACAGTAAAAAAATATATATATTTTCGAGAGCTGTCATCTCTCGGTGATAACGGTACAGCGGAGATCAAACGCCCAACACTAATAATAACGAAAACCACTAATGAGGGACATCTGCTAGACACAAACATTGTCCTGAAAGTAGCTGCAGCCAATCATATTCTAGCTATTATTTGCTAGAATGTACTAGGTAAATGATAGCTAGACTCTGATTGGTTGCTATGGGCAACACCTCCACTTTCCTGTTTAGATGGTTTGATAAATACTAATAACTGAAGATATTGGGCTTGTTTAACAGTTTTTGTGTCTCATTTTCTCCTGTTATCCTAAGTGCTTTATTAATGACTCTTGTACTCTGTGTATAACTAACCAGCCATCTTGATTTATAGCTCACAGACGCCGCAGAGTCAGCCATAATTAACATGTCGTCCTCTCAGCCCAGCCTCCATGTATGTATGGTCATTCTGTGTCTCACATCCCTGTACGGTGCCTGCATGTCATGCAAGATACACAACCCACGTTCTGTGCGTTCGGACCGCAGTCACTGCGCTCACCAAAGCCGCACTCGGAGCACTATTGTCACAAATTGAAATCGCTGTCACTTTTCTTATTTTAGTTTTTAACTAATGACAGATAATAAATGTCAGAAATCCTGAATGAACAACGTGGGGTAAAACTTTCTGTAATATCTGAACCTTCCAGTCACACTTGTCGCACTGGGCGTGGCCTCACACGGAGGACTAGGTTTTAGTCACTGCCTAAAAGCACATTTACAGCTTAGGGGCTTATTCACAAGAGTCTGCGCTGATTTGTACCAAACATGAAAGAAATTCCTCAGATATTACTGTTTTTTTTGTCATACAGATTTCATAAATATTGGTACAATCCACAATATGGCCGCCTCCACTGTCCTCTAGTGATGTCACTGTTTCTTGGAGAACTGATAGGCTGCATTCGTATGAACAGGAGCATAATTATGGATAAAGGAGCCTCCTAGCAACATTTTGAAGGGACCCCGTTCCCTCTATACCATACTTACCAACTTTTCACTCTCCGACTTACTCTTGGGTCCGTCCCTGCGATGCAGTAGCGCAAAAGCGTCATTCTGCCTCAGGTGGCGGGGCCAAAATGACGTAACCTACCCAGGATAAGGAAGTCTCCCGCACATTCCGGGAGAGTTGGTCAAACACGCTCCGCAAAACATACCGCTCTATGAGGTGATCTGTGAGCAGACGCGCACTCCAGGGAGTATGATACAGGTATAAGGACTACTAAGGAGGTGCGTCGATGTACAGAATAGAGAGCGGGAATTGCAGCCAGAAATGCATTTGTCTGTACACACATAACAAGAACAGATCCAGCTTATAGAAAGAAAGAGCAGTGCTACTGTGCACTTCTCTGTATATTCAAAACAGGATCGCTACAGCTACACAGAGTCGAATGCAGAATACAGAAAAGAGAAATAGCACTATGCAATTCTCCCTACATAGCAAATTAGAACAGTGACTGAGCATTACATCCAGCATGCAGTTGTCCATGTATAGTGAATAGGAATTGATAATGATAATTGCAGGCAGCCAACAGAACAAGGGAAGTTGACCTGTGCTGTAGTGAGATTTGCTGATGGGCAGGTACCAGATATATTCAGCCCTAAGTGCTGTTCAGACATCCGCTGTTCCTTAATATCTTATTAATCTGGTGACTGAGAACCGTGGGAGCTGCTGATCAGGGATAGGTGTCCATCGCGTCACCGGGTGCTGAAGAGTTAAAACTAGTCACCGACTGATGTTATTTTTCCATTTGTCTCTCCGCAGTTCTGGGCCCTTTTATAAGCACATAAAGAGATCTGGCTGTTTCTTCTGGTTGCGCCGGGTCCCCTGAGTCCTCACACGATTTAATACACATATAAAACACACACTTGATCATCAGGCGAGAGCAGCGCTGACTTCTATACCCATAAAGCACTTCAAAGTCATGTGCAGAGATTGGTGCCTGACGTGGGTTTAAGTGGCATCTGTCACCCCTAATGAGGGCATCTCGGGCCCTGCGTGTGGAGTAACAGATGTTCCCCGGCCTCGTTATTGCTGTCACACCTGAATGTGTGTTACCCTCTTCAGTCCCAGACATAACACACAACCTGACTGCTGGAAACTGTGTTATATTCTTCAGTGCTCCGCAATCATCAACAATATCCCCCGTAATATGCAACAGTGGTCATCTATATTATAATATCCCCCGTAATATGCAACAGCGGTCATCTATATTATAATATCCTCCGTAATATGCAACAGCGGTCATCTATATTATAATATCCCCCGTAATACACAACAGCGGTCATCTATATTATAATATCCCCCGTAATATGCAACAGCGGTCATCTATATTATAATATCCCCCGTAATACACAACAGCGGTCATCTATATTATAATATCCCCCGTAATAGACAACAGCGGTCATCTATATATAATATCCCCCGTAATATACAGCAACAATCATCTATATTATAATATCCCCCGTAATACACAACAGCGGTCATCTATATTATAATATCCCCCGTAATATGCAACAGCGGTCATCTATATTATAATATCCCCCGTAATATGCAACAGCGGTCATCTATATTATAATATCCCCCGTAATACACAACAGCGGTCATCTATATTATAATATCCCCCGTAATATGCAACAGCGGTCATCTATATTATAATATCCCCCGTAATACACAACAGCGGTCATCTATATTATAATATCCCCCGTAATATGCAACAGCGGTCATCTATATTATAATATCCCCCGTAATATGCAACAGCGGTCATCTATATTATAATATCCCCCGTAATACACAGCAGCGGTCAGCTATATTATAATATCCCCCGTAATACACAGCAGTGGTCATCTATATTATAATATCCCCCGTAATACACAGCAGCGGTCATCTATATATAATATCCCCGTAATATACAGCAACAATCATCTATATTATAATATCCCCCGTAATAGACAACAGCGGTCATCTATATTATAATATCCCCCGTAATACACAGCAGCGGTCATCTATATTATAATATCCCCCGTAATAGACAACAGCGGTCATCTATATTATAATATCCCCCGTAATAGACAACAGCGGTCATCTATATTATAATATCCCCCGTAATACACAGCAGCAATCATCTATATATAATATCCCCCGTAATATACAGCAACAATCATCTATATTATAATATCCCCCGTTATATACAGCAGTCATCTATATTATAATATCCCCCATTGTATACAGCAGTCATCTATATTATAATATCCCCCGTAATAGACAACAGCGGTCATCTATATATAATATCCCCGCAATATACAGCAACAATCATCTATATTATAATATCCCCCGTAATACACAGCAGCAATCATCTATATTATAATATCCCCCGTAATACACAGCAGCAATCATCTATATATAATATCCCCCGTAATACACAGCAGCAATCATCTATATATAATATCCCCCGTAATATACAGCAACAATCATCTATATTATAATATCCCCCGTAATATGCAACAGCGGTCATCTATATTATAATATCCCCCGTAATACACATCAGCGGTCATCTATATTATAATATCCCCCGTAATAGACAACAGCGGTCATCTATATTATAATATCCCCGTAATATACAGCAACAATCATCTATATTATAATATCCCCCGTAATAGACAACAGCAGTCATCTATATTATAATATCCCCCGTAATATGCAACAGCGGTCATCTATATTATAATATCCCCCGTAATATGCAACAGCGGTCATCTATATATAATATCCCCCGTAATACACAACAGTGGTCATCTATATTATAATATCCCCCGTAATACACAGCAGCAATCATCTATATTATAATATCCCCCGTAATAGACAACAGCGGTCATCTATATTATAATATCCCCCGTAATATGCAACAGCGGTCATCTATATTATAATATCCCCCGTAATAGACAACAGCGGTCATCTATATTATAATATCCCCCGTAATATGCAACAGCGGTCATCTATATTATAATATCCCCCGTAATACACAACAGCGGTCATCTATATTATAATATCCCCCGTAATACACAACAGTGGTCATCTATATTATAATATCCCCCGTAATATGCAACAGCGGTCATCTATATTATAATATCCCCCGTAATAGACAACAGCGGTCATCTATATTATAATATCCCCCGTAATATGCAACGGCGGTCATCTATATTATAATATCCCCCGTAATACACAACAGCGGTCATCTATATTATAATATCCCCCGTAATATGCAACAGCGGTCATCTATATTATAATATCCCCCGTAATATGCAACAGCGGTCATCTATATTATAATATCCCCCGTAATATGCAACAGCGGTCATCTATATTATAATATCCCCAGTAATATGCAACAGCGGTCATCTATATTATAATATCCCCCGTAATATGCAACAGCGGTCATCTATATTATAATATCCCCCGTAATAGACAACAGCGGTCATCTATATTAGAATATCCCCCGTAATATGCAACAGCGGTCATCTATATTATAATATCCCCCGTAATATGCAACAGCGGTCATCTATATTATAATATCCCCCGTAATACACAACAGCGGTCATCTATATTATAATATCCCCCGTAATAGAAAACAGCGGTCATCTATATTATAATATCCCCCGTAATATGCAACAGCGGTCATCTATATTATAATATCCCCCGTAATATGCAACAGCGGTCATCTATATTATAATATCCCCCGTAATAGACAACAGCGGTCATCTATATTATAATATCCCCCGTAATATGCAACAGCGGTCATCTATATTATAATATCCCCCGTAATACACAACAGCGGTCATCTATATTATAATATCCCCCGTAATAGAAAACAGCGGTCATCTATATTATAATATCCCCCGTAATAGACAACAGCGGTCATCTATATTATAATATCCCCCGTAATACACAGCAACAATCATCTATATTATAATATCCCCAGTAATATGCAACAGCGGTCATCTATATTATAATATCCCCCATTATATACAGCAGTCATCTATATTATAATATCACCTATTGTATACAACAGTCATCTATATTACAATATTCACTGTAATATACTGCAACAATCATCTATATTATAATATCCCCAGTAATATACAACAGCAGTCATCCCTACTATAATATCCCCCGTAATATACAATAAGATATCCTTATTACAATGCCCCCATGTAATGTTAGCAAGTATTATCCCTATTAGTGTCCCTCGTATTCCATAACATGTTCACCATAATATATATAAGATATCATCCTTACTGCAATATTTCAGTGTAATATACAATGTGCGGGACAGTATCAAGACTGATGGAATTATATTATATATGATATAATGCGCACTGGTTGCTAGGGGTTACAGCACATTGTATTATTCCGTAGCTTCAGCTTTTATTTCAGAATGTTTTGTTTTGTTCTAAAGCCTATAAAACCATAGAGATATTCTGTATAATTTCCAAACTAGCTGGAGACAGTTGCAGCTCAGTTATTTATTGCAGTTGGGTGATATAAGGTACAATAAGTAGTAAAATTAGTGTGTACCCATCACCTATGTAGGCTATATAATAATTGATATGTGTCCTATCAATTCCCTAGGAACCAGTGACATCACTGAGGGACAAAATGGCTGCAGGTCCACTGAATCCCCTTCTGTACGTAGCAGCTACATAAACGTCTGCTGTTAATTACAGATCATTATCATTGGACAGTAGATGATTGTAATGAGACATGTTACAGATGGTAGAAAATAGAATAATAAACAATAAGCACATCAGCATTGATGGGCTGTAACCAATAGCAACCAGTCAGATATGGTCTAGTACAGTGTTGGCTAAACTGTGACACTCCAGATGTTGTGAAACTACAAGTCCCAGCATGCTTTGCCAATATATATCAGCTTATTGCTGGAAGGGTATGCCATACTTACCGACTTTCTTCAGCTCTCTTCCGGGAGCCTGCCAGTGGAGGTGGGCGTGAGCGGACGGGGCGGCCAAAATTGCGTAATTTTGGCCCCGCCCCCTTTGACATCATGATGCAAACGCGTCATTTGCCAGCTGGGGGCGGGGCCAAACGCTGCAAATCACCGGGAATCGCAGCGTTTGGGATCTAATTTTGCCCACTTCACTAGGAAGTGGGGCACTTCCTAGTGAAGTAGGCAGAATTCGGGAGATTGCCACACTCACCCGGCAAAATGCGGGAGTCTCCCGGACATTCCGGGAGAGTTGACAAGTATGGGGTATGCTGGGACTTGTAGTTTCACAAACACCTGGAGTGTCACAGGTTAGCCAACACTGGTCTAGTACATATTGGTTATATAGCATAGAAAAACTGGGACACATAAGTCCACTGAACCTGTCCACCCCCACCTCAACAATCAGCCAATACCATGGCCATTTTGAGAGAGACCACTCCCCTTTACCAGCTGGCGACATCCATTTTGACTGCTGGCAAGTAGGTCATACATTCCCTGGGCTACACTGGTCACCATGCGGTGGCATTACCGTTAGATGTCATCTTGCCTATCAATCCACCAGGAACTAATGACATCACTGAGGCACAACGTCCTGTCACAATAAAGTTATTAGTGAACCGATGCATGCACCTGAAAAATGGTTCAGTCAACAACATGGCTGCCTCAGTTGTGTTCAGATGATTGGTCCACTTTATAACCTGAAGACTGAAAGGACCCAATAGCCAGCATGATTTAGTTTTAACATCCATTCATTGGTCAGTAGCATGTTTAATTGCCTCCTATTGCTTCATGAGGAGACAATTAAACATATTACTCACCAAAGGCTCAGTGCTGCATTGGGTGGGATGAAATGTCCTTTATATACCAAGGTTCTCCCGCTGGCTGTGTATAATGACACTACATCCAGCATGAATAGGCACATTTTTTTGGGGGGGACTAATAGGTCAATTGTGCAGAACATTGAGACCTCATCTACAGAATTGCACTTAATTCCTCACTTAATCCTGTAGAGTTTGTCACCGCCATTAGCTTAATGCACGAGCTGGGAAACTGCATGCAATGGGCGGGTGATTCCAGCAGTAGGAAATACTAATGATCTAACCAGTTTTCCTTGTGTTACGGCTGCAGATGATTCTCTGGGTAAGTCACAAGTTTGGGGCACCCGCCGCCAGCGGAATGCCCTAAGACTGCCACGAACGCCGACTGTGGTTTATTTTGTTTTTGTTTTGTGTCACAAGAGTAGGAACGATGAAATGTAATTTATGGTAAACTCACATTCAAAACAATATCTACTCAGGAGGTTAATTTAAAGCCCGTATGGCTGTCTCAAGCCAGAAATCCAATAAGCCTCTATCACATTCTCTCCATTAAGTCAGTGTGATGGAATTCTGCGGATTACTAAAATAGACATCATTATTTGTAGGAATGTTTCATGAATCCGGACCAGAATCTCTCCTTTCTCTGTGCAGAAATGTTATATTATTGCCTGGTGAAATGGCTGCAGATCTTTTTTTTTTTTTTTTACTGACTAAATGAAAAATTACCTTTTGCTCTCAACAATTCAAGCCGACGTGAAGGTCTAGAGATTTCCATGATGCCTAATGACTTTGGGATATAAAATAAGTCTTTTGGGTTACTATTTCTACCTCTCTAAGCTATCAGGCTTTATATATTGATGTATATAAATCAGCCTTTATTTTTTACATTCATATAATGCTGAAGCCAAAATGTTTGTTACCGTTTATTCCATGAAGTCTACGCTGCAGTATTTTTCCATTCATGGTTATTCATCAACTAGGGACATTAGCGCATACAGTAAAGTAGACTTACATTTATTGACTTGTACCCCGGGACAACGAGACTAAAACTTCCCTAGTGATTCGAATAATGGGCTAAAAAGCACCCAAAGAAACCAGGAAACATAAAAATGTATTTAGTAAAAGTTGCAGGAAGCTCTGATAAAGTAATCCAAAGGCAGAAAACACATTAAGGAACCTATGTACTTCCCCAAGAGTAGAGGTGTAAAGTGATAGAAGTTGAGGTCCAAAAACAGAGCCGACCGATGGTGGGAGTGAAGAGGAGGACATGCTCAAAAGCAGCAAAGAGGTCCAGGAGGAGCATTAGTGAGAAGTGACCCTGAGACTTTGTTGTCAGTAGATCATGGATTGAGGGCAGAGTGGATTTTTGGGTCTGGGAGCGCGGTTACATGGAGACAAAAAGTGAGTACGAGGAGAGAAATTGAGATAGAAGGTGAGCACAAGTCACTCGAGTAGCTTAGACTCAAAGTGGAGAGATTTGGTCAGGAGATGGTTTCTTTGGGATATGTGAGATGACCCCATGTTTAAAGGAAGGTGGAAATGTGGCAGTGGAGAGAGACATGGTAAAGAGCTGAGCTGGAGGTGGCCATTCGGTAGAATAGAGGTAGCAGAGATGTCGAGAGGGCATAAGTTTGAGGGATCAGCTTTGTATGGTGAGATGATGAGGTGAGTGCAGAGCCTTTGTCCTTGGTTACTGGAGAACATGAAAGGAGGGATGGTGGATTTGGGAGTTTAGAATACTGTGGGTCTGGTGCACAGGGTTTGTCATGAAGAAATATGTTATCGAATGGTGTTGATTTTGTCTTTAAGTAGATGAAAAATCATTGTCTGGGATGGAGGACAGGGGAGGTGGTGCCAGCGAAGCATGTTAAAGGTGCAAACATCTATGTATGGTCCGTGGGCAGAGAAGAAGAGAGCTTTGGAGGGCAAATGTCCAAGCGTGTAAATCCTATAGATTCCTTTCAATAGCCTGATACTAACCCGATAACCATGGATGCTTAGTTGTAGACTCGTGTTTTAAAAATCTTGAAATAAATGTAGATTTTTATCTTTGGAGTTAAATTTAATTCTTGCTTTTATTCCAAATATCGAAACCCTCAAGAATACTGTCTGTTTTAAATATAAAAAAATAACAAACATTAGCTCCACAATAATGTAGCATTCTAAATAATTCCATTTATGATGGGAACATGGATCAGATTTTCCAGTGTCAGTCGGGGGAATCGGGCTGTTGTAGCACCTCTGAGGTGTGAGCCGCTGTTATTGCCAGTGTGGTGGGGGGATATGTGTGGGTAATTACACGCAGGTCACATTGCGGTAACGAGAATATAAAGCCATCTAATACAGGGAGTAAATTCTCACTCGTATTGCCAAGGTAGACACATTGGGTGGTTCTACTTAAGCCGTTATAACCTTGACTTTCCTTGTATTTGTCATTGGGAGACATAAAATGTCTCTGTTGGCTGTTACAAACGGAGTATTGCGTTAGGATAAAACTCTTTTATGGAACATTTTATGTGATATAATCTCTTAGGAGCTTTCGTATTACCCAGATTGACCCACAATATAAAAGAAAAAAAAAAAAAGTACAACGAATCCTTTGCACTCTGGGATTTACTAACAAGCTACAACTGAACAGTAAACCCAGACATTTGCATTCATTGTCTGGCCTATTTTAGATATAGCAAAGCTAATTGTCAATTGGTTGCTTCACCTCACCTTGGCGTCTCGTGAGTAGATAGCCTCCCTGATGTTGAGTGTACAACTTCGTGAGTTTCAAACCTAAAGAGTATAATACATCATGCGTACATTTGGTTATCGTCAGCGGGATTAAATGACGGCGCGTTGTATATTACTGCGCTGATTATAATGACTTTGTAATGTGTTTCGCTCACAATAGGAAGAAGAATTCATTGACTGGTGGAGCAAGTTCTACGCTTCAATAGGAGAAAAGGAGAAATGTGGAACTTACATGGATAAAGGTTTTGATACTCTGCAGGTGAGCAAAACTTTCATCAGTTAATTACTTCCTGGGGGAAATATGTACTTATGTCAGGACTCAGTTCTATGACTCTCGAGTTGTGAGAGGAGAAAGGCAGATCTTTCAAACTACTATTTTTAGGCTCAGGCTATTTGTAAAAGTGAGTCAGCAGAATAAAGTCCATGGTAGTTGGCAGGTAGATCATTATCTGATCATCGCTTGACTGGAATGATCTCCATAAATAGCGTTTCCAGAATTTCCAATACTTTGATGGTATATAAGTTCTAAGCACGATTAGTGAGTTCCAGAAATAGAACTGTTTATGTATGAGACATGAAGGTGAAACGCGTTGTTAAATCTTTTCCCGACTTTCCATTGTAGCTCTGTTTAAGAGGACCCATATCGGATATAATTACTGTGGTATCATCTTGAAATATTGGGAAGGTCATTAACCTACTTTAGAGGTCATTTAGTTATCACCAGACATAACAAAGCTCCTGAAATCATCAGCAAAAGTCTGATGATAGGAAACTGAATTATGAATTACTTTATGTCTTCTGCATTGTGTTGGGTGATTTAGAGATTTTATTCACTAATCATTTTAGCTTAACCACTTTACCCCAGTTAATTTAATTTAAGTATTTTGCCTTATAAACATACTTATGAACGAAGTCATCAAAGTGCTTTAGAATGATTCCAAGAACATCATTCTTCTCAACTTTCGAAATGCAGATTTGTTTCTCTTCACCTATCACAAAAAGCAGTGCAGAGATACCCAATTCTTTTGTGTATTTTAATGGCTGTTGATGTTGGTCAAATTACCCCCCACCCTCAAATAGCCAAACATAACATTTACAGTAATATAGGCAGCCAACTAAATAAATTGTGTGTTAGCTAGGAGACTGCAAACCAATTACTCAGACTCAGGTTGCCGCCATTATTACCCTATTCAAGATGAGGCATTTCCATCCTTGTAAGATGCAGCCTATGGGATATAGATAGGAAAGATATTATGTTTGATAGGTTTATAAACACAACGTGCCATTCCAGGTATATTCTTTAGCTTTTACTGAAGAAACACTTTGCTGAGTAACTGGTGGATCCAACGCAGATTTTGGAGCACCACAATCTCCATCAGATGATTCGAATGTCTTTCTTTGTATTTTAAATACTCATCTTCAATAAATATTAATTCAGAGATTAATGATAGTGAGCACTGCAAACATTATGCAGATTAAGGTAAAACGTAACGTGCATTGTTGAGTAGGGAGTATTTCCAATGACTTAAAGCCAGAGACTGTCCCTGAAAAGTAGGGACCTTGGGTTATGTTTCATACATGCATTAATGTCCTAGTGTGGGTTTAGGTGAGATCTCGGTACACAAGGGGATTATTGTGGCTTGGCGTTTATTGCTTGGTAAACATGCAGAGTCAGGGTCATTCCTGGCCTAAATGCCGACCAGCCCAGTAAGTGTATATCTATGTTCAGATTGACCGTGACCTGTGCTGCATTAATCTTCTTGACAAGCGAGCACAGTGAGGATGCTTCCACAGATCACACAATAAATGAGAAAAACCTGGAGGAATCTTGTCCTGCCATATTTTGTGTTGGCGAGCCATGATCTGCTGGAATAGACAACTTGATAATTACATTATGACTACTGGTAGAGAGCTGTCACCAGCACAGTCCATCCTGGAACAGCAGCCACGTTTTCTTGGCTCCTACCTGGGTAGAACCAGGGGAAAAATAACAGTCACGGCTTCAGGCGTCAACACATCTGAGGATGGAACAGTGGAGATTATAAGAGTGAGTGAGCCAAGATACAGAGTATTAATATAAAAACCCAGATATCCCTTGCAAAGGCCCCTTCAGTATTTTTTTGTTTGCATTTTTTCTTTTGACATTTCTTTTGACAGTTTTGGTTTAATAAATACAGCCATGGATTTCATTCTATATTTTCTTAAAGCAAAAAATGCTTTTGTACCATTTTAGATAGTAGGCTAGAAAAACAAATATCTACTTTCTTCCGAAGTTTAAAAAACAACCAAAAAAGTGCAATGTTCATGAGTGATGGACTGAGAAGTTTTCTGGATTCTATGGTGAATTCGTCAGTGAGATTGGGGGTGGGAGGGAGGGACCAGCGCTTTAGTTTGGCCACATGGCAGCCGTATAAGATCTCCGGCCCCTTTAATTTTTGAACTTCAAAATGCACCGAAGGTAAACAGCAGATCATACACCCGTTCAAGATGTATTATAATCACAGGTATTATATAGCGTAAGGCGAACCTAGGAGCGTCAATGGTTAGGGGCCGCCTAATAGACTGAATGTGTGACATAATATCGCTCACAGCTAATTAACAGAAAACACACCTAGATATGATGAGGAGATAGATCACACTAATACTGTTTCACCCTTTTGGGCCTTATCAGTGCAGAATAGGGTTTTACTGAAATAATTGGAAGACTTAAGGAGCATTTTAAGCTACTCCCCTAATCTTCTCCTATCCAGGTAGTTGTACTTTTGGTAAATGTCTCTTAAATAGCAGCAGCTTGAGTCTTTACACTCAGTCTAGTTGGTGCCAAGCCAGAATTGGGTCTCTTTCAGTTTTGACGTTATCAGAGTTTTGGGAAATCTAACGTGAGCACCGAGGGCTTTCAAGTCCGGGAACCCCCAAATTGGGCTGGTTCTCCAGCAGCTTCATGTGGTTTTCACTGTGTACGGTTCCCAGAGTTCAGAAATACCATTGAGTTCAGCCGAAACCCTCATGTAATGGTGAACAGCTTTATGGAAATAGAAGTGCAGTTTAAGCAATAGAGACGCCAGAATTAGTGTGGGAACCTTTGGGGTGTTGTTAACTTAGTCCTTCTGACCACACAAAGACAGAGCAGAATTTAATAGACTACTTGGACAAGTTGCAACATCTGCACTTCAGTTGGCATCGGACGGGCTTTTGGCCTCCTGTACTGTAAATTAAGTATTTCAGAATAATAATTACTTGGCTCCGCTACAACTCCCTGTATAGAAAATGTGTGGAAAGGAAATGGCATAATTATTAAAATGTTACATACTAATATAATAACTAATAGCCGTACAGTACATTGCATTCTTCCTCTTAACCATTTATGTCGGATACAAGTTTTAAACTGCAGTCATAATAATGTATAATGTTTATTTATCGTTCAATTTAGCTCTAATTAGGCTCTCAGTGTTTCTTTCTATGCTGGGAATCAGCAGGTGGCTGTGTTATTAATGAGGTCATTTAGTATACCTCAGCCTATATTATTGCCAATATTATTGCCAATATCTCTTGTGTTAAAGACAAACTCATTGAGGGAATAGTGCTTCAGGTGTACCGTTAGCTTGTATTTAAACATTTTTTGGCGCACAGGACATATGCAAACTCGCTTCCCCAGCGCCACCTCACCTGCTTCCCATACACCACCTGTGCGGATATTTCCTCTACAAAATGGGACTTACGTCCAACTCTCTGTGGGTCCCCGAGTATCTACTTGCAATATATTAACAGCCCATCTCATCAAACTGCTACTTTGTACCCTAAACTGTAAGATTGAACCACAGTGGAAAACTCGCTTATCACAGTAATATTTAATAAATAGCAGTAATGTGGAGGTATAAATCTGAAATCATACATGTGTTTGTTTCCACCTTACAGGTGCTGGACACAGAGTTGGAGAACATAGAAGATTACGATGGGCTGACGGACTTTTGTCGGACTTTCAAGCTCTACAGAGGGAGATCCCAAGATGAGACCGAAGATCCGTCGGTGGTTGGAGAATTCAAGGTGCGTTACAATATCACTCTGATGGTTACATGGTGTGTAGATTCATTATACCGTATGTAATAGTGTTCGCAGTTCGCTTTAAAAAAAGCGTTTTAAATTGATTTAAAAACACTAATTTTGACGAAATCCCGGACTGTGAACTTGGAAGCCGAGAATCGAGCAGGATCAGTAAAACCCAAATGTCGACTATAAACCATGAACGTCACCCGGAAATGTCAAACTGCAGAGTTCAAATATTGATCTATAGACAATTACGACGCTGACGTGTTCAGGGCATTCGAATCTGGGAAATTTGATCAAATTTAGAACTACTTCAAAAAATTTTAGCATTTCTACTTTCTATAGTCAGCTAAAAAAGAGAAAATGAAATATATTGTGAATGCCATAAAATTTAACACTACAGGTACTATTGGGCGTGAACGGAATTGGATCATTGGATTAATCTTGAGGTAGAATGCTTACACCCATTCACCTTACAGTGTACAATATCGCCCCTTTACTTGATTCAACCCATATGCTGAATTAGTTTCTCAAGTCGTTAATCACCCAAACTCCCCAGAACACAATTAGCACCAACTCCGTCAGTTCTTTAACCCTTCCACATCATGGCTGTATTCTGACCGGTTTATCAGACGATGTTCTGTTAAATTCATCCTTTACCCTGATGATCACCCTCCCCACTTTCACGTTAGTCTGAACCAATATTAAGTTCTTCTTGGCCCTTCTCGGCAAGGGAGGTGGACAAACTGAAACATGGGGGGGGAGGGGAGAATAGCAGCTGCGCTACACTAGAGGCTGGAGGATGACCCCAATGCTGTGATGCAGAAGCTCCACCACAGTGCTCCATCCACCTGTCCAGCTCCTCTGCTGCTCCACATCATTGTATCGCGGCCTCGTCCAATTTTTGGAGGCTTCTCGGACAGCAAAACGTTTGTTTAGAACATAACTGGTGCAAGATAACGGCGCTAGAGATGGTTTAGGCCGGCGTACAAGGTCCACGGTGATATTCGGCACATCAGCCCTTCTTACAAATCTTGGATGTCCAATGCCGGTCTGTAGATGATAAGTCCATTTTAAAGCACATTATCGTGAATCCCTGATTCACGGCCGGTTAAAGCCATTCTAATATAACTGGGATTATTTCAATGATTCATCCAGGGACAGATCCGATGTCCAGAAATCCAGAATAAGATCCATAATTGGCTGCTTGGGTGACAGTGTAACATGGACCACAGAATAGATAAATATAGTTTACACTGTATAGATTTCCTCCAGGGTCCTGGTGGCTTCTTATCTGTAGAGGCCGGTGGGAAATGAGCTCATAGAGACAATATGTTGCCGTAAGATAAGCTGATGCTATACGGGGAGAGAGAAGCATTCAGTGTTGGATCCTTAAGGAGAGCGCAGAACACTGGGCAGCCCAGGAATAATAAAATGTCATTGTAAGGCTAAATGTGAGTGCAGATTGTGTCGCTTTATGTTGTCATAGAGGAAAGTACTGCGCTGTGAGTGTGTAATACATTATCAGAGTAAAGGTGTTTTATTAACGTATGGCAGGGGTGGATATTACATTATATGGGTGTAGTATGAGTTATTGGCGCTGTTTACTGCTACATAATTATTCTTATAATGAACAGAGCGACATAGAAAAAATAACTACTTACCAGTAAAAGACACAGAGGAAATCCGATGAGAGAACATCGCCACACTTTCAAATTGCGTTAGTGCGTACACGTTTTTTTAAATTTTATTCCTAACCCCTAACCCTGACCCCTAACTCCTAACCCTGACGCCTAACTCCTACCCCTGACCACTAACCCTAACTCCTAACCCTGACGCCTAACTCCTACCCCTGACCACTAACCCTAACTCCTAACCCTGACGCCTAACTCCTACCCCTGACCACTAACCCTAACTCCTAACCCTGACGCCTAACTCCTACCCCTGACCACTAACCCTAACTCCTAACCCTGACCCCTAACTCCTAACCCAGTGGATTCCAAACTTTTTCAGTTCAAGGCACCCTTAGGGTCTCCAAAAAAATTTCAAGGCACCCCTAAGCCAAAGTAATTACCAAGTGGTCCCCCGTCTTGCTTACCACTCGCTCTGGCCAAGGCACCCCTGTGAGGTCTCCAAAGCACCCCAGGGAGCCTAGGCGCACAGTTTGGGAACCACTGCACTAACTCCTAACCCTAACCCCTAATGTAAAGGTAATACTTACCTGGGTCCGTGCGTTGCCGCTTTAAAAGCTGAAACTTCCTTGTTGCGAACGCAACTGACGTCATTTGGAAGTGTCGTGATGTCCTCTCATCGGATTTCCTCTGTCTCTTTACTGGTAAGTAGTTATTTTTTCTATGTCGCTCTGTTCACTATGGGACTAAATATGTAGAAGTAAACAGTGTCGGTGTTTACAGCACTGATAACTCGATTACCGCTGCATTATACAGTTACCAAGGCTTCTAGAAGTCATGTACATGGTGACAGCTTCCGTATTCACATATATACTCACCCAGTTTTACCCAGAGTGCTATATTTCCCTGAAACATGATCTGTTGGGCTTATAATTAAGATTTTTGTTACACCTTTAATGCACATTTTCATTATATACTCAATACACAGAGAGGAATATTTCCTTTATTTGGGTGTGAGCTGAGAACGATCCATCAGAACTTTGGAGGAATTTTCGGATGACCCTTGAAGCACAGTGTAAAATGTAGCATATAACTAAATGCCTGTTAACCAATCTATGCAGTGTGCACTATGTTTATATGTTCTCTTCTGGGATCCATCTGCGCCGGATTGTTCACCAGCGGAGTTATCAGAATAACCCGGCTGATTGTTGCGGCAGCCGCGCTGGCATAGGCCGGAGCTTATCTGCTGCCCGCGGGCTGCACGGTCCATAGCCAGAGCGTGACTCCGGATAAATCTGTAACACTCACTCACCGGAGGACAAACCCCACACTGCGAGCCAGAAGGGATATGGAAAATAAAACTCCAATCAAGGAAGAGAGGATTGCGGCCCCAACATGTTGTAGGAGCTTACAGCTGAGATGTTTCAATTATTCCAGGAAGAAATACAAGATTTGGTTTATTTTTCTACCTTCCAGGGCACATGGGGCTAATCACCGCCATAAATCTTACCTTGTCCCAAAATTCTCGCAGGGCTGGGCTGTAATCAGCTGAATGCTTTATCCTTTAGGGATAAAAACATCAGGGAAACAACTAACAATTTGGAAAGAGGTTAAAAGGATGTGAATCATAAAAGAGTAAGATTTCAGGAGAGATGGATGACATGTGATGGGGGGAGGCTTATTCTCTGCGCACCTTATATTTCCTGTCCTATTATTATACTCAAACACACCGCTAGGAACCTTTTCGTGTCTACAGTCGCTGACAGCAGAGAACAGTAGCTTGCAGATAGGTAACATGCAGAAAAAGAATAAAACTACCGTTAGTCTGTTTCCGGCTCCACTGTCTCGCTGCCTAAAATTTCCAGATGAGGAGCGGTTCTACAACTGGGGTATAATATTTAGATTTCGCACTCATTGGACCCGTTCACCTTCATTTTGGACAACTAGGAGGTACAGGATCTGACAACCCTGGTATGGGCTTACCCTTTTGGAAATTGGGCTTTGCAAAATTTTGTCTGTGGCCAGTGGATGTGAGCTGGGTTTGGGCAGATTGGAGAGTGGTTGGGTAATTCGTGGCTTATTTCGTCCCGATTTTGAAATGCTGGTAGGTATTATTGTTATTATCCTTTATTTGTTGGGCGCCACAAGAGTTCCGCAGCGCCGTACACAGCAAACAGTAGACTATACAGGGTAAAACATTACTGAACAGTAAACAAAAATACCAAAACTTCCGAGGCTCCAGGCAGACTAATGCAGTAAAGACGGAGCAGAAGAACAGGTATGGACACAGGAAGGAAGAGGGTCCTGCTCAAATGAGCTTACATCCTAAGGGAGGGTGAACAGAACTCAGGTACAAAGGGAGCCAGTTGACGTATAAGGGAGAGAAAAGGGCTGGGAGGAGAGAGGGGAGAACGGGTTAGGTGGAAGGTTGGTGGAAGGATGGTAGGCTTTGAGGAACAGGTGGGTTTTTAGTAGCTGTTTGAAGGAGCTTAGACTGGGAGAGAGACGGATAGAGCGAGGGAGGTCATTCCAGTGAAAGGGGGCTGCACGGGAGAAGTCTTGGATTCTGGAATGGGAAGAGGGTATGTGATCCTCCATCTCAGTAGAGGAGCTGCGAGGGTTTGATCTACACTCAAGGCATCTGCCCTGGCTAGGTTGTGTCTGCTACCGATCCCAAGGTGTAATACACTCACCTCCTTCTAGGCTGTTCTTTGTAATTCATACATATAAAAGTAATATAATAGACAGCGCTAATCTTATGCACATAGAGATCTAAACAGAAATAATAAGCACCAATTAGTCCACAATGCAGTGATAGAGCACCAGTTAGTCCACAATGCAGTGATAGAGCACCAATTACTCCACAATGCAGTGATAGAACACCAATTAGTCCACAATGCAGTAATAGAGCACCAGTTAGTCCACAATGCAGTGATAGAACACCAATTACTCCACAATGCAGTGATAGAACACCAATTAGTCCACAATGCAGTGATAGAACACCAATTAGTCCACAATGCAGTGATAGAACACCAATTAGTCCACAATGCAGTGATAGAACACCAATTAGTCCACAATGCAGTGATAGAACACCAATTAGTACACAATGCAGTGATAGAACACCAATTACTCCACAATGCAGTGATAGAGCACCAGTTAGTCCACAATGCAGTGATAGAGCACCAATTAGTCCACAATGCAGTGATAGAACACCAATTAGTCCACAATGCAGTGATAGAGCACCAGTTAGTCCACAATGCAGTGATAGAGCACCAGTTAGTCCACAATGCAGTGATAGAGCACCAATTAGTCCACAATGCAGTGATAGAGCACCAGTTAGTCCACAATGCAGTGATAGAGCACCAATTACTCCACAATGCAGTGATAGAACACCAGTTAGTCCACAATGCAGTAATAGAGCACCAGTTAGTCCACAATGCAGTGATAGAACACCAATTACTCCACAATGCAGTGATAGAACACCAATTAGTCCACAATGCAGTAATAGAACACCAATTAGTCCACAATGCAGTGATAGAACACCAATTAGTCCACAATGCAGTGATAGAACACCAATTAGTCCACAATGCAGTGATAGAACACCAATTAGTCCACAATGCAGTGATAGAACACCAATTACTCCACAATGCAGTGATAGAGCACCAGTTAGTCCACAATGCAGTGATAGAGCACCAATTAGTCCACAATGCAGTGATAGAACACCAATTAGTCCACAATGCAGTGATAGAGCACCAGTTAGTCCACAATGCAGTGATAGAGCACCAGTTAGTCCACAATGCAGTGATAGAGCACCAATTAGTCCACAATGCAGTGATAGAACACCAATTAGTCCACAATGCAGTGATAGAGCACCAATTAGTCCACAATGCAGTGATAGAACACCAGTTAGTCCACAATGCAGTAATAGAACACCAGTTAGTCCACAATGCAGTGATAGAACACCAATTAGTCCACAATGCAGTGATAGAGCACCAGTTAGTCCACAATGCAGTAATAGAACACCAATTAGTCCACAATGCAGTAATAGAACACCAATTAGTCCACAATGGAGTAATAGAACACCAATTAGTCCACAATGCAGTGATAGAGCACCAATTAGTCCACAATGCAGTGATAGAGCACCAGTTAGTCCACAATGCAGTGATAGAGCACCAATTAGTCCACAATGCAGTGATAGAGCACCAATTAGTCCACAATGCAGTGATAGAACACCAATTAGTCCACAATGCAGTGATAGAGCACCAATTAGTCCACAATGCAGTGATAGAACACCAGTTAGTCCACAATGCAGTAATAGAACACCAGTTAGTCCACAATGCAGTGATAGAACACCAATTAGTCCACAATGCAGTGATAGAGCACCAGTTAGTCCACAATGCAGTGATAGAACACCAATTAGTCCACAATGCAGTGATAGAACACCAATTACTCCACAATGCAGTGATAGAGCACCAGTTAGTCCACAATGCAGTGATAGAGCACCAATTAGTCCACAATGCAGTGATAGAACACCAATTAGTCCACAATGCAGTGATAGAGCACCAGTTAGTCCACAATGCAGTGATAGAGCACCAGTTAGTCCACAATGCAGTGATAGAGCACCAATTAGTCCACAATGCAGTGATAGAACACCAATTAGTCCACAATGCAGTGATAGAGCACCAATTAGTCCACAATGCAGTGATAGAACAACAGTTACTCCACAATGCAGTGATAGAACACCAGTTAGTCCACAATGCAGTGATAGAACACCAATTAGTCCACAATGCAGTGATAGAGCACCAGTTAGTCCACAATGCAGTGATAGAACACCAATTAGTCCACAATGCAGTAATAGAACACCAGTTAGTCCACAATGCAGTAATAGAACACCAATTAGTCCACAATGCAGTGATAGAACACCAATTAGTCCACAATGCAGTGATAGAACACCAATTAGTCCACAATGCAGTGATAGAACACCAGTTAGTCCACAATGCAGTGATAGAGCACCAGTTAGTCCACAATGCAGTAATAGAACACCAATTAGTACACAATGCAGTGATAGAACACCAATTAGTCCACAATGCAGTGATAGAACACCAGTTAGTCCACAATGCAGTGATAGAACACCAGTTAGTCCACAATGCAGTAATAGAACACCAGTTAGTCCACACAAATGTTATAATAAATATCGCTCAAGTGGGTAACATCCAATCTTCAGATTTTCCATGGTGTTCTTTGTAATTATTGAATGAGGATGAAGAGTGCGCTTCTTCAGATGATGGAAATAATAATTATACTGTTAGGAAGGATCATGTCGTTTAACCATTTGGTTGTATTAATAGCGATGTTTGTTGTCATTATCGGAGAGTTTATGAATGTTATCACCTCTAGGGATCCTTTAAAATATATCCCCTTCCGGATGACCCTTCGGTTCCAGTGCCAGGTCGCCAGTTCCGCCAGCTCCTAGCGAAAGGGCTCCAGGAGTGCTTGGTGAGGGTCTATATTGTCCGGGCGTTTGGGCTCCAGCCTAAGGATACCAATGGCAAGGTAAGCAGTGGTCATGTGACTATGGTGATCATGCTGTAGGTATTGCTGACGTAGGAGACATCGGGGAACATTCTTATAAGAGGCGTCACTAAATCTAACACCTGCAGTAAAGTCTATTCCAAGTGTTGTTTAGTTTTTCCTTATTTAAAATACTCTGACTAAGGAATTCACTACTGATAATCTAGAACTGACTGTTGAGAATATTGAATCATTAGCATCAGCCCCTGCCCCATTGGAGCTTACAATCTAAATTCCCTACTACCAAACTTGGGTCCATTTTGTCTGAAGCCAGTTAACCTACCTGTATGTTTTTGGACCTTGGGGAGGGAACCAAACCAAACACGGGGAGAACATACAAACTCCACAAAGATATTGCCCTGTTTGGAGTTGAACTCATGACCGCAGCGCTGTGAGGCAGCAATGCTAACCACAGAGCAATCCATTATAAGAATGTTTACAGCCAAGTCTGTGACTTCTGATAGTACAGCTTCTATATAGCAGCAAATGCTACTGAGTGTAGAGTAAAGTTAATGTCCATTAGCAGTGGATAATGGGGACCAGATTGGCAGTGGTGGGCATTATACAGAGTAGTGCCAGCTGCAATAGCCAAACGGTAGCCGGACCTGTCGCTTCATCGACCAATGCACTCATGTACTTTAATGTCTTAATTAGTTCCTCCACCCTCTGTGAGTGAGATCTAACTGCTACCTTAGACAAGTACGCTGTAGAGAAAGTACAGGGGACGTGTGACATAGTTGAAAGACACTCCATGTACCGAGCTGTGGACAACTACCAACGTGTCACCGGAGGAACCGAACACAGAGTCTCTATTCCTGCCAAAGAGAGAACAGATGACAATCTGGGATGGGCTGGACCAGGTGTGTACAGGACTGGGGTGAGGCACCTGTGCCCAAACCATTGACCCAGATAAACTAGACTGGGCTCCAGGGCTTACAGGTATCTGCCATGGAAACGGTTCTAACACGGACACCTTATTCGTCCTGCTGCGAGGACAAGCTAGTAGCTGCTTAGTACGAGTCTGTCCCACTCAGCGTGAACCGCACCTGCTCTCCGTGATAGTAGATCACACTCTGGCCTGACTGAGGATCCTAGAAGTGAGAGGGCACACCAAAAACCTACCTTTGATGGGGCCTAACTAATGGGTGCAGCGACACAGGGTACAGAAGTACATTTGAGACCTTTACACTATATATTTCAAAATGGCCACCAAGGAATGGCGGGAAACGGAGCTAGGCGTGGCCTCCAGAGGACCGAAGCTTAAACCCCTATGGTCCCATAGGCTTAGTGCCTGATGTGTCACCGCGAGCCTAGTGGCTGGTGTAAATGTTAGCCTGACTTTAATGCACCTAGTGTCAGAATAAATGCAGAGCAGACGCAAGGCGTTAGCAGGGGGGAACCGTAGTTATAAGCTCTTTACCACCCCTCTGCTGTCTTCTAGGAGTGTCCACTGTCTTCTGGCTTGATCTCAATGTCTTCAGACTTGTTGCTGCAGCCGCCATCCTCAATGATCAGTCACAGATATTCCTGCTTGCTACGCCAACAAACACCCCTCGCAGAGGCTAAACATAAGCCGCTGCGAGGGGTCGGGGCGATGGCCCAGATTGGCTGGCCTCGGCAGCCTCTGATTGCACAAAGCAAATGTTCACAGAATCGCTTTGTCCGGCTGCGGATGAAGACGCCGGTGCCTTACTTACATCCCATTAAGTGCTCATCCTCTGCTGGACATCTGTCCACATGATGGTTCGACCAGAGCTGCTGCTCGTCAACTTTGTGTCAGATTATTTAGGATCTTGTTACTGTCTGGTACATGATTGGGGTTATTGCAGAGAAGGTGAAATAACACTTTTGCATAACAGGTTTGTTAAGTGTCACCTATCGTTTCTACATGGTGTCTTCATGTACCAGAGGCACGTCTGTCTGTCCGTGTCTGCAGCAGAGAGTGGTATGTTGGCTCCCAGATATATGTAATATTCTGTATAGCTTACCCACTGCCGGACAGATTATTATTAGTATATCAGAAATAACAGGGTGTCCTCCTTCTAGGAAATGTTGTTACACATTTGGGGGAATTCAGTTAGCCGCAAAGTGTTTCCGGAGCATCCATAGAGGTGCGAGGAAAAATGAGCGCAGATCTTTACTGTAATAGCAGCAAAGTGCGTGGTGAGATGTCCGTGTGCAGTGAGATGTCCGTGCGCAGTGCTATGTCTGTGCGCAGTGCTATGTCTGTGCGCGGTGCTATGTCTGTGCGCGGTGAGATGTCCGTGCGTAGTGAGATGTCCGTGTGCGGTGCTATGTCTGTGCGCGGTGAGATGTCCGTGCGCAGTGAGATGTCCGTGTGCGGTGAGATGTCCGTCCGCAGTGCTATGTCTGTGCGCGGTGAGATGTCCGTGCGCAGTGAGATGTCCGTCCGCAGTGCTATGTTTGTGCGTGGTGAGATGTCCGTGCGCAGTGAGATGTCCGTGCGCAGTGCTATGTCTGTGCGCGGTGAGATGTCCGTGCGCAGTGCTATGTCTGTGCGTGGTGAGATGTCCGTGCGCAGTGAGATGTCTGTGCGCAGTGCTATGTCTGTGCGCAGTGCTATGTCTGTGCGCGGTGAGATGTCCGTGCGCAGTGCTATGTCTGTGCGCGGTGAGATGTCCGTGCTCGATGAGATGTCCGTGTGCAGTGCTATGTCCGTGCGCAGTGCTATGTCTGTGCGCAGTGCTATGTCTGTGCGCGGTGCGATGTCCGTGCTCGATGAGATGTCCGTGCGCAGTGCTATGTCTGTGCGCGGTGAGATGTCCGTGCTCGATGAGATGTCCGTGCGCGGTGCTATGTCCGTGCGCGGTGCTATGTCCGTGTGCGGTGCTATGTCTGTGCGCGGTGCTATGTCCGTGCGCGGTGCTATGCCTGTGCGCGGTGAGATGTCCGTGCGCAGTGAGATGTCTGTGCGCAGTGCTATGTCTGTGCGCGGTGAGATGTCCGTGCTCGATGAGATGTCCGTGCGCAGTGCTATGTCTGTGCGCAGTGCTATGTCTGTGCGCGGTGAGATGTCCGTGCGCGGTGAGATGTCCGTGCGCGGTGAGATGTCCGTGCTCGATGAGATGTCCGTGCGCGGTGCTATGTCTGTGCACGGTGAGATGTCTGTGCGCGGTGAGATGTCCGTGCGCGGTGCTATGTCCGTGCGCGGTGCGATGCCCACGTGCCACATCGCCAGCAATTGAATTTCCCCCTTAGATTCAGACTTGTTATTTTTACCATCTTGTTAGAGACACAAAAGTCATTTACTGCAGCCAAAGTTAAGTTGAGTTTCCCTAGACGTTTCCATCCATGAGCTTAAGTGTAGAAGTAACAGAGTCAGTCAGACTGTAGCCAAGCGATTGTTAATATTTAAAAATAAAACCCAGTTTCGCTGGCAGGCTGCACTGGAGACACAAATCTCAGGTTAAAGCTCCCCGATATTTCCTAACAGTGTTATGAATTGATAAAGTAGGATGAATGAAAACATGTGATAGAAGTATGAAAATCAGATGGAACCAATTGTATTTTCCTAACACAATGTGGGGAACTTTCCAGTGTGACCCCTACGTGAAGATATCTGTTGGGAAAAAGTCCATCAATGATCGAGATAATTATATTCCCTGCACCTTAGAGCCTGTGTTTGGAAAGTAAGTGATGAATTTTATGTATATATCATTTTTATATATCATTTACAGCAGCACAGAGTATATCAGGAGATGAGTGATGTGTCAGTGAGGACAGGGCTGCATGTGACAGGGGCAGTGACATGATGTGAGGAGGGGAATGGAGGCAGCAGGAAGCCACAGACTGAGAGTTATATAGTGGAAGGAGCAGGGTCCCCCAGCAGCACAGAGTATATCAGGAGATGAGTGATGTGTTAGTGAGGACAGGGCTGCATGTGACAGGGGCAGTGACATGATGGGAGGAAGGGAATGGAGGCAGCAGGAAGCCACAGACTGAGAGTTATATAGTGGAAGGAGCAGGGTCCCCAGCAGCACAGAGTATATCAGGAGATGGGTGATGTGTTAGTGAGGACAGGGCTGCATGTGACAGGGGCAGTGACATGATGTGAGGAGGGGAATGGAGGCAGCAGGAAGCCACAGACTGAGAGTTATATAGTGGAAGGAGCAGGGTCCCCAGCAGCACAGAGTATACCAGGAGATGAGTGATGTGTTGGTGAGGACAGGGCTGCATGTGACAGAGGCAGTGACATGATGTGAGGAGGGGAATGGAGGCAGCAGGAAGCCACAGACTGAGAGTTATATAGTGGAAGGAGCAGGGTCCCCCAGCAGCACAGAGTATATCAGGAGATTAGTGATGTGTTAGTGAGGACAGGGCTGCATGTGACAGGGGCAGTGACATGATGTGAGGAGGGGAATGGAGGCAGCAGGAAGCCACAGACTGAGAGTTATATAGTGGAAGGAGCAGGGTCCCCAGCAGCACAGAGTATATCAGGAGATGAGTGATGTGTTAGTGAGGACAGGGTTGCATGTGACAGGGGCAGTGACATGATGTGAGGAGGGGAATGGAGGCAGCAGGAAGCCATAGACTGAGAGTTATATAGTGGAAGGAGCAGGGTCCCCAGCAGCACAGAGTATATCAGGAGATGAGTGATGTGTTAGTGAGGACAGGACTGCATGTGACAGGGGCAGTGACATGATGTGAGGAGGGGAATGGAGGCAGCAGGAAGCCACAGACTGAGAGTTATATAGTGGAAGGAGTAGGGTCCCCAGCAGCACAGAGTATACCAGGAGATGAGTGATGTGTTAGTGAGGATAGGGCTGCATGTGATAGGGGCAGTGACATGATGTGAGGAGGGGAATGGAGGCAGCAGGAAGCCACAGACTGAGAGTTATATAGTGGAAGGAGCAGGGTCCCCAGCAGCACAGAGTATATCAGGAGATGAGTGATGTGTTAGTGAGGACAGGGCTGCATGTGACATGGGCAGTGACATGATGTGAGGAGGGGAATGGAGGCAGCAGGAAGCCACAGACTGAGAGTTATATAGTGAAAGGAGCAGGGTCCCCCAGCAGCACAGAGTAGATCAGGAGATGAGTGATGTGTTAGTGAGGACAGGGCTGCATGTGACAGGGGCAGTGACATGATGTGAGGAGGGGAATGGAGGCAGCAGGAAGCCACAGACTGAGAGTTATATAGTTGGAGGAGCAGGGTCCTCAGCAAGGATGGTATCGCTCAGCTTCCAAACAAGGAGAGACAAGGGATGGCGGACACACGAAACATGAACAAGCTCTAGAAATCTTGCTGTCAGCCATAACTGTTTTTAATTTCACCTCTGCAGACATAAGATGGGCATAAGTCTGGAGACAGACACACTGTAGCATGCGTGTGCACTACAGAAACACATATTGTGTCTTCTTATGTCCAACTGTATATGAGCCCTTGAGCGTATTTCTGTCCACCCAGCACTGATCACAGCCACTAAGCTAGCTGATATATTTGTAAGAGAAGATGTGATGCGCTGTTGGGGGCACATAACCGCCAATGCCAGAGACACCCCCCTCATCACCCTCCACATCACCCTCCACATCACCCTCCACATCACCCCCCACATCACCCTCTACATCACCCTCCACATCACCCTTCACATCACCCTCCACATCACCCTCCACATCACCCTCTACATCACCCTCCACATCACCCTCCACATCACCCTCTACATCACCCTTCACATCACTCTCTACATCACCCTCCACATCACCCCCCACATCACCCTCCACATCACCCTCTACATCACCCTCCGCATCACCCTCCGCATCACCCTCCGCATCACCCTCCGCATCACCCTCCACATCACCCTCCACATCACCCCCCACATCACCCTCCACACCACCCTCCACATCACCCTCCACATCACCCTCCACATCACCCTCTACATCACCCTCCACATCACCCTCCACATCACCCTCTACATCACCCTTCACATCACTCTCTACATCACCCTCTACATCACCCCCCACATCACCCTCCACATCACCCTCTACATCACCCTCCGCATCACCCTCCGCATCACCCTCCGCATCACCCTCCGCATCACCCTCCACATCACCCTCCACATCACCCCCCACATCACCCTCCACACCACCCTCCACATCACCCTCCACATCACCCCCCACATCACCCTCCACATCACCCTCCACATCACCCTCCACATCACCCTCCACATCACCCTCCGCATCACCCTCCGCATCACCCTCCACACCACCCTCCGCATCACCCTCCGCATCACCCTCCGCATCACCCTCCGCATCACCCTCCACATCACCCCCCACATCACCCTCCACACCACCCTCCACATCACCCTCTACATCACCCTCCACATCACCCTCCACATCACCCTCTACATCACCCTCCACATCACCCTCCACATCACCCTCCACACCACCCTCCACACCACCCTCCACATCACCCTCTACATCACCCTCCACATCACCCTCCACATCACCCTCCACATCACCCTCCACACCACCCTCCACATCACCCTCCACATCACCCTCCACATCACCCCCCACATCACCCCCCACACCACCCTCCACACCACCCTCCACATCACCCCCCACATCACCCCCCACATCACCCTCCACATCACCCTCCACATCACCCTCTACATCACCCTCCGCATCACCCTCCACATCACCCTCCACATCACCTTCCACATCACCCTCCACACCACCCTCCACATCACCCTCTACATCACCCCCCACACCACCCTCCACATCACCCTCCACATCACCCTCTACATCACCCTCCGCATCACCCTCCACATCACCCTCTACATCACCCTCCGCATCACCCTCCACATCACCCTCCACATCACCCTCCACATCACCCTCCACATCACCCTCCACATCACCCCCCACATCACCCTCCACACCACCCTCCACATCACCCTCTACATCACCCTCCACATCACCCTCCACATCACCCTCTACATCACCCTCTACATCACCCCCCACATCACCCTCCACATCACCCTCCACATCACCCTCCACACCACCCTCCACATTACCCTCCACACCACCCTCCACACCACCCTCCACATTACCCTCCACACCACCCCCCACATCACCCTCCACATCACCCTCCACATCACCCTCTACATCACCCTCCACATCACCCTCCACACCACCCTCCACACCACCCTCCACATCACCCTCTACATCACCCTCCACATCACCCTCCACACCACCCCCCACATCACCCTCCACATCACCCTCCACATCACCCCCCACATCACCCTCCACACCACCCTCCACATCACCCTCCACATCACCCCCCACATCACCCTCCGCATCACCCTCCGCATCACCCTCTACATCACCCTCCACATCACCCTCCACATCACCCCCCACATCACCCTCCGCATCACCCTCCGCATCACCCTCCGCATCACCCTCCACATCACCCTCCACATCACCCTCCACATCACCCCCCACATCACCCTCTACATCACCCTCCACACCACCCTCCACATTACCCTCCACACCACCCTCCACACCACCCTCCACATTACCCTCCACACCACCCTCCACATCACCCTCCACATCACCCTCCACATCACCCTCCACACCACCCTCCACACCACCCTCCACACCACCCTCCACACCACCCTCCACATCACCCTCCACACCACCCTCCACATCACCCTCCACACCACCCTCCACATCACCCCCCACATCACCCTCCACATCACCCTCCGCATCACCCTCCGCATCACCCTCCACATCACCCTCCACATCACCCTCCACATCACCCTCCGCATCACCCTCCACACCACCCTCCACATTACCCTCCACACCACCCTCCACACCACCCTCCACACCACCCTCCACATCACCCCCCACATCACCCCCCACATCACCCTCCACATCACCCTCCACATCACCCTCTACATCACCCTCCGCATCACCCTCCACATCACCCTCCACATCACCTTCCACATCACCCTCCACACCACCCTCCACATCACCCTCTACATCACCCCCCACACCACCCTCCACATCACCCTCCACATCACCCTCTACATCACCCTCCGCATCACCCTCCACATCACCCTCTACATCACCCTCCGCATCACCCTCCACATCACCCTCCACATCACCCTCCGCATCACCCTCCACACCACCCTCCACATCACCCCCCACACCACCCTCCACATCACCCTCCGCATCACCCTCCACATCACCCTCCACATCACCCTCCACATCACCCTCCGCATCACCCTCCACATCACCCTCCACACCACCCTCCACACCACCCTCCACACCACCCTCCACACCACCCTCCACATCACCCTCCACACCACCCTCCACATCACCCTCCACACCACCCTCCACATCACCCCCCACATCACCCTCCACATCACCCTCCGCATCACCCTCCGCATCACCCTCCGCATCACCCTCCACATCACCCCCCACATCACCCCCCACATCACCCTCCACACCACCCTCCACATCACCCTCCACATCACCCCCCACATCACCCCCCACATCACCCTCCACACCACCCTCCACATCACCCTCCACACCACCCTCCGCATCACCCTCCACATCACCCCCCACATCACCCCCCACATCACCCTCCACATCACCCTCCGCATCACCCTCCGCATCACCCTCCACATCACCCTCCACATCACCCTCCACATCACCCTCCGCATCACCCTCCGCATCACCCTCCACATCACCCTCCACATCACCCCCCACATCACCCTCCGCATCACCCTCCGCATCACCCTCCGCATCACCCTCCACATCACCCTCCACATCACCCTCCACATCACCCTCCACATCACCCCCCACATCACCCTCCGCATCACCCTCCGCATCACCCTCCGCATCACCCTCCGCATCACCCTCCACATCACCCTCCACACCACCCTCCACATTACCCTCCACACCACCCCCCACACCACCCTCCACATCACCCTCCGCATCACCCTCCGCATCACCCTCCGCATCACCCTCCGCATCACCCTCCACATCACCCTCCACACCACCCTCCACATTACCCTCCACACCACCCCCCACACCACCCTCCACACCACCCTCCACACCACCCTCCACATCACCCTCCGCATCACCCTCCGCATCACCCTCCGCATCACCCTCCACATCACCCTCCACACCACCCTCCACATTACCCTCCACACCACCCCCCACACCACCCTCCACATCACCCTCCACATCACCCTCCACACCACCCTCCACACCACCCTCCACATCACCCTCCACATCACCCTCCGCATCACCCTCCACACCACCCTCCACACCACCCTCCACACCACCCTCCACACCACCCTCCACATCACCCCCCACATCACCCTCCACATCACCCTCCACATCACCCTCCACATCACCCTCCACATCACCCCCCACATCACCCTCCACATCACCCTCCACACCACCCTCCACACCACCCTCCACATCACCCTCCGCATCACCCTCCACATCACCCTCCACATCACCCCCCACATCACCCTCCACATCACCCTCCACATCACCCTCCACATCACCCCCCACACCACCCTCCACATCACCCCCCACATCACCCCCCACATCACCCTCCACATCACCCTCCACATCACCCTCCACATCACCCTCCGCATCACCCTCCACACCACCCTCCACATTACCCTCCACACCACCCTCCACATCACCCTCCACATCACCCTCCACATCACCCTCCACACCACCCTCCACATCACCCCCCACATCACCCTCCCCATCACCCCCCACATCACCCCCCACACCACCCTCCACATCACCCTCCACATCACCCTCCGCATCACCCTCCGCATCACCCTCCACATCACCCTCCGCATCACCCTCCGCATCACCCTCCGCATCACCCTCCACATCACCCTCCACACCACCCTCCACATTACCCTCCACACCACCCTCCACATCACCCTCCACATCACCCTCCACACCACCCTCCACACCACCCTCCACATCACCCTCCACACCACCCTCCACATCACCCTCCACACCACCCTCCACATCACCCCCCACACCACCCTCCACATCACCCCCCACATCACCCTCCACATCACCCTCCACATCACCCTCCACATCACCCTCTACATCACCCTCCACATCACCCTCCGCATCACCCTCCGCATCACCCTCCGCATCACCCTCCGCATCACCCTCCGCATCACCCTCCGCATCACCCTCCGCATCACCCTCCACACCACCCTCCACATCACCCTCCACATCACCCTCTACATCACCCTCCACATCACCCTCCACACCACCCTCCACATTACCCTCCACATTACCCTCCACATCACCCTCCACACCACCCTCCACACCACCCTCCACACCACCCTCCACACCACCCCCCACATCACCCTCCGCATCACCCTCCACATCACCCTCCACATCACCCTCCACATCACCCTCCACATCACCCTCTACATCACCCCCCACATCACCTCCTACATCACCCTCCACATCACCCTCCACACCACCCTCCACATCACCCTCCACACCACCCTCCACACCACCCTCCACATCACCCTCCACATCACCCTCCACATCACCCTCCACATCACCCTCTACATCACCCCCCACATCACCCTCCACATCACCCTCCACATCACCCCCCACATCACCCTCCACATCACCCTCCACATCACCCTCCACATCACCCTCCGCATCACCCTCCGCATCACCCTCCGCATCACCCTCCGCATCACCCTCCGCATCACCCTCCGCATCACCCTTCACATCACCCTTCACATCACCCCCCGCATCACCCTCCGCATCACCCTCCGCATCACCCTCCACACCACCCTCCACACCACCCTCCACATTACCCTCCACATTACCCTCCACATTACCCTCCACATTACCCTCCACATTACCCTCCACATTACCCTCCACATTACCCTCCACATCACCCTCCACACCACCCTCCACACCACCCTCCACACCACCCTCCACACCACCCCCCACATCACCCTCCGCATCACCCTCCACATCACCCTCCACATCACCCTCCACATCACCCTCCACATCACCCTCTACATCACCCCCCACATCACCTCCTACATCACCCTCCACATCACCCTCCACACCACCCTCCACATCACCCTCCACACCACCCTCCACACCACCCTCCACACCACCCTCCCGGGTTCTCAGAGATCACTGTAGAACTATATCAGCCATTGTGGGTTGACCATTTAGCATTTAAACCATTGTTATCACAAGTGAGGACCTACTTTCTGGGCAGCTGAACATCTAGATGTGTTTCCTGTTTATAAAAGGATCTCCTTGTGTTCTGGGGGTAAATGTATCAAGCTGCGAGTTTAAAAAGTGGAGGTGTTATCTACAGCAACCAATCAGATTCTAGGGCCTGATTCATTAAGGATCTTAACTTGAGAAACTTCTTATTTAAGACTCTTGGACAAAACCATGTTACAATGCAAGGGGTGCAAATTAGTGTTCTGTTTTGCACATAAGTTAAATACTGACTGTTTTTTCATGTAGCACACAAATACATGATACCTTATTTGTACACTGAAATTTAAAGTTGATATTTGTGTGCTACATGAAAAAACAGTCAGTATTTAACTTATGTGCAAAACAGAATACTAATTTGCACCCCTTGTATTGTAACATGGTTTTGTCCAAGAGTCTTAAATAAGAAGTTTCTCAAGTTAAGATCCTTAATGAATCAGGCCCTAGAATCTGATTGGTTGCTATAGACAACACTTCCACTTTTCAAACCCTCCAGAAACATGTAAAAGTAAATAAGTTAAAGTAGGATATTTAGCATTGTTATGTAGCTTATAACCACGTTGTTGCTGATTGTTGCCCCCGTCTTAGAACACAGATGAAGACATTTGTATTTGGCTCTTCTGTCGCTGTAATAATAATAATATACGTCTCTTTCCTTCCGTCCAGGATGTTTGAACTGACCTGCACTCTGCCGCTGGAGAAAGACCTGAGGATCACACTCTACGACTACGATCTGATCTCTAAGGATGAGAAGATTGGAGAGACGGTCATAGATTTAGAGAACCGTTTTCTATCCAAATACGGCGCTCGTTGCGGCATCCCTCAGTCATACTGCATGTAGGTAGTAGGGTGTGACGGGAGTCTGACAGTGAGATCCGGTGCTCCGATGTATTCTTCTCACCTACCCCTTGTTCTCATATTTATCAGATAAATCATTCTCACTACAGAATCTCCTCTGCCGCCACCTCTGCCCGCCAGTGTAACATGTGACATACCTGGACTATAAGGATCATTCCATATCTGAGGAGTGACTGTGGCTGCATTGTTAATGGCAGCAACTGGCACAGCATAGATTTATTTCGGCAGCACAACATATTTAAATGTTGGGGCACAGAAAGGGCATTTAACTGGGCATTCGTGGGTTAGTGATTGGCCGCAGAGGTTTGTCCCCAGTGAGCCCCGTTTCCGAGCTCATTTCCATCATTGTTAAAAACACTATCAACCAAACAAAGTGCAACGTGTACGGACAGTGTTGATGTCCCCTCATTCCCATGATTAGTCTAGGACATAAAGGAGGCGAAACTGAGCAGTATTTCGGGAGAACAGGAGAAAATGAAAACTAATGAAGCGAGTAGTCCTAAGGGGTAGTAGGCTGGTCATTATTATTATTACATAATTGAATGCACTGCTGGGGGTAATTTTTCTTAAATAACCACTTTGTAGATATATTATAGTTTGGCAATGGCCTCCCTGTCTTGCAGCACCTCTGGTATATCTCAAAAGACCTGTCAATACCACTTGATGTAACCAACACTAGATTCAGTGATATCACCCTTCATAATCGGAATCTAATATTGTTCAGCCCGACCTGATACAAGATCCCTCACTCTTCCAGGTGACAGTGTGCACCACGTGGTAGAGAAGTCAATAAACTGTTCCATTTCCTGTTTAGCTCTGGACCGAATCAGTGGAGGGACCAACTGCGACCTTCCCAGCTGCTTCACATATATACCCAGCAGCGCAACCTAAAACCTCCAGTCTACAAGAACAACAAGATTGTGTTCCGGAATCATGAATTCAATATCTCTGACCTGGGTGAGCTTCTGTGTGGGATATATGTCCTTGTTTTGTGGCTTGAAGATTTATCCATATAAATTACTTTATTTGGTCTAAACGGCTGAGTATCTTCTTGTCTGAAATAAAACAGGTTAGGTGTATGAACATTGTTTCATATAGAAATGTATTTGAAACCATAATCTTCCCATCTCAGGAGCTCTGTGCTGCTGGGAGACCCTGCTCCTTCCACTATATAACTCTCAGTCTGTGGCTTCCTGCTGCCTCCATTCCCCTTCTCACATCATGTCACTGCCCCTGTCACATGCAGCCCTGTCCTCACTAACACATCACTCATCTCCTGATATACTCTGTGCTGCTGGGGACCCTGCTCCTTCCACTATATAACTCTCAGTCTGTGGCTTCCTGCTGCCTCCATTCGCCTCCTCACATCATGTCACTGCATCTGTCACATGCAGCCCTGTCCTCACTAACACATCACTCATCTCCAGATATACTCTGTGCTGCTGGGGGACCCTGCTCATTCCACTATATAACTCTCAGTCTGTGGCTTCCTGCTGCCTCCATTCCCCTCCTCACATCATGTCACTGCCCCTGTCACATGCACCCTTGTCCTCACTAACACATCACTCATCTCCTGATATACTCTGTGCTGCTGGGGGACCCTTCTCCTTCCACTATATAAGTCTCAGTCTGTGGCTTCCTGCTGCCTCCATTCCCCTCCTCACATCATGTCACTGCCCCTGTCACATGCAGCCCTGTCCTCACTAACACATCACTCATCTCCTGATATACTCTGTGCTGCTGGGGACCCTGCTCCTTCCACTATATAACTCTCAGTCTGTGGCTTCCTGCTGCCTCCATTCCCCTCCTCACATCATGTCACTGCCCCTGTCACATGCAGCTCTGTCCTCACTAACACATCACTCATCTCCTGATATACTCTGTGCTGCTGGGGACCCTGCTCCTTCCACTATATAACTCTCAGTCTGTGGCTTCCTGCTGCCTCCATTCGCCTCCTCACATCATGTCACTGCATCTGTCACATGCAGCCCTGTCCTCACTAACACATCACTCATCTCCAGATATACTCTGTGCTGCTGGGGGACCCTGCTCATTCCACTATATAACTCTCAGTCTGTGGCTTCCTGCTGCCTCCATTCGCCTCCTCACATCATGTCACTGCATCTGTCACATGCAGCCCTGTCCTCACTAACACATCACTCATCTCCTGATATACTCTGTGCTGCTGGGGGGACCCTACTCCTTCCACTATATAACTCTCAGTCTGTGGCTTCCTGCTGCCTCCATTCCCCTCCTCACATCATGTCACTGCCCTGTCACATGCAGCCCTGTCCTCACTAACACATCACTCATCTCCAGATATACTCTGTGCTGCTGGGGGACCCTGCTCATTCCACTATATAACTCTCAGTCTGTGGCTTCCTGCTGCCTCCATTCCCCTCCTCACATCATGTCACTGCCCCTGTCACATGCTGCCCTGTCCTCACTAACACATCACTCATCTCCTGATATACTTTGCCTCCCACAAGATCAACACACTCCTTTCCATAAATATTCTGCGCTGCTTTGAGCACTCAGATGATTTGATTGGCTATAGGTTTTTCTAGGACCAGCCACTTGAAAACTGAGGACATCTCGGTCAGCGGGAGATGAAGATCCAATACAACAATGCGCTCACACCTTAGTGAAACCCACCTTAATCTTTTAGTTATTTAGCTTCTTAGTTCTGCGTGGACAAAGGCCAGTAATGTAACTGCAGAGTAGAACAGTCCTTCAAGCTAAGATGCCAGAAGTAACAGCTGATTGATAGAAAAACATGGATCGGACGTTACAGAGGATTCTTTTGTCCACGTTGATGTTTTACGTAATAATATGCAGAAATAAGTGGGAACAATAGAAGGTAATTTGTACACAATGAATTTTCAAATTCTAAAAACTGGTCGCTGTGATGCAAAACGTCTCTGGCCATTAAAGGGTTAAACCTGGGACTTTGTTATTAAATATTGGTTTTGCGGTTATCACCATAGCCTGTTGTGGTGGCACTTGTCTTTTATTAGCTGAAACCTAAGGCTAGGAGACACTGCTCACTGCTTGGTAGGCTGAGCTCCGTGAAAGGACTATCTGTCCCATAATGCACTTCTGCAAGAATCTGTAATTTCTCCAGTCAGAAGGGTTCTGTCAAGATAAGGGGGGCACAGATCAGGGTTCTTGCCCGTCTGGGGGCTCTGAGAAGTACAAGGGCTAGTGACATTTAGGAGCCACATCAAAGTCTCATCAAAAAAATTATTTTAGCAACGTGACTGAATTTATTTTCTTTTTCTGATTTCTTTTCGCTTACAGCTGACAGTAAATTCCCTAACCCACATCTGGGGTCCCCCGAAGAACGCCTGGCCCTGCACGTACTGCACAAACAGGGGCTGGTGTGCGAGCATGTGGAGACAAGATCCTTGTACAGTCCCTTGCAGCCTGATATAGAACAGGTATGGGCATTTTATTGTATATACTGTAAAGCAGTAGGACACATGCAGAGTACGTCCATCTGTGCCAATATCACCGAGATCAAAGATAAAGCTGCAGTGTAATAATCCCGTAAAGTCAGGGTATGAAGGTCAGGGAAGGTACGCAGGCCAAACACCAGATCCTCAATGGTTTACAAGCACTTGTCGGTTTATTACAGTCACTTATATATGTATCCATTGTTCTGGCATTTTTCTCAGAGGTTCAGAATATCCCTTATGTAAGGAAGCCGGAATGTGTTGTCGTTTCACAGTTGTGTGTTATTCCTATTTAATGCTATAGTGAAGCAACAGCATGAGACAGATCATAGAATTGTGAAGATGTGTTTAGTTATTCCACACAGGGTTTGCACGCGGTCAATACATTTTATATATAAATGCTGCCCAAGGTTGTGTATAGAAAATCTCCTTTAGGAAGTTATGACACATATATAGACATTTATATGTCCGACATTTATACCTATAACTCATAGCAACCTGCTTCTGGCTGATTGTATATTCACCCCTCCAGTTGATTAATTAATTAGCGCTGCGGATATAGTATTTGGTATTTGAAGCCACGCCCATTTGTACTCACGTGGGATTCATAGAGGGAAAAACAACAGATGTTTGTATTTAATCACATTTTATATAAAAAAGTTATTGATAACTGTCCGGTATATAAGACACACGGTTATATTATGATATAGCGTACAGAGATGGTAACACTGTCACACCGCGTCTCTGCGCTATCACCATGCTGCCGTGTGGTGGGAGAGTACACACTGTGCCTGATAGATATCTGGTGAAGCTGCTGTGTTTGGGCCGGAGGCAGCTTGAGATGCATCCGACTGGTCACATGCACGCTGATACGCTTTCTCTTGGGTGTTCCCTTTCCTACAGAAATTTGGGGTGCTACGTGAGTCGCATAATGTCTTTGTATACATTAATTACCCCCACCAATGTCAGCCATTTTCATTTACTGCCTCAATTACCCCCAAGTCAGCCGTTTTGGTTTAGTGCCTCTCTTAATCCCTACGTCAGCCGTTTTGGTTTAGTGCCTCTCTTAATCCCTACGTCAGCCGTTTTGGTTTAGTGCCTCCCTTAATCCCTACGTCAGCCGTTTTGTACTACTATCAGTTTCCTTGTACTTACACAATATCTCCTTTTTGTCTTTAGGGAAAGCTGCAGATGTGGGTAGACCTGTTTCCTAAGTCTCTGGGGACTCCTGGCCCACCGTTTAATGTAACACCAAGAAAGGCAAAAAGGTGAGATACATTACCCGTGTGCCCGAGGGCTGGTCATACCGTGTGCCCGAGGGCTGGTCAGATGCCTGGTCAGATACCGTGTGCCCGAGGACTGGTCAGATACCGTGTGCCCGAGGACTGGTCATATCGTGTGCCCGAGGGCTGGTCAGATACCTGGTCAGATACCGTGTGCCCGAGGACTGGTCAGATATCATGTGCCCGAGGGCTGGTCAGATATCATGTGCCCAAGGACTGGTCAGATACTGTGTGCCCGAGGACTGGTCAGATATCATGTGCCCGAGGACTGGTCAGATACTGTGTGCCCGAGGGCTGGTCAGATATCATGTGCCTGAGGACTGGTCAGATACTGTGTGCCCGAGGACTGGTCAGATATCATGTGCCCAAGGACTGGTCAGATACTGTGTGCCCGAGGACTGGTCAGATATCATGTGCCCAAGGACTGGTCAGATACTGTGTGCCCGAGGACTGGTCAGATATCATGTGCCTGAGGACTGGTCAGATACTGTGTGCCCGAGGACTGGTCAGATATCATGTGCCTGAGGACTGGTCAGATACTGTGTGCCCGAGGACTGGTCAGATATCATGTGCCTGAGGACTGGTCAGATATCATGTGCCCGAGGACTGGTCAGATATCATGTGCCTGAGGACTGGTCAGATATCATGTGTCCGAGGACTGGTCAGATACCGTGTGCCCGAGGGCTGGTCAGATATCATGTGCCCGAGGACTGGTCAGATACTGTGTGCCCGAGGACTGGTCAGATATCATGTGCCCAAGGACTGGTCAGATACTGTGTGCCCGAGGACTGGTCAGATATCATGTGCCCAAGGACTGGTCAGATACTGTGTGCCCGAGGACTGGTCAGATATCATGTGCCTGAGGACTGGTCAGATATCATGTGCCCGAGGACTGGTCAGATATCATGTGCCTGAGGACTGGTCAGATATCATGTGTCCGAGGACTGGTCAGATACCGTGTGCCCGAGGGCTGGTCAGATATCATGTGCCCGAGGACTGGTCAGATACCGTGTGCCCGAGGACTGGTCAGATACTGTGTGCCCGAGGACTGGTCAGATATCATGTGCCCGAGGGCTGGTCAGATATCATGTGCCCAAGGACTGGTCAGATACTGTGTGCCCGAGGACTGGTCAGATATCATGTGCCTGAGGACTGGTCAGATATCATGTGCCCGAGGACTGGTCAGATACCGTGTGCCAGAGGACTGGTCAGATATCATGTGCCCGAGGACTGGTCAGATACCGTGTGCCAGAGGACTGGTCAGATATCATGTGCCCGAGGACTGGTCAGATACCGTGTGCCAGAGGACTGGTCAGATATCATGTGCCCGAGGACTGGTCAGATATCATGTGCCCGAGGACTGGTCAGATACCGTGTGCCAGAGGACTGGTCAGATATCATGTGCCCGAGGACTGGTCAGATACCGTGTGCCCGAGGGCTGGTCAGATATCATGTGCCCGAGGGCTGGTCAGATATCATGTGTCCGAGGACTGGTCAGATACCGTGTGCCAGAGGACTGGTCAGATATCATGTGCCCGAGGACTGGTCAGATATTGTGCGCCCGAGGGCTGGTCATATCGTGTGCCCGAGGGCTGGTCAGATACCTGGTCAGATACTGTGTGCCCGAGGACTGGTCAGATATCATGTGTCCGAGGACTGGTCAGATACCGTGTGCCAGAGGACTGGTCAGATATCATGTGCCCAAGGACTGGTCAGATACCGTGTGCCAGAGGACTGGTCAGATATCATGTGTCCGAGGACTGGTCAGATATCATGTGCCCGAGGGCTGGTCAGATATCATGTGCCCGAGGACTGGTCAGATACCGTGTGCCCGAGGGCTGGTCAGATATCATGTGCCCGAGGGCTGGTCAGATATCATGTGCCCGAGGGCTGGTCAGATATCATGTGCCCGAGGACTGGTCAGATACCGTGTGCCCGAGGGCTGGTCAGATATCATGTGCCCGAGGACTGGTCAGATATCATGTGCCCGAGGACTGGTCAGATATCATGTGCCCGAGGACTGGTCAGATACCGTGTGCCCGAGGGCCCAGACAGACATTGCCCGCAGTCGGCGGCACAAATGTCATGAAATCCTCGGTGACACCAGACGGATATTGTCAGTGAGGGATTTTACAGTGGACATTTATTTTTCATACATTCCTAAATTCGGTGTCCGTGCCCCCCCCCCGCCCCCCGCTTAGATACAGTTGTGGGAGTACATGTTCCAGCGGTCCTGGCTGCAGGGCATGCTGCTTCTTGTAGTTCCACAAGCACAAGGATGCTCTGGCAACCATGAGCATTGCTTCGGCTTGTGGTTCTACAAATGCCATTATGCTCAAGCAGTTAATGTCAGCTAGGGCTTGCTGAGACTTGTAGTTCCACAATAGCTCTTAATCTATTTCTGACATTTCGCTATTACCCTGGTACCCACTGCTCCAGGGATGCCAAGAAGAGCCCAGTGCTAGTCATCCTGAGGCTGGTGGTCCCTGGGAGGGGGGTGCACGGTGTCGCATGGTCAGCTTACAACAGGGGCCTCCAGGTTACGGGTCTGCCTGTTATCGGGTGACCAGCCCAGAATGTCCTAGCCTGGTGCAGGGGTCCCTAAGGTTTGTGGTCCAATAGAGAGGTCTCGTACAAGGTCCAAGTCTAGCTAGGCTGCGTGCTACCCTCCAACGCCAGGGGGCGTGCTACCCTCCAGCGCCAGGACAGGTAGTTACCCAGTACGTGTGCAGGCTGCAGCCTAATACAGGGAGGGAGGTAGTTCATTTTAGTAAACGTTTGGAAGTCCGGACCACCCACTAATACCATCACTTACGTCAGCCTCTTTGACCTGAGGGTTTGCGTGGGTGGAGGACTTGCACACAAGCCCAGGGCCCAGTAATGACTCTGGCATTGCCGATGGTACCGGTGAGATCAGCAGATATCTGTTAACAGCTGACTCATGGAGGATTATAATGGACTCTTTCTCCTTTATACAGGTTCTACTTACGCTGCATCATCTGGAACACCAGAGACGTGATCCTGGATGACGTCTCCATCACGGGAGAGAAGATGAGTGATATCTATGTGAAGAGGTGAGAATACACCATTCTGTGTCAGTGTATGATACGGTGTCTGAGATCTCTTATATGACCCCATCACCCCACACACAGGATAAGGTACAGGTCCACCAGCCCCGCTGCGTCTATATCTGAACGCAGGACGTAAGATTGTCGGAGATCGGCTCTGTCCATCGGACAGGCCTGGATATATTATTCTTGTGAGCACAAGACGTAAGCTCATAGATGTCCAGGAAAACACAGGGATAATGCAGGACAGAGCATCTATGTTTCATGTCGTGTTCCCCCAAACATCCGTTTACTCGGATAAATGGGCGACGCCTGGGAACCTTCTATGTAATTGAGTCGGCCATCGTCTTTCAGAACTACTGGTTAGGAACAAAACCCATGTTCTTATTTAAAGAGCAAATCAAACCAATATTGGGCATTAATTATTTTCAAAGACTGTGTTACTGAGCCGCAAAATATACCTGAAGTCACTGGAGTGGTTATGTGTTTGAATATGTCCAACCTCGTTCTCTGTTATAAGTTTAAGTTTAAGTTATAAGTTTGTGCTAATTCAACAGAGTGTGGCTGGTATGTTTATCGGACTTACAGTAATGCTCAGTGTGTATTGGTGGACTCCTACAAAAAGGGAAGGCAAGCAATGTCACAGCAGCTTAAGTGACTGCATCCTTAGCTTTCTGACCTGTATCAGACGATATAAGAACACTGTAGTAAAAGATTCGACTGGGGCTTCAGCTGTACTGTACTTCTTATTAGAGCTGCAGGGTAATGTCAGCATAACACTTAGCAGTGTATTCTCCTTTCATGCTACATATCATCATCATCACCATTTATTTATATAGCGCTACTGATTCTGCAGCGCTGTACAGAGAACTCACTCACATCAGTCCCTGCCCCATTGGAGCTCACAGTTTAAATTCCCTAACATACACACACACACACAGACACACGGGTCAATTTGTTAGCAGCCAATTAACCTACAAGTATGTTTTAGGAGTGTGGGAGGAAACCGCAGCACCCGGAGGAAACTCATGTAAACACGGGGAGAACATACAAACTCCACACAGATAAGGCCATGGTCGGGAATTGAACTCAGGACCCTGTGCTGTGAGGTAGAAGTGCTAACCACTGAGCCACCGTGCCGCCCATACATATCTAAAAATGTCAATTTTGGGGGCTTAGTGGCCCTAAAAGACAGCCGGTCAATAACATGGTTTGTTTCAGGATGTAAACTCGTAAAATTCTGTAAATCTTTTAAAAGTCTGTCGCCCACCAGGGCTCATTGTGCCCCCACTTGCTGTATGGCGACTAATTGTGACTTAGATTACACTGCATTATTAATCTCAGTTCTCCATTTATGTCAAAAAGACTCTTTTCAGATAGTTGTTCATACAAAAATTATACTACTTGTCACGACGGGGGGAATGAACAATCACTGGGCCATTTCTCCATCCAGCTGCCAGTCAGAATACGCCTTGTGTTCAGAGTTACAGGGGCTTCTGGGAGGCATTAAACTCTCAGTATATTGAGCTGGTTTATATAAAGCCGGGGAACGTTATATACACATTTTCTCCCATATAGGTGGGAATTAGATGAAAGTAATGCCTTTGTTCCGATGACATGTTGCATACGTTGTACAAATATACTTCCTCTGGAGCTAAACACTGCGTCCTGTCTCTCCTCCCGTAGTTGGCTGATAGGCCACGAGGAAAATAAACAGAAAACAGATGTGCACTACAGGTCTATGGGAGGCGAAGGAAACTTCAACTGGCGATTTGTCTTTCCCTTTGATTATCTTCCTGCAGAGCAGGTCTGCGCAGTGTCTGTAAAGGTAAGAACAGCTCGGAAACATGTGGCGGACAAAGCCGGGGCTGTCTGAGCGCAGCGCGGGCGTGTGTCAGCTCTTTGTACGAGAGCAGAGCCGGTGAACCTTGGAAACCGCTTTAGGTTGTTAAATAAACTGTTGGGGCCGATGTCTCTCCTGTTAGTTCAGTTGTCCACCAGGAAGTAACTGAGCAGCCGTAAGAATCTGCCCTTAAACTCTTATTAGCTTAGGGAGCGGAATGACACGGTCGTCTCTCTATAACTTATGTCAGGAAAGGCAAATATATATATTGTTGTTATAATAAGCAATGTCAGGTTCCCCCGTTCCTGTTTCCTCTTCTCTGAGCACCATATTTACTTATATATTTGTTACCTGTCCCCCAGCAAGAGCTCTACAAACAGAGGCGTTACCTCTGCGCTGCCTATTGGAGTTAGGGGAGGCAGCACAGTGAGACCAGAGGGATTGGATAGAGGAACAGGAAGGAGCTGCAGGGATAGGACACAGGGAGAGGGTGAAACAAGGCAATATATAAATAATACAGGGCACCCTGTAAAGTTAAGGTGACATGGGCTAAAATGAGCTGCAAAGGTCTCAGGTATAACTAGAACACAGTAAATGTCTTATTGGAGGAGACGTCATGTATATGTCTCTGCTAGAAAATAACGTTACCTTAAAAAAAACACCCGATTTTGCTCCACTATACACATAGAAGCTGCTGTGTAATGGCACAAAAAGTTTTGGATGCAAGTGGCCGGGTAAGGTCACGGTCTGCACTGGTAGGTGCGCTACGCTGTATGGTCATGGTCTGCACTGGTAGGTGCGCTTCGCTGTATGGTCACGGTCTGCACTGGTAGGTGCGCTACGCTGTATGGTCGTGGTCTGCACTGGTAGGTGCGCTTCGCTGTATGGTCACGGTCTGCACTGGTAGGTGCGCTACGCTGTAAGGTCACGGTCTGCACTGGTAGGTGCGCTACGCTGTATGGTCACGGTCTGCACTGGTAGGTGCACCACGCTGTAAGGTCACGGTCTGCACTGGTAGGTGCGGTACGCTGTATGGTCACGGTCTGCACTGGTAGGTGCGCTACGCTGTATGGTCGTGATCTGCACTGGTAGGTGCGCTACGCTGTAAGGTCACAGTCTGCACTGGTAGGTGCACCACGCTGTAAGGTCACAGTCTGCACTGGTAGGTGCGCTACGCTGTAAGGTCATGGTCTGCACTAGTAGGTGCGCTACGCTGTAAGGTCACGGTCTGCACTGGTAGGTGCGCTACGCTGTATGGTCACGGTCTGCACTGGTAGGTGCGCTACGCTGTATGGTCACGGTCTGCACTGGTAGGTGCGCTACGCTGTAAGGTCAGAGTCTGCACTGGTAGGTGCGCTACGCTGTATGGTCACGGTCTGCACTGGTAGGTGCGCTACGCTGTAAGGTCATGGTCTGCACTGGTAGGTGCGCTACGCTGTAAGGTCATGGTCTGCACTGGTAGGTGCGCTACGCTGTATGGTCATGGTCTGCACTGGTAGGTGCGCTACGCTGTATGGTCATGGTCTGCACTGGTAGGTGCGCTACGCTGTAAGGTCATGGTCTGCACTGGTAGGTGCGCTACGCTGTATGGTCACGGTCTGCACTGGTAGGTGCGCTACGCTGTAAGGTCACGGTCTGCACGGGTAGGTGCGCTACGCTGTATGGTCACGGTCTGCACTGGTAGGTGCGCTACGCTGTAAGGTCATAGTCTGCACTGGTAGGTGCACCACGCTGTAAGGTCACAGTCTGCACTGGTAGGTGCATCACGCTGTAAGGTCACAGTTTGCACTGGTAGGTGCGCTACGCTGTAAGGTCATAGTCTGCACTGGTAGGTGCACCACGCTGTAAGGTCACGGTCTGCACTGGTAGGTGCGCTACGCTGTATGGTCATGGTCTGCACTGGTAGGTGCACCACGCTGTAAGGTCACAGTCTGCACTGGTAGGTGCACTACGCTGTAAGGTCACAGTCTGCACTGGTAGGTGCACCACGCTGTAAGGTCACAGTCTGCACTGGTAGGTGCGCTACGCTGTAAGGTCACAGTCTGCACTGGTAGGTGCACCACGCTGTAAGGTCACAGTCTGCACTGGTAGGTGTGCTACGCTGTAAGGTCACAGTCTGCACTGGTAGGTGCACCACGCTGTAAGGTCACAGTCTGCACTGGTAGGTGCACCACGCTGTAAGGTCACAGTCTGCACTGGTAGGTGCGCTACGCTGTATGGTCACGGTCTGCACTGGTAGGTGCACCACGCTGTAAGGTCACGGTCTGCACTGGTAGGTGCGCTACGCTGTAAGGTCAGAGTCTGCACTGGTAGGTGCGCTACACTGTAAGGTCATAGTCTGCACTGGTAGGTGCACCACGCTGTAAGGTCACAGTCTGCACTGGTAGGTGCGCTACGCTGTATGGTCACAGTAGGTGCGCTACGCTGTAAGGTCAGAGTCTGCACTGGTAGGTGCACCACGCTGTAAGGTCACAGTCTGCACTGGTAGGTGCGCTACACTGTAAGGTCATAGTCTGCACTGGTAGGTAGGTGGTGTTATGGTCTAACATTGGCTGCACCAATTTTCCCTTTATAATGGATCCATCATCTGCTCACAGTGGAGGCCGCCATTTAGTTGTGTAAATCAGTATTTATCCGACTATCTCACAAAGTGTCTCATTAATGTCACTAGTTTGTAATAAATTGCTGTAATCTCTGCATACTGTGTTGTATGTACCAGACACCCACATATCACCCGTCTGTCTTACAGGAACATTTCTGGAGTTTGGACAAGACTGAAAATAAAATCCCCCCGACCCTCGTTCTACAAATCTGGGACAATGACAAGTTCTCCTTTGATGATTACTTAGGTAAGGAATGAGCTGGGTACTGGGACAGCTGTCTCGGAGAACATACAAACTCCACACAGATAATTGAGCTCATGACCCCAGTGCTGTGAGGCAGAAGTGCTAATCGTAATTACAGGAGATGTCGTACAGGATTGCCCCTGTACCTACCTATCAGAACTGAGGGGTCCCATGTCTCGGACCCTCCCCCTACTGGAGATCACTGATTACATGACTGCTGCTGGTGGTTAAGGGGAGGGGGTTTTAGGATATTTAATCTAGGTAATTTGTCATGTATCGTTATTTGCCTGTTTTCCTTTAATAATGGCCTCTTTCCATACAGTATATGTGCTTTATGCTAAGGGACATCATTTACAAACTGCATATGTCTGCACTAAACTATCACCACATTGCCCATATGCACAACATATAGATTTACCTAGAATGTTAATAGTGTGCAACTGCTATCAGATCATTGGGATGCTCACAGCAGCACAGGATATTTCAGGAGATGAGTGTGCTGATCTTGTGTAAGGCAGTGACCTGTCTACTCAAGTAATTATGTTAGTAAGAAAAGCGCTGCAGGTGACCAGATGAGTGACATGATGTGAGGAGGGGAATGGAGGCAGCAGGAAGCCACAGACTGAGACTTATATAGTGGAAGGAGCAGGGTCCCCAGCAGCACAGAGTATATCAGGAGATGAGTGATGTGTTAGTGAGGACAGGGCTGTATGTGGCAGGGGCAGTGACATGATGTGAGGAGGGGAATGGAGGCAGCAGGAAGCCACAGACTGAGACTTATATAGTGGAAGGAGCAGGGTCCCCAGCAGCACAGAGTATATCAGGAGATGAGTGATGTGTCATTGAGGACAGGGCTGCATGTGACAGCAAAGAATTAGGAATTATGCTATTATTTTCCATCACCCACCAGACTGAACAAAACGCAGCCAGCACGCTCACACTTTTGACCTCTGATCAATGAAGGGAAGATATACATTACTTTCTAATATCTTTTGAAAGGCGCATCTTTATGATGGGGGGGGGGGGCATCCTGTTTTATTCAGAAGCGCTGTGTAAACACGGTCAGCATTGTGTCGGTATAATGTCCTTTTATCTGACAGAGAATGGAAGTGATTGTACTCGGTACACAAAGCCTATAACACAGTGTTCCCATATGACATCAACCAGCCGCTAGTTTCCTTAAACAGAGAGGAGCGGGCTGTGTTATTGAGAGAGGCTCCAGGGCCGCAGAACGTGTGGCTTTGCTGACAGAAGCTGCTTTAATGGCTCAGCCAGGTTTTTATACGCTATGACCATTGCCTACCATGAACAGACAGGCATGTCTATGGAACGCCGTATCGGAGGCATCCAGCACACATCTGGTTTATGTATAGGAGCTTATGTCAAGTTGCTTTGAGTTTGTACCAAGAAATCAGCGCAGGAACAATATCAAATGTTAATTCCAAGCTAAAATGATTGTAATTGAGGTTTTCTCTAAACAATGCCATCACCGTTCTCTTCCCTGTGTCCTGTCCTGAGCCAATAGCACTGTAACCGCTTCTCCGTTCTGGAAACCGCAGGAGAAAAAGAGGGATCACCGGGATAAGTCTCTTTTTCTGGGACTCCACCGAGACATGGACAATAATAGCGGCTGTAAAGGGCCAAAGCCGTTTGCTAAAAACAAACAATTAGTGATGATACAAATAATTGTAACGTAAATATGGATGGACATCGCAAAAAAACAATAATTACAGCGTTCAGTCCGACAGTCCAGTGACACATTGTAACAATTACTATGAAACTTTTAGATTTACTGACAGAAATGCTTTGAGGCTGATAATACATTCAAAATGGAACAACGCTGCTTTGTCAGAGACGTATTTGTATGTTACTCACTACATGCTGCCATATTTCTGGGAAAAATCCATCCCACCTCCCAAATCACTGATTTTTGATCAATGAATTAACCATCTTTGTTAGGAACGGTTTATGCATTAAGCATTTCTCATTTACTAGTTTGCAATCTGTGTCACACTTTTTATTTTTAAATATAGGCAGAGCAACAAATTCCCGTTATTATGGAATTTTCTTTGTTCTAAAGGGACTGCCCTGCGCGTATTAAGTTTCACGCCAGCTCTCTGCGCCGGGAGACGTCTCCGCAAAGTACATTACACCTAAAATCGCTCATTGTTTTCCTAAAACACTGTTCAGTCTCATTTGTGTCTTTTATTACTCTTGAGGGTTAGGGGCCTTTGTGTCAAATCTGTGGCAATTTTCTGCAGTAAAGTTTTGGAAGAAATGCTAAAACAGCAGAAGGTGATGGAAAATTCATAAACTGATTTTTACTTCCAGGGTCTGTACAGCTGGATCTTAACCAGATGCCAAGACCAGCGAAGACCCCCGAGAAGTGCAGCCTGGAACTGTTGGACGAGTCGGACCTAGCGGAGAGATCCGTCTCTTTGTTCGAGCAGAAGACTGTGAAGGGCTGGTGGCCGTGTGTGGGCCTGGAGGGCGACCAGAAGATCCTCGCTGTAAGGATACCTTCTCCTAATACTCTCGGGTATATTTACTAAACTGGAGATGTTGCCTATAGCAACCAATCAGACTCTAGCTGCCATTTATTTAGTGCATTCTACACAATGACAGCTAGAATCTGATTGGTTGCTATAGGCAACATCTCCACTTTTTGAAACCCGGAGTTTGGTAGATATACTCCCAGTGTCAGTCAGCCATTGGAAAATGACCACAATATTTATATTGACAGCTGCAGTAGTGTACACTGCTTTCATCATTACAGTATCACAGTCCAAACTATTCATACTTAGTACATCTCCATCTGTAGGTTCGTCGTTTAAACACAGTTGACCAAATTCACAAGAATGATATTAAATTTGTCTTTAAACTCCATCGTAAAATAACTTTTTCATTCAGTCAGTTTCACAAAGACTGCCTTTGTACCTTCACTATTAGTGAATTTAACGCCAAATTCGGAAAGTTTGACACTCCGAAATACTTTTTTTTTTGGGTGGAATCTCTGGTTTTATTCATGTTGAAGTAAAGTACATTTATCTCCAGTTTTAATTCCAAAAAAGCCAATTTAGTTTTAGTTATTCCACTAAACTTACTCTGTGAATGATTCCACCGATCTTTTAAACTGCGGCTAAAGATTCATCGTTTTTAACTCAACTTTTTCCCAACTAAAAAATTTTTTAAATTTGTTTTGAAAATTGCTAGTGATTGAAGCTAGTTTCCGCCCAGATAAGATATCCTTCAGCAAGAAGGGAGATTCAAGAACAATCTTTTAATCTTGTGGGAATTAACCGTAAAAAATATATTTTTTGAGTAAGGTTTTACTACAGTGCAAACCAATCATGAATATAGTTTTACAGATGGGAAGAGTCTAACATTAGTTCTACCAGTTAACTTTCTAATTACTTAGCATCGTATCTACACATTGTGCCACTGAATCTGCAGGTAGCGTGTTCCCAGGTCTGTATTTCATCTAAGTTTATGAAGTTTCCCCAACATCTGGGCATTCCGTGGAGAATTACATTGTACTGTGTCAGTTATCTCTTAGATCAGAGGAAAGTACATTTATTACTCAGTTAGCCTAAGTGTACAATGGCTGATACAATCTGCACATGTTGGTGTCTGTTTCCCCACTATGGATAGTCATAGGCTTAGTAGGGATCATTGATCCCTATGGGAAAATCTGAAGCCCCTGAGTTGTTTCTTCATATAATATGGAACGGAAATGGGTGTAAAAAATTTGAGATGTCTTTTTTTTTCACGACTGTGTCTTTGTGAAGAAGCCAGTGGGCGCTAATCACACGTTCTATTGTAGGGATCGTTGCTCCATAGAAGGGCTGGCGGGTGTTCTCGTTCACCATGCCATATATTAGCCTGAGACTTCATCACATCACATGGGAATGATCAGAACCGTTCTTGCAAACAGAACAGGGGATATAGTCCGGGTCATTGGAGTGCCTTCTTTCTGTCACCAAGGATAACTGTTCAGAACTCATTTGGGTTTTGAGGTTCCCTTAAGCGGTATATATGGATCCCCAGAATTACAATCCCACATTAGTCATTGGACAGTTGGAAGATCTTCGCTCAGTTTGTAAGAGATCACAGAGCGCGTTCTAGGAAGATCTGTTTTCCTCTCCCGCTCTCTGATGTGTTATCCAGTTTCAGTATTTGAACTCTCGTCCCCCTCCCCTCTCCTTGCTCTGAAATATAGCATGTTCCCGGTGTTATACCAGGATACCGAGCTCCACAGACCTAAGAATTATGATGGAACAATGGTTATCCTCAGCCGAATGCACTTAGAGGGGATGAATCATCCAAACTAACTGCAACTACTCTCATAATTTATGGTAAAAGGCGATTTCACAAGGAAATTATAATAAAAAGACAGTAATATATGAAATAATGTATCGTTTTGTAAGATATTTTGCAAAAGATATTTTTGTGGCATCTGGATATTTAGAGGATAATTCTTCCCACAACTGAAAATGTAGATTTGTAGTTTGCTCAGGGAGAACCTTTGACTCGTGATGCTGATCGGACCTCGGCTCAGTACGTTACTCATTGTTACAGTATAAATTAGAGTACGCAGAGTTATACAAGACTTTCAGGAAGGGACATTTCAGTGATCAGGAAGGGGCAGAGAGTAGACATATTTCAGAGCCTGTTTTATGGGTTGATAAAAAGCTTTACAGGGGCGGCTTCACAGTGTTGGTAGTAAATGATGAAGACACAATACCTTATTTGTGCACAATATAATAATGTAATGAAGTCATACACAGAAGAGAGAATAATTCCTTGACAGTTATCCATGTAAAATGTAATTAAATACAAACACATATATAAATACAAATTATATTGAATACAAACATCTGTTGTTTTCCCCTTTAAAAATCAATTGGGAATCTTTTCTCCTCCGTCCAAATGGAAATGTCAGTTACTTAATGCAGATAGATGGGAGATATGGAATAGTAAGCATTAGTGGCCAAACTGTAAGAGATCACGCCATGGCCCTTGAACTCGGGGCTGTGTACTAGTAATTGGGGTATTTTTCCAGGGTCTTTACAGAGTACAGATATATCTATTACACAAGTCTGTGTCAGGTGTTATCTATATAAAGTGCATGTTGCTTTGCCTCATGCAGTAAGGGTATGTAATTACTGTTGGAGTTTGTTACCCAGCGGCTGACATCACCCGCGGTGTGCGGAGAGCCTGTATCCTACAGCCTTTGTGTCCTGTGTCTTTCAGGGGAAGTTGGAAATGACTTTAGAGATCATCAATGAACACGAGCAGGAGGAGCGTCCGGCCGGCATGGGGCGAGAAGAGCCGAACATGAACCCCAAACTGGAGGACCCCAAGTAAGATCTCCCAACTCACCAGGAGCTGGCAGTGTATGTGCTTCAGCCTGACAAGTGTACACGTGCCGACCAACATGGGGCCCAAGGGTAGAAATCACAGTGGGGGCCCCTATACCGTCAACCTATAGCAAGTTGCTATTTTACATTTCCTTATGCCAGTAAAATATGACAGCATAACTGTCATTTACATTACACATACCTCACTCTATCTACATTACACATGCCGCACTCTGTCTACATTACACATAGCGCACTCTATCTACATTGCACATGCCGCACTCTATCTACATAACACATACCACACTCTATCTACATTACACATGCCGCACTCTATCTAAGTTACACATACCACACTCTATCTACATTGCACATACCGCACTCTATCTACATTACACATACCGCACTCTATCTACATTACACATACCACAATCTGTCTACATTACACATACCACACTCTATCTCCGTTATACATGCCGCACCCTATATCCGTTACACATGCTGCACTCTAACTCCGTTACACATGTCGCACTCTATCTCCGTTACAAATGCCGCACTCTATCTCCGTTACAAATGCCGCACTCTATCTCCGTTACACATGCTGCACTCTATATCCGTTACACATGCCGCACTCTATATCCGTTACACATGCCGCACTCTATATCCGTTACACTACCCATGCCGCACTCTAACTCCGTTGCACATGCCGCACTCTAGCCTCGTTACACATGCCGCACTCTATCTCCTTTACACATGCCGCACTCCATCTCTATTACACATGCCGCACTCCATCTCCATTACACATACCACACTCTATCTACATTGCACATGCTGCACTCTCTCCGTTACACATGCCGCACTCTATCTCCGTTACACATGCCGCACTCTATATCCGTTACACATGCCGCACTCTAACTCCGTTACACATGCCACACTCCATCTCCATTACACATGCTGCACTCTATCTACGTTACACATGCCGCACTCTATCTCCGTTACACATGCCGCACTCCATCTCCGTTACACATGCCACACTCCATCTCCATTACACATGCTGCACTCTATCTCCGTTACACATGCCGCACTCCATCTCCATTACACATGCCGCACTCTATATCCGTTACACATACCGCACTCTATCTCCATTAAACATACCGCACTCTATCTGCATTACACATACCGCACTCTATCTCCATTAAACATACCGCGCTCTATCTGCATTACACATACCGCACTCTATCTCCATTAAACATACCGCACTCTATCTGCATTACACATACCGCACTGAGCCACATCTGTTGTCATGTATAATACGCTGAGCCACATCTGGTGTCAGGTATAACACACTGAGCCACATCTGGTGTCATGTATAATACACTGAGCCACATCTGGTGTCATGTATAATACACTGAGTTACATCTAGTGTCATGTATAATACACTAAGTTACATCGGGTGCCAAGTATAATATACTGAGACATATTTGGTGCTGTATTCGGACTAGGCCGCATCTCTAGGTGTAAGATTGTCTGCAGCTGTAGGGTCACATAAAGAGTCAGTGACAGGTGGTGGGATAGGGATTGATGATCCTGAAATCATATGCATGGTCCTCGTGCTGGGCATAGCATGGCATCACCACGTGCACACACTACATCTGCATGGTCCTCGTGCTGGGCATGGCATCACCACGTGCACACACTACATCTGCATGGTCCTCGTGCTGGGCATGGCATCACCACATGCACACACTACATCTGCATGGTTCTCGTGCTGGGCATAGCATGGCATCACCACGTGCACACACTACATCTGCATGGTTCTCGTGCTGGGCATAGCATGGCATCACCACGTGCACACACTACATCTGCATGGTCCTCGTGCTGGGCATAGCATGGCATCACCACGTGCACACACTACATCTGCATGGTCCTCGTGCTGGGCATAGCATGGCATCACCACGTGCACACACTACATCTGCATGGTCCTCGTGCTGGGCATAGCATGGCATCACCACGTGCACACACTACATCTGCATGGTCCTCGTGCTGGGCATAGCATGGCATCACCACGTGCACACACTACATCTGCATGGTCCTCGTGCTGGGCATAGCATGGCATCACCACATGCACACACTACATCTGCATGGTCCTCGTGCTGGGCATAGCATGGCATCACCACATGCACACACTACATCTGCATGGTCCTCGTGCTGGGCATAGCATGGCATCACCACATGCACACACTACATCTGCATGGTCCTCGTGCTGGGCATAGCATGGCATCACCACGTGCACACACTACATCTGCATGGTTCTCGTGCTGGGCATAGCATGGCATCACCACGTGCACACACTACATCTGCATGGTCCTCGTGCTGGGCATAGCATGGCATCACCACATGCACACACTACATCTGCATGGTCCTCGTGCTGGGCATAGCATGGCATCACCACGTGCACACACTACATCAGCATGGTCCTCGTGCTGGGCATAGCATGGCATCACCACGTGCACACACTACATCTGCATGGTCCTCGTGCTGGGCATAGCATGGCATCACCACGTGCACACACTACATCTGCATGGTCCTCGTGCTAGGCATAGCATGGCATCACCACGTGCACACACTACATCTGCATGGTCCTCGTGCTGGGCATAGCATGGCATCACCACGTGCACACACTACATCTGCATGGTCCTCGTGCTGGGCATAGCATGGCATCACCACGTGCACACACTACATCTGCATGGTCCTCGTGCTGGGCATAGCATGGCATCACCACATGCACACACTACATCTGCATGGTCCTCGTGCTGGGCATAGCATGGCATCACCACGTGCACACACTACATCTGCATGGTCCTCGTGCTGGGCATAGCATGGCATCACCACATGCACACACTACATCTGCATGGTCCTCGTGCTGGGCATAGCATGGCATCACCACATGCACACACTACATCTGCATGGTCCTCGTGCTGGGCATAGCATGGCATCACCACGTGCACACACTACATCTGCATGGTTCTCATGCTGGGCATAGCATGGCATCACCACGTGCACACACTACATCTGCATGGTCCTCGTGCTGGGCATAGCATGGCATCACCACGTGCACACACTACATCTGCATGGTCCTCGTGCTAGGCATAGCATGGCATCACCACGTGTACACACTACATCTGCATGGTCCTCGTGCTAGGCATAGCATGGCATCACCACATGCACACACTACATCTGCATGGTCCTCGTGCTGGGCATAGCATGGCATCACCACGTGCACACACTACATCTGCATGGTCCTCGTGCTGGGCATAGCATGGCATCACCACGTGCACACACTACATCTGCATGGTCCTCGTGCTGGGCATAGCATGGCATCACCACGTGCACACACTACATCTGCATGGTCCTCGTGCTGGGCATAGCATGGCATCACCACGTGCACACACTACATCTGCATGGTCCTCGTGCTAGGCATAGCATGGCATCACCACATGCACACACTACATCTGCATGGTCCTCGTGCTGGGCATAGCATGGCATCACCACGTGCACACACTACATCTGCATGGTCCTCGTGCTGGGCATAGCATGGCATCACCACGTGCACACACTACATCTGCATGGTCCTCGTGCTGGGCATAGCATGGCATCACCACGTGCACACACTACATCTGCATGGTCCTCGTGCTGGGCATAGCATGGCATCACCACGTGCACACACTACATCTGCATGGTCCTCGTGCTAGGCATAGCATGGCATCACCACGTGCACACACTACATCTGCATGGTCCTCGTGCTGGGCATAGCATGGCATCACCACGTGCACACACTACATCTGCATGGTCCTCGTGCTGGGCATAGCATGGCATCACCACATGCACACACTACATCTGCATGGTCCTCGTGCTGGGCATAGCATGGCATCACCACATGCACACACTACATCTGCATGGTTCTCATGCTGGGCATAGCATGGCATCACCACGTGCACACACTACATCTGCATGGTCCTCGTGCTGGGCATAGCATGGCATCACCACGTGCACACACTACATCTGCATGGTCCTCGTGCTGGGCATAGCATGGCATCACCACGTGCACACACTACATCTGCATGGTCCTCGTGCTGGGCATAGCATGGCATCACCACGTGCACACACTACATCTGCATGGTCCTCGTGCTGGGCATAGCATGGCATCACCACGTGCACACACTACATCTGCATGGTCCTCGTGCTGGGCATAGCATGGCATCACCACATGCACACACTACATCTGCATGGTCCTCATGCTGGGCATAGCATGGCATCACCACGTGCACACACTACATCTGCATGGTCCTCGTGCTGGGCATAGCATGGCATCACCACATGCACACACTACATCTGCATGGTCCTCGTGCTGGGCATAGCATGGCATCACCACATCTTAATGATTCTTTGCATTACCTGGTGTGTCAGACAAGCTCTGTACTCTCATAGAGCAGATCCTCAGTAGTTGCAGCCCTGCTGGAGCCTGAGGATAGCACAGAGGAATCACAGCTTGTCTTTAGATATGTGTCACGATCGAGTGTCCTACGGGCTGCAAAGTAATCTCCTGATCGCACCTTATGCAGCTTTATTGGTATCCCTGCCCACTCCACTATTTATGGCATGATAAGAGGCACAAGTGACAAGCACTTGATCAAGCCATGAACATGCTCTATCTGTATGCTGGTTCCATATCTGGTATCATGTATAACTAACGTGTGACTATTCTTGTTCCAGGCGTCCAGAGACGTCCTTCCTGTGGTTTACATCTCCATACAAGACCCTGAAGTATATCCTCTGGAGGCGATACAAGTGGCTCATCCTGGTTATCTTCATCGTCTTCATCCTGCTGCTTTTCCTGGGAGTCTTCTTGTACTCATTCCCGGTAAGAGATGGCCCATTGCCTGGTTACATCGGTGGGTTGAGAAAGACATCGGTCCATCAAGTTCAACCTTTTCTAATGATGTTGATCCACAAGAAACAAAACCCTCAGTGTAACAGATAAATCTCTCGTGGTTCCTAACAGTCGCCTATAATGCCAGCTGTGCCTTGTGCCAGACACTGGGTCCATTTATTGATAAGACACAGGAACTCCAGATAAGTGTCAATCATTCCCCGTCAGTTTGCTATCACCCCTGTATGGCTTTGCTGTACGTTGGCCCCCTGGACACAGAGGTGTTGGGTAAACTGCGGCACTTGGTGGACTGTGGCTTTTGGTGGCTTTAGCTGTGGCTGTGAGTTGCACAGTATGATATTGGGAGCCTGTGAGAACTAGTGGTATGTAAGAGATATCACAACCGTGGAACCTGCCCCCGTGTCAGCAGAATCTGTACCCCAGCTTCTGTCTGCTCCTTTGCGATGCAGATCTTTTGTAAATGAAGCTCGGGGGGTATAACCCTGGTACGCTGTAAACAGTAGGGTCTGGATTTGATATCCTCTGCTCCTACATGGACCAGGTAGTTGTCCTGTCCGTTATTATAAAACAACTCGGTAACTTGGTCACTCTTGGAATGTTCGTTCACAAGACGCACAGACTTCCTGATCACAGTAAACCGCTTCATGTTAAAACACACTGAGCCTCATGGTGTTCTAGAATTCAATTAGTTTTATTACTTGGTGGCACCGTCTGGGAACCTCTCCAAATCTGTGAGCCACCCGCATCTTCTGAGCGGCCTGGTGTTTAAATAATCTGGGTATCACTCACTGGATAGAGGTGTGAACCTCACATCCTACCTCGCTGGAATCCTCCGAACCTCCCTGCCCTCGGCTCCCTCACCGGAGACCGAACAAGGTGCATTGTATGAATGGCCTAGACGTCACTTTCTCCAGCACATTACGTGGCTTATTCTTGGACGCTTCAGTCTTTCACTTGGGTTTTAATACTGGGGTAATGAAGGAAAAGTAATGACCACTTCTGACCTTATCTGAACCACACAGGTCCTAGGAAACTGTACGCATCCTAAGATAAAAGCTGTACGGACCTCTGGCATTACAAGGACAAGTATATCATCATTTAGAGGAGACTGTGTTCCATGAACGGTTTATTTATTAAAACGGTGCTATAGAACCGATTGCGCTGTATGTGATCCCATAGAGGTGCGCAGAAAAATGAGCGGAGATTCCTACCGTAATGGCTGTCAGTGGGCACAGACGAAGATCGCTGTGATGCCAGCGTGGCACATCGGCAGCATTTGAGTACCCTCCCCAGGATCTTTTTTTGGAGTCTCCTGATCGTCAGATATACAATACAGTTTGTCAGAAACATCTTCTTTTGTGATTCTGAAGCTATAACACACCTATATTTTGTTCCAAGTTAGGAAAAGGGTGAGCAACATTGTTTAGGAAATTAAATTGAATGTCTTATTGGTTACTCACTTACTTAGGGTTAATATATTTTTAAATGTTGTGGTGAATTCAATGTACATTATTGCTTTTCCCTGGATGTTTGAACAGCTCCGTTACCGCAGAAGATCATGCAAAAGTTGCTCACTACACAGTACCATGTTTCTGTAAAAGTCTGCCTCACATCCTTAAGACCAATCCGTAAACTGGCCTGTTACAACTGCAATGATAGCATAGATTTGTTATAACTTCTTTTGTTTATACATACAGTATCTTGTCTATATAAAAAAAGAGCAGAATATTTCTATTTTACTTCAGTCTTCTTCTTGTCAGTATAAATGATGGGCTGGAGTCTTTAAGGAGATTAAGGCAAAGAGAGAAGTAAATGTTCTCCGGGACAAACCATGTTACAATACAAGGGCTGCAAAATAGTTTATTTTGCACATAAGATAAATACTGGCTGTATGTTCATCTAACACACAAATACTTGACAGCTTTATTTTTACACTGAAATGTGAAATTGATCTAGGACATGTCCTACCCCAACTATAAATCTGTCCCCACATTTTAAATTTACCTCACCCCTCCAAAGCAACATGGTTTTGCCCAGGTGCAAAGTTACTCCTTTTTTATGCTTTCCTCTCCTTAATATGTATTGCACAGTACCACCCGCTTAGAGAGGGACAGTCAGCACAGGATGAGATAGTAGAAGTGATGTCATTCAGTATTAACAAAAATAGACATCGGTGGTACATTAATAGTGGGGTGTACGGCCGTAGACCTATAAGGTGTTCCCAGTGTTATCTTGTGTGCCGGAGCACTGACTTCAGACGCACACTTGGGTTTGGTTTCAGGTCACCCAAACCCCGCCCCCCTTCTTTTTCCATCACTTTAACAAGAGTAGTCCGCAGCAGCTTCTGTTTCTCCTGCATGAATTACGTTCTTCAGCCTACATCAGAATGAGAGCAGTGCATTATGGCTTAAATAGGTCATGTAGGACGACACCTGTAAAAGCGTAACTTGTACTGAACCCGCGGCTTTACATTCAGCTGCGGAGATAGAATGTGAAAGAGCCTGGCGGGATTTACCCAGGTGAGTTCCTGCCATGCAAAGCTGGGCAGAACATGTGTGTGGGAGGTGGGCATAGGTATAAAGGAGAATTTTCTGATACTTCCTCCCCCCCCCAAAATAAATAAATAAATGTAATCCTCATGTTGGTTTTTGGCTGGGCCATAATCATGCAGCTTAGCACTGTGTCACTCTGCCATAGGAGTAGTTACACCAACGTCTTACTGTCCCTCCAATTTACTACCATCTCCCTTTTATGAAAAACCCCCATATTGGATCCCAAAATGACATATACAGTGTATAAATATATGATTAATTGCCTTGTTCTGTCCTTACTGCCCGTGGATATCACTTCCACTCTTACTCACTAGATGGAGCTTTTAAACTGGACATTAAATGACTTACTCTATACTGTATGACATACAATAATCCACATCCTCTAACACTGTCAGACACAGCCCCAGACTGTGAAACATATAACATGAAAACTCTAGCTCATGTGGTACTACAAGTATCAGAATGCCCTTCCAGCCTTTGGCTAGCAGAGTGTGCTGGTACTTCCACATCAACTAGAGAGCCACATGATGCCTTGGCCTGTAATTATAGTAATGAGGATAGAATAACAGTCTGTATTATTATAGCGCCTCACGTTTGCTCCCAGGGCCATGTCTCAGACCCAGTTCCTCAGTGTTCTTCATATCTTTGCAGGAACGCTGTGTTTCGTCCGTCAGGGTACATGTTATAAGGCTCTTTATATAAAGCTGTGCTCTCTAGACTAGACCAGGCCACGGGAAGGGTCCCAAAGCTTTCATTGTTATTATATTCAATATTATTTGCCAAGTAATACCCAAAAGAACTGATGTTTCATAGGTGGAAAGGATGGGCATTACCAATTCAGGGGCATAAGATGGGCAGATTGGGGACATTGCTAATTTGTGTCCTATTTTTGTCTGGACTGTTGGGGGGTCATCTCTGTGCTGGAATCTAACTCATAACTAGAGTTACTCAAAGCCATGTAGATATCTGGCATCAGATTTTATCAGGAGACCTTTCCGTCAGAAACCACATGGACACTGCAGAGAACCTCCGCCTGGTATGGCAGCAGCCTGTGGCGAGGTTGGTGTAAGGTTACTGAGTGCTCATTGTCATGTTGTGGGGACGTCTAGGTTCACATTTCTGGTTGTTCCATACATTGTGCCATTTACCAGTCTCCCAGGGGGTGATAAGTTCTTGATCACCGCTCTGCTGTTGATGGTTCTTTTTCCTCTTCCATGAGCCTACTAGTCGTTCTCCTGAGATCCAGACCACGTTTCTCTGTGTTGGTGGGTTCAACGTGTGACATGAAAGCAGTGGCCAATCAGATATCAGACGGTTATCATGGACTTCTGCTGGGGTGGGACACGGTCTTCTCTCTAAATCAGTATCCTCAAGTAAACACCCACCATGGTCCCACCTAGGGTACTCATGTATCCAGCATGGTGGTACTCTGTAATTAGGTTCAGTGAAGGGAGCGGGGTTTCTGTTGCTACTTCCGTTAGAGCCAGGTTCTCGCAATACCTTGTGTGCGTTCATTAGGAGATAAGGCTATTACCACCCTTTACACTGCTAACGCAAGACAACAACCCTCTGACCAACATTGCACACACACAGCCCACTCAATACTTTTACCTTTGCATTCTAGCTGGTCCAGTGTGCAATATGATGTAGCACATGCCCCTGTGTTCCAAACTCCCATTGTCCCATAGAGTGTAAGCTTGTAATGTTTGTTCCCAATTGTAAAGCGCTACGGAATTTGCTGGCGCTATATAAATAAATGTTGATGATGATGATGAAGGACATTAGTGGTTATTACTTTCTGGCTGGACTACAATAATATGAACCCTTACACTAAATGATCAGTTATGAAGTCCCGGTATACAGAATTGTTCCTTGTCTTGTTGTCTTGTGTTACACCCATCTCATTGAGGCTACCATGAAGTAATTTGGTGACTGATGCCAAAATGACCTGCAAGTAGAGTCGAGGTGCAAATAGCGTCTAGTGTTATCAGGGGTAAAACATGGGCAGAATAGGTGGGACAAATGGGCATCTGCTGTCATATTCCATGTTTCTGTTGTTGTTCCCCATTCCGTGATGTACATAGATGCACAGCTTCAAATCCTTCTAAAACTGGATGGGAGATCCACCGCTTCCAGTAAGAAAAATAAGGCAAGATGTAAAAGAGAATGGGTAGTACGATACCCACCTCCCATCCTGGTGTCTGGAGTTTTTACCAGGAGTAAGCAGAAGCTAGGTCTAGTCATCCAATACCCCCATCACCTCGCTATTCTGAAAGTCTTTAGATGACCAACATGGTGGTCCACTGACATAAAGGCCTCATTTAGAGTCGGACACAAAGTCCGTTTTAGGCGCATCCATCAAAAAACCCACTATCACGCATGTGCAGCAAGCACCGTATCAGCCTGCATCTTGGACGCAATTTAGACTTGCAACAGCTTGCGGCTTCCTACGAGGGAAAGGGCAGAATGCGGAATTATGAGGGTGTGACCCCGTAAGTAAATCCTAGTCGCAGTGAGGCGCAGACGCAACACACGTCAGAAAGGGGCTAAAAAGTTGCGGCAGGAATTAGGTGGCGCAAGCAGTTGGCTAGCTGCAGGAATTGCTCGCAGCTTGGTAGGGTATTACGAGTGGGACGCGTCTGTGGTTGCATGCTACTCGTAATAACCTACCAAGCTGCGGCACACTCCCACTCCTACACTTCTTAGACGGACTTTGTGTCCAACTCTAAATAAGGTCCAAACTGTATAACGACCACTACCATGAGCACAGCTCTACATGACTCCAAGGTCTGGCAGTCTGATGTCTACCATTGGACCCCGAGGAGAGGTCTTAGACCTCCTGGGGTAAAACTAGATGACCACATCTCTGTCCATATTCAGTGACCTTGTATTTTAGATTTAGTGACATTTTCGAGCAGGAATACCTCATGTCCGTCTGGTCTAGTCCTACTTAGTCTCCTCTTACTAATAAGAACCTATCTCCTCTCTCTCCTCTTCCAGAATTACGCTGCTATGAAACTGGTGAGGCCGTTCAATTAAACTGCGGCAGGGAATGCACGTGCCGATGTGAAGACTCCTGTACACGGGCTGGATCCTTCTCCTGGAGACCACAGTCAGGCTGCTGTACAGAACATATAACATATATGACCTTATGTATAAATACACGCATCCTAAGCTTCTGCCACTATTTCCAGCAGAGTGACTGGGAACGCTGGTCACACCCAGACATTAAAGGATGTGGACTTGTTTCCTCTGATATCTATGCATGTGAGACATTGCACCCCTAACATTATCCATACACGTGTGATCAGGCTGAGTATAGCCCATGCAGATAGAGGAAACGTCCTAACAACCCATAGTTATATAGATGAGAGCTACGTGGCACAGATAATGCTCAGTACCTTATAAATGGCCACTTTATGTTTTAAGTATGGATGAAACGATGACTGTAGTTTAACTATAACAGATGGGAGGACAATGGTTTAATTATAAGTGCAGACTAATGTCTCCATCTCCTCTACTCTTTATATGTAAGCTCTCATCACCCAGCAGGATCCCACAGGAAGACATCTAGGAAATGTCTCCAGCTCGTTAGACATGTTGGAGACCACTCTGGCAAAGTAAGGGCTAAAGCCAATGCTTTAATTCTCTCTATATAATTATGTTTATATTTGCTTTATACATTGACTTTGTGTTTCGGCTGCACACGCTGACTTCTACGTTAATGGATGTATTACCATTCTGGGAGTCCCTGTGACTACAGTCTGGTATCTCAGGAAAGAGATGCATTCTGGGTGTATTATACCTGCACTTTAGCAAATAACTTCCACGTGCCTTTATGCTGCAGCTCTGGAGCGGGTGCTAATCCTATAGACGCATACACCAGAGGTCATATCCCAGAATGCACCAAGCCTTTACACTGACCCAGCCAATAGGTAATCAGTAAGCTTTCTGTCAATCGTACCGTGTCATAGCGCAGTAATGGATAGCATCTGTATGGACGTGTGTGTGTGTGTATATTTAATCCAGGATCGCTGCAGGGTGAAATGTGAGGCACATCAAACCTCAGACCTCCCCCTAGGAGTAATGTTGCCTCTGTGTTAATGCATGTGAAGTAATCTCTTGTTCAACTATGCAATTTGTGTTGTAGCTTATTGATAATTTGAGCAGTCAGATGATCAGTAATATTATCTTTCACTAGCTATACCTAATCATTCTTCCTGCTACCTCTCAAGTTACGAGTTACAGTTGTTTCTCCCACTAAATCTGGTAGATCGTAATGAGTTTTCAATTCTGCAAATGTAACAGACTGTCCCACAAAATTGATTGCAACAAGTATCTTAATCATTTGGCTGCAAATTCTGCTTCTACTGCAGGCACTGAGTTATTTCAGCTTCCCAATCTGCCAGATAAGAGTTCAAAAACCATCAGTGTAACAGTATCTTATAAATGTATCACTGCAGATTATTGTATTTCATAATATTTATGTTGTAGTTCAAGTTATTAGATTTGTAAGCCAAAGAAAACAAAGTGCTACTTACTGTATAATATTTACATTTACATTTTATGTTTGTGTTTTTGAGGAGTCTCCTGTCCAGGGATTTGTAATAGAAGTGACTTATTATAACGCTAACGATTACTATAAATGCTATGTAGACCTGTATAGCGAAAAAAGTTTTATTTCAAAGGCATGTAACTGAGAAAAATGTGAATCCAATAAAAATCAAGGAGAACTGCTCAGCCCCGCGAGGAGATTCTTTCTGTCACCAGGGTTATATCAGTTGAGTAGTGATGTCACATGTTATAATCTATTAAAGTAATTCTATCGTTTTCAAATAAGCATTGCATAGGCGATTGTATTGTGTTTCCAAAGCACTAAGTAATTTTTTTAGCAGATGCAAAGTTTAACAATTCAACACATGATTATAATACAGTACAGTACAACCAATACCAAAAGATACATAGATACCGCTGCGCTCCCACGGGTACCAGTGAACAGTAGTTCACTCTTGAATACTGTGGCCAGAGAATGACTGAAGCTAGTGGGAGCACAGCTATGATTATATACATTCAGTGTTACAGAGAGAAAAATGGAGATGATGTGGCTTGCTTCTATAGGTCCAGACTTCAGGTGGGTCCAATGTAAATAGGTCATAGGCTAGTTCAAACAACCCCCTCTAAGTCTGAGGGTCAACATTCCAGATGATTCTCCCGCCCAGAAACCAGTTACAACTAGTCCATTAGCATTTTACAGTTTGGTATCACTCTGACTATTTATTTAATAACATCAATAATTAGAGTATGCAATATGCGATCTCTTCGGCGAATGAACCGGACAGCTGCCGATGAATAGGGGATTAAAATGATATCAGACATGACACCTTTCCTATAAGCTAAACTTTAAATAACACTAAGGTGTATATATAATCATAATATATAAACTAATAATAAACTAGATACTATCTGCTCATAAATCACTGTATAACGGAACCAATATGAATATGAATTATATAAATAACTAAATGTTGTAATGCGAGTGTGTGCGTGCTTATTTTACCGTGCAATCGCACACTAAAACAATATTAACCAATATACTTTCGTTCATCCAATTATACGACTTCGACAAATCACAGGGTGATGACATAATCTTTTCTGTATCAGGAATCTTGTTATATCTCAGGAGCACCCACTACCAATTATTATAAGTGTATTTCATGTTCAGGAAAACACTCATCCTGTAGCTTCTGTGTCTTTATGGTGTCACAACAACAGTTCTGGCTTATGTCATTATAACCAGCAGTAGTACACACATAACTCCCTGCAGACTATACTTTGATAAACAGAGCTGCGGGGCCTGAGTCATTAAGGCACGTATCTGACGATTTTGAGCGTATCGTACGCAAAGTCACTCTGCGCATGCCCGGAAGTGGGACATACGGCCGTCAGCGAAGGCAAGGCCGCCGTGTGTGCGGACGCCAAGGACTCTTACTAAAGTCTATGATTTCAGGGAGTGAACGAGGAAGAAGCGTGTGGTCAAAGCACAATGAGGGCGTGCCAAGCTCGTGGGCACGCAGCCACGTCTGATTCAAGCGCTGGCCGTCTTGATGTTTCTTGTTTTTCTGCCGTATCTCTTGCACCAGCTATGGGGGTAGTCTGACTCCTGCGTCGCAGTGATGTCAGTATCGTATGCGTGCTATAACGTGTCTGCAATTAGGAGCAACTGTAAAAAAAGTCTGTTATATACAGTAGACATTAAGGACAGCCTAATAAATGTTCTTTCCAAGGAAAAAAAAACATTAAAAAAACAAAACATTTTTATTAAAATTCCATTTATAATTATATATTATTGACAGGTAACATTAATTTTTTTTCTTCTGTGCATTCTTTTGAGATTTTATATTCCAACAGTCATCATCATCACCATTTATTTATATAGCGCCACTGATTCCGCAGCGCTGTACAGAGAACTCACTCACATCAGTCCCTGCCCCATTGGAGCTTACAGTCTAAACATACACATACACAGAGAGAGAGACTAAGGGCAATTTTGATAGCAGCCAATTAACCTACCAGTATGTTTTTGGAGTGTGGGTGGAAACCGGAGCACCTGGAGGAAACCCACGCAAACACGGGGAGAACATACAAACTCCTCACAGATAAGGCCATGGTCGGGAAATGTACTCATGACCCCAGCACTGTGAGGCAGAAGTGCTAACCACTGAGCTACCGTGCTGCCCAGGAACGTCTCTTGAGATGCGTTCCTTGTTGACTCCGGAGTATGTAGAGCTGATTGATAATTTGAGCAGTCACGATGCGCTCAGTATTTCGGGCTTTAATGACTCAGGTCCGCAATCAGCAAGGGAAGTATTTGCAGTGTGTGTTGCAGGGTGCAGAAGGTCTCTGCAGGATTTGAAATAGGATATGACCAGAGAATATACCTGGAATACAGCTAAATAAAGCATAAGGTGAGATCAAAAGAAAACCAAGGTTCAAGGCCAAAGGTAACAGAGATATGTGGGGTTATTGGCGCTCTGTGCCGATCCGTGCAAAGGACTGAGTTGTACTACATGTTCAGGTGGTGGCATCATTGTCCTGAGAGCACAATGTCACATCTCCTTGGCTAGGGAAGGATGCTGTACAAGGTCAAGTAGGAAAATACAGTTAGACTTAAAACAGGCAGATTTATATTCTATGGTGATTATCGCAACACATGTAAAATTTGCCAGCAATCAGATGTGCAGTTTGTATTCGTTCTGTGTTATGCAGATGTATATATGGACTGTTTGTTTAAGGATGGTATTGCAGTCCAGTGACTAATGACGTGTCTGTAACCCCAACATATTCTGTGTATGTTGCTTGGTGCAGGGTGTTGATGTAGTTGAACATTCTAATGAATGTTCTGTAATCACTTACTCCCTCTGTCACTTCTGCTTAATTATCTTATATACAACCTACCTCCTCCTCTGCCCTTACTGGCTGATTCAGCTATCGCTATCCAACCCACCGACTCACATCCTACCGTTAACCCACCCTTGTCCTACTCACCTTCACATCCTCTCTCTTCCACATTACAGGTCTACCCTTCCCTTACTATTTCCCGTCACTGCCCCTTCTCTCCTGCCTGCACCTCCATATGCTGTGCTCCCTTTATCCTCCTCACTCACCACCTTACACCCACATATAAATCTTCTTGTTTCTGTTTCTCACCCACTTCCTCTTCCGGGCTGCTGACAACAGCTTCCCCATACCGGGGGCCCCACACAATCTCCACTATCTGACTACGTTTCTCCTTCCACTCTAAAATTTCCCCCACTCATCATCATCACCATTTATTCATATAGCGCCACTTATTCCGCAGCGCTGTACAGAGAACTCACTCACATCAGTCCCTGCCCCATTGGGGCTTACAGTCTAAATTCCATAACATACACACAGAGACAGACACACAGACTAGGGTCAATTTGTTAGCAGCCAATTAAACTACCAGGATAAAAAAAGGATTGTAGGGATAACAGCGCTGCTCTAAAAAATATGTATAAAGCTGCCAAAGTGTGGGACGAATTCCAAAACTTCCCAGTATAGACCAATAAAAACACAATATTGACCCACGGCGCTAGAAATAACAGCAAAACGATGGAAATAAAATGCAACAAATTTCCAAAATTGATGGTGATATACAAACAGGAGACACTTGTGTAAATAACCAGAAAGGGTTTATTTTGGCTTGGTACAAAAAATAGGGAAAATAGATATATCCCAGGGGTTAATATAAAAATAAAAAATAATAAAAAAGTAAAACATAAAAATAGTGATAAACAAAAATAAATCCAAAATATACATCAGAAAAAATTCTATGTAGGCACAATATAACTCAATCATATACACTGTAGTTACAGAAAAAGAGAGTAAAATTATGCAGATGTAAATCACATAAAAACGATGAGAAGGTAGGGATAAAAATGTACCCAAGTAAAGGTCCCAAGGTCTTTCACAGAGGTGCCAGAGTCCGTAGAGCCCGCCAGGGCTACAAACGAGAGCTTTCTCTTTCCGGAGACAGTGCACCACCGATGGTGTTAGGTTTCAGTGGCTACACCTTTAATTTTGGTGCTTTGGAAAGCAAGCCTGCGTTCCAAGTCCTGCACTTCCGGTTTCGGACAGCCGGAACTTGCCGCAGCGCTATAAAATGTTTAAAAACATAGGAGTGATGGGTCCTCTGCTTGTAGAAAAATATAACAATATGTATAGGCCCAACGCGTTTCACCCCTCCATCAGGGGCTTCCTCAGGGAATGTACAGAAAAGTGTGTCCACACACTCCTATGTTTTTAATTAAACTACCAGTATGTTTTTGGAACGTGGGAGGAAACCGGAGCATGCGGAGGAAACCCAAACAAGGGGAACATACAAACTCCACCACACAGATAAGGCCATGGTGAGGAATCAAACTCATGACCCCAGTGCTGTGAGGCAGAAGTGTTAGCCACTAAGCCACTGTACTTAGGTTTCGGGTGTCTTTAATTAAAGAAAAATGTTTGTAAAAATGTGTTTGTGTTTATTCTCCATAAGGTCCAGCTGGGGAACTAGACGTACCGATTGGCTTTGGCATTTCAAATACAGTGCTGTATTCAAGTGCTTGGGGAGGGGGGATGGAAACCAAATTAATTTATTCCAACCTACCACCTAGACCCTTGTGCTGTCATAGATGCCTTTCTACATTATCTGAGAAACAGGCCTGGACTGCGAGCAGGTTGAAATGACCGTGGACGGCCGTTATATAAGCCCTCATCATCTTACAGGTTTTGTCACTATTTTGGACACAGTGGTCATTGTTAATTATGGTGGAAGAGTCACTTGTGTTGATGAGGTGTATGGCAAGTCACATTCTTGTTATGTGACTTAACCTAGTTTATATAATGGTGTCTGCTCGCCTAGCTCACTATTCAAACATCACTTAAACTTGAATAACTAATGCAACAAGAGCAAATTCCCTATTTACAACCAAAATACTTTTTTAATTTTTACTACAACACACCCAGCTAATCATAATCTATGGCCGACCAACTACTAAAGTCTCAATAAGTGTCTTTGAATCGTTCACAAGCCTCTAAATACAAGCGGTTCACTAGCTCATCATCATCATCATCTGCTAATTACAACTTCTCCTGAACGCCTGCAAATAAAACCACGAATATACGCTACACTAATGGGCGTACGTCTCGCTCTGAATTGGTCCGAGTCTGCACAGAGGGATAACATAAAATTAAGAAAAAGGAATTGTTTTGGTTCCAAGTGAACTTGACAACTGTGTGCAGACAGACTCTGACTGTGCTAGAGAACAATAACTGTAGATGCCAGGGCATAAGACGAATATATTTATACCCAAAATAGCCCAGATTCTGTAGTAAACTGCTTTCAAAGAAATTCAGATGTCATTTTAGAGTCTTTAATATCATTATTATACAACTATGTTCTTATTAAATCAGAAACAGGGCTCTTGTGACTGTATTACTGTGGTTTCAGAGCTGCAGTAAACTTCAGCAAACAATGGGAGACATTACAGCGGTTTCCATCGATATGTTAATGTCGACACCAGAAGTGAAACGGTTTCCAGTGAATCATTTGTGTCTCAGACCCAGGAATGTACAATCATTTATATGGGAGAGATTATAATCTGCGGCTGAGCGAGAATTACACTCTGTCATTGATCTATTTACAGTCTGAGGCCAAATATGGATCCTGTCCTAATTCTGTGCAGCCTGGCGGTGTGCTGGGAGACTGTGGATGAAATCAAAGGGCCGAAGTCGGGGCCCCCAAGATTTAACATAGGACGTGAATTCAAATGTAAATTCTGGTACTATAATGTCTATCAATATAAAGTGAGTGCGAGCAGGAAATAATTATCCAAGCAGAGAGCCTAAGACATCGGTCCCCGTGGCCCTGCCCCGGACACAACAGTTGGGATATATCAGGGGAGTAAATGAAATTAGAAGGAATACACTTTATCGGAAAAGGACTGACAGGTACAATGTTATATCTTATCAGTATTATACCATCAACGCCACACATGTATTATACCAGCAGTGCCCTCACACATGTATTATACCAGCAGTGCCCTCCACACATGTATTATACCAGCAACGCCACACATGTATTATACCAGCAGTGCCCTCACACATGTATTATACCAGCAGTGCCCCCACACATGAATTATACCAGCAGTGCCCACACACACATGGATTATACCAATAGTGCCCACACATGTATTATACCAGCGGTACCCTCACACATGTATTATACCAGCAGTGCCCCCACACATGTATTATACCAGCAGTGCCCCCACACATGAATTATACCAGCAGTGCCCCCACACATGAATTATACCAGCAGTGCCCACACACACATGGATTATACCAATAGTGCCCACACATGTATTATACCAGCGGTACCCTCACACATGTATTATACCAGCAGTGCCCCCACACATGTATTATACCAGCAGTGCCCCCCACACATGTATTATACCAGCAGTGCCCCCACACATGGATTATACCAGAGGTGCCCCCCACACATGGATTATACCAGAGGTGCCACCCACACATGGTATACCAGCAGTGCTCCCACACACATGTATTATACCAGCAGTGCTCCCACACACATGTATTATACCAGCAGTGCCCCCACACATGTATTATACCAGCAGTGCCCACACACACATGGATTATACCAGCAGTGCCCCCACACACATGTATTATACCAGCAGTGCCCCCCACACATGTATTATACCAGCAGTGCCCCCCACACATGTATTATACCAGCAGTGCCCACACACATGTATTATACCAGCAGTGCCCTCACACATGTATTATACCAGAGGTGCCCCCACACATGTATTATACCAGCAGTGCCCACACACACATGGATTATACCAGAGGTGCCCCCACACACATGTATTATACCAGAGGTGCCCCCACACATGTATTATACCAGCAGTGCTCCCCACACATGGATTATACCAGCAGTGCTCCCCACACATGTATTATACCAGCAGTGCCCCCCACACATGTATTATACCAGCAGTGCCCCCACACATGTATTATACCAGCAGTGCCCCCACACATGTATTATACCAGCAGTGCCCCCACACACACATGTATTATACCAGCAGTGCCCCCACACATGTATTATACCAGCAGTGCCCCCACACATGTATTATACCAGCAGTGCCCCCACACACACATGTATTATACCAGCAGTGCCCTCACACATGTATTATACCAGTAGTGCCCCCACACATGGATTATACCAGCAGTGCTCCCCACACATGTATTATACCAGCAGTGCCCTCACACATGTATTATACCAGCAGTGCCCCCACACATGTATTATACCAGCAGTGCCCCCACACACACATGGATTATACCAGCAGTGCCCACACACACATGGATTATACCAGCAGCGCCCTCACACATGTATTATACCAGCAGTGCCCACACACATGTATTATACCAGCAGTGCCCACACACATTATACCAGCAGTGCCCCCACACATGTATTATACCAGCAGTGCCCCCACACATGTATTATACCAGCAGTGCCCCCCACACATGTATTATACCAGCAGTGCCCCCACACATGTATTATACCAGCAGTGCCCCCACACACACATGTATTATACCAGCAGTGCCCCCACACACACATGTATTATACCAGCAGTGCCCCCCACACATGTATTATACCAGCAGTGCCCCCCACACATGTATTATACCAGCAGTGCCCCCACACATGTATTATACCAGCAGTGCCCCCACACACAAATGTATTATACCAGCAGTGCCCCCACACACACATGGATTATACCAGCAGTGCCCCCACACATGTATTATACCAGCAGTGCCCCCACACACACATGTATTATACCAGCAGTGCCCACACACACATGGATTATACCAGCAGCGCCCACACACACATGTATTATACCAGCAGTGCCCACACACATGTATTATACCAGCAGTGCCCCCACACATGTATTATACCAGCAGTGCCCCCACACATGTATTATACCAGCAGTGCCCCCCACACATATATTATACCAGCAGTGCCCACACACATGTATTATACCAGCAGTGCCCACACATGTATTATACCAGCAGCGCCCACACATGTATTATACCAGCAGCGCCCACACATGTATTATACCAGCAGTGCCCCACACATGTATTATACCAGCAGCGCCCACACACATGTATTATACCAGCAGCGCCCACACACATGTATTATACCAGCAGTGCCCTCACACATGTATTATACCAGCAGCGCCCACACATGTATTATACCAGCAGCGCCCACACATGTATTATACCAGCAGTGCTCCCACACATGTATTATACCAGCAGTGCCCCCACACATGTATTATACCAGCAGTGCCCCCACACATGGATTATACCAGCAGTGCCCCCACACATGTATTATACCAGCAGTGCCCCCACACACACATGGATTATACCAGCAGTGCCCACACACATGTATTATACCAGCAGTGCCCACACACATTATACCAGCAGTGCCCACACACATGTATTATACCAGCAGTGCCCCCACACATGTATTATACCAGCAGTGCCCCCACACATGTATTATACCAGCAGTGCCCCCCACACATGTATTATACCAGCAGTGCCCACACACATGTATTATACCAGCAGTGCTCCCCACACATGTATTATACCAGCAGTGCCCCCACACACACATGTATTATACCAGCAGCGCCCACACACATGTATTATACCAGCAGTGCCCACACACATGTATTATACCAGCAGCGCCCACACACATGTATTATACCAGCAGTGCCCCCCACACATGTATTATACCAGCAGTGCCCCCACACACACATGGATTATACCAGCAGTGCCCCCACACATGTATTATACCAGCAGCGCCCACACACATGTATTATACCAGCAGTGCCCTCACACATGGATTATAACAGCAGTGCCCACACACACATGTATTATACCAGAGGTGCCCCCACACATGTATTATACCAGCAGTGCCCCCACACATGTATTATACCAGAGGTGCCCCCACACATGTATTATACCAGCGGTGCCCCCACACATGTATTATACCAGCAGTGCCCTCACACATGGATTATACCAGCAGTGCCCACACACACATGTATTATACCAGAGGTGCCCCCACACATGTATTATACCAGCAGTGCTCCCCACACATGGATTATACCAGCAGTGCCCTCACACATGTATTATACCAGCAGTGCCCACACACATGTATTATACCAGCAGTGCTCCCCCACACATGTATTATACCAGCAGTGCCCTCACACATGTATTATACCAGCAGTGCCCTCACACATGTATTATACCAGCAGTGCCCCCCACACATGTATTATACCAGCAGTGCCCTCACACATGTATTATACCAGCAGTGCCCCCACACATGGATTATACCAGCAGTGCTCCCCACACATGTATTATACCAGCAGTGCCCCCCACACATGTATTATACCAGCAGTGCCCCCACACACACATGTATTATACCAGCAGTGCTCCCCACACATGTATTATACCAGCAGTGCCCCCCACACATGTATTATACCAGCAGTGCCCCCACACACACATGGATTATACCAGCAGTGCCCACACACACATGGATTATACCAGCAGCGCCCTCACACATGTATTATACCAGCAGTGCCCACACACATGTATTATACCAGCAGTGCCCACACATGTATTATACCAGCAGTGCCCACACACATGTATTATACCAGCAGTGCCCCCACACATGTATTATACCAGCAGTGCCCCCCACACATGTATTATACCAGCAGTGCCCTCACACATGGATTATACCAGCAGTGCCCCCCACACATGTATTATACCAGCAGTGCCCACACACATGTATTATACCAGCAGTGCCCACACATGTATTATACCAGCAGCACCCACACACATGTATTATACCAGCAGTGCCCTCACACATGTATTATACCAGCAGTGCCCTCACACATGTATTATACCAGAGGTGCCCCCACACATGTATTATACCAGCAGTGCTCCCCACACATGGATTATACCAGCAGTGCCCTCACACATGGATTATACCAGCAGTGCCCACACACATGTATTATACCAGCAGTGCCCACACACATGTATTATACCAGCAGTGCCCCCACACATGTATTATACCAGCAGTGCCCTCACACATGGATTATAACAGCAGTGCCCACACACACATGTATTATACCAGAGGTGCCCCCACACATGTATTATACCAGCAGTGCTCCCCACACATGGATTATACCAGCAGTGCCCTCACACATGTATTATACCAGCAGTGCCCACACACATGTATTATACCAGCAGTGCTCCCCCACACATGTATTATACCAGCAGTGCCCTCACACATGTATTATACCAGCAGTGCTCCCCCACACATGTATTATACCAGCAGTGCCCACACACATGTATTATACCAGCAGTGACCCCACACATGGATTATACCAGCAGTGCTCCCCACACATGTATTATACCAGCAGTGCCCCCACACACACATGTATTATACCAGCAGTGCCCCCACACATGTATTATACCAGCAGTGCCCCCCACACATGTATTATACCAGCAGTGCCCCCCACACATGTATTATACCAGCAGTGCCCACACACATGTATTATACCAGCAGTGCCCACACATGTATTATACCAGCAGCGCCCACACACATGTATTATACCAGCAGTGCCCCCACACATGTATTATACCAGCAGTGCCCTCACACATGTATTATACCAGAGGTGCCCCCACACATGTATTATACCAGCGGTGCCCCCACACATGTATTATACCAGCAGTGCCCTCACACATGGATTATACCAGCAGTGCCCACACACACATGTATTATACCAGAGGTGCCCCCACACATGTATTATACCAGCAGTGCTCCCCACACATGGATTATACCAGCAGTGCCCTCACACATGTATTATACCAGCAGTGCCCACACACATGTATTATACCAGCAGTGCTCCCCCACACATGTATTATACCAGCAGTGCTCCCCCACACATGTATTATACCAGCAGTGCCCTCACACATGTATTATACCAGCAGTGCCCTCACACATGTATTATACCAGCAGTGCTCCCCCACACATGTATTATACCAGCAGTGCCCTCACACATGTATTATACCAGCAGTGCCCCCACACATGTATTATACCAGCAGTGCCCCCCACACATGTATTATACCAGCAGTGCCCCCACACATGTATTATACCAGCAGTGCCCCCACACACACACATGTATTATACCAGCAGTGCCCCCACACACACATGGATTATACCAGCAGTGCCCACACACACATGGATTATACCAGCAGCGCCCTCACACATGTATTATACCAGCAGTGCCCACACACATGTATTATACCAGCAGTGCCCACACATGTATTATACCAGCAGTGCCCCCACACATGTATTATACCAGCAGTGCCCCCCACACATGTATTATACCAGCAGTGCCCCCCACACATGTATTATACCAGCAGTGCCCCCACACATGTATTATACCAGTAGTGCCCACACACATGTATTATACCAGCAGTGCCCACACATGTATTATACCAGCAGCGCCCACACACATGTATTATACCAGCAGTGCCCTCACACATGTATTATACCAGCAGTGCCCTCACACATGTATTATACCAGCAGTGCCCTCACACATGTATTATACCAGCAGTGCTCCCCCACACATGTATTATACCAGCAGTGCCCTCACACATGTATTATACCAGCAGTGCCCCCACACATGTATTATACCAGCAGTGCCCCCACACATGTATTATACCAGTAGTGCCCACACACATGTATTATACCAGCAGTGCCCACACATGTATTATACCAGCAGCGCCCACACACATGTATTATACCAGCAGTGCCCTCACACATGTATTATACCAGCAGTGCCCTCACACATGTATTATACCAGAGGTGCCCCCACACATGTATTATACCAGCAGTGCCCTCACACATGGATTATACCAGCAGTGCCCACACACACATGTATTATACCAGAGGTGCCCCCACACATGTATTATACCAGCAGTGCCCTCACACATGTATTATACCAGCAGTGCCCCCACACATGGATTATACCAGCAGTGCTCCCCACACATGGATTATACCAGCAGTGCCCCCCACACATGTATTATACCAGCAGTGCCCCCCACACATGTATTATACCAGCAGTGCCCACACACATGTATTATACCAGCAGTGCCCACACATGTATTATACCAGCAGCGCCCACACACATGTATTATACCAGCAGTGCCCTCACACATGTATTATACCAGCAGTGCCCTCACACATGTATTATACCAGAGGTGCCCCCACACATGTATTATACCAGCAGTGCTCCCCACACATGGATTATACCAGCAGTGCCCTCACACATGTATTATACCAGCAGTGCCCACACACATGTATTATACCAGCAGTGCTCCCCCACACATGTATTATACCAGCAGTGCCCTCACACATGTATTATACCAGCAGTGCCCTCACACATGTATTATACCAGCAGTGCCCTCACACATGTATTATACCAGCAGTGCCCTCACACATGTATTATACCAGCAGTGCTCCCCCACACATGTATTATACCAGCAGTGCTCCCCCACACATGTATTATACCAGCAGTGCCCACACACATGTATTATACCAGCAGTGACCCCACACATGGATTATACCAGCAGTGCTCCCCACACATGTATTATACCAGCAGTGCCCCCCACACATGTATTATACCAGCAGTGCCCCCACACACACATGTATTATACCAGCAGTGCCCCCACACACACATGGATTATACCAGCAGTGCCCACACACACATGGATTATACCAGCAGCGCCCTCACACATGTATTATACCAGCAGTGCCCACACACATGTATTATACCAGCAGCGCCCACACATGTATTATACCAGCAGCGCCCACACACATGTATTATACCAGCAGTGCTCCCCACACATGTATTATACCAGCAGCGCCCACACACATGTATTATACCAGCAGCGCCCACACACATGTATTATACCAGCAGTGCCCACACACATGTATTATACCAGCAGTGCCCTCACACATGTATTATACCAGCAGTGCCCTCACACATGTATTATACCAGCAGTGCCCTCACACATGTATTATACCAGCAGTGCCCCCCACACATGTATTATACCAGCAGCGCCCTCACACATGTATTATACCAGCAGTGCCCACACACATGTATTATACCAGCAGTGCCCACACACATGTATTATACCAGCAGTGCCCTCACACATGTATTATACCAGCAGTGCCCTCACACATGTATTATACCAGCAGTGCCCTCACACATGTATTATACCAGCAGTGCCCCCCACACATGTATTATACCAGCAGTGCCCACACACATGTATTATACCAGCAGTGCCCACACACATGTATTATACCAGCAGTGCTCCCCACACATGTATTATACCAGCAGCGCCCACACATGTATTATACCAGCAGTGCCCTCACACATGTATTATACCAGCAGTGCCCACACACATGTATTATACCAGCAGTGCTCCCACACATGTATTATACCAGCAGTGCTCCCACACATGTATTATACCAGCAGTGCCCCCACACATGTATTATACCAGCAGTGCCCCCACACATGTATTATACCAGCAGTGCTCCCCACACATGTATTATACCAGCAGTGCTCCCCCACACATGTATTATACCAGCAGTGCCCTCACACATGTATTATACCAGCAGTGCCCTCACACATGTATTATACCAGCAGTGCTCCCCCACACATGTATTATACCAGCAGTGCCCTCACACATGTATTATACCAGCAGTGCCCCCACACATGTATTATACCAGCAGTGCCCCCCACACATGTATTATACCAGCAGTGCCCCCACACATGTATTATACCAGCAGTGCCCCCACACACACATGTATTATACCAGCAGTGCCCCCACACACACATGGATTATACCAGCAGTGCCCACACACACATGGATTATACCAGCAGCGCCCTCACACATGTATTATACCAGCAGTGCCCACACACATGTATTATACCAGCAGTGCCCACACATGTATTATACCAGCAGTGCCCCCACACATGTATTATACCAGCAGTGCCCCCCACACATGTATTATACCAGCAGTGCCCCCCACACATGTATTATACCAGCAGTGCCCCCACACATGTATTATACCAGTAGTGCCCACACACATGTATTATACCAGCAGCGCCCACACATGTATTATACCAGCAGCGCCCACACACATGTATTATACCAGCAGTGCCCTCACACATGTATTATACCAGCAGTGCCCTCACACATGTATTATACCAGAGGTGCCCCCACACATGTATTATACCAGCAGTGCCCTCACACATGGATTATACCAGCAGTGCCCACACACACATGTATTATACCAGCAGTGCCCACACACACATGTATTATACCAGCAGTGCCCTCACACATGTATTATACCAGCAGTGCCCCCACACATGTATTATACCAGCAGTGCCCTCACACATGTATTATACCAGCAGTGCCCTCACACATGTATTATACCAGCAGTGCCCTCACACATGGATTATACCAGCAGTGCCCACACACATGTATTATACCAGCAGTGCTCCCCACACATGTATTATACCAGCAGTGCCCCCACACACACATGTATTATACCAGCAGCGCCCACACACATGTATTATACCAGCAGTGCCCACACACACATGGATTATACCAGCAGTGCCCACACACATGTATTATACCAGCAGCGCCCTCACACATGTATTATACCAGCAGTGCCCACACACATGTATTATACCAGCAGCGCCCACACACATGTATTATACCAGCAGCGCCCTCACACATGTATTATACCAGCAGTGCCCCCACACACACATGGATTATACCAGCAGTGCCCCCACACATGTATTATACCAGCAGTGCCCCCACACACACATGGATTATACCAGCAGTGCCCCCCACACATGTATTATACCAGCAGTGCCCCCACACACACATGGATTATACCAGCAGTGCCCCCCACACATGTATTATACCAGCAGTGCCCCCACACACACATGGATTATACCAGCAGTGCCCACACACACATGGATTATACCAGCAGCGCCCTCACACATGGATTATACCAGCAGCGCCCTCACACATGTATTATACCAGCAGCGCCCTCACACATGTATTATACCAGCAGCGCCCTCACACATGTATTATACCAGCAGCGCCCCCCACACATGTATTATACCAGCAGTGCCCCCCACACATGTATTATACCAGCAGTGCCCCCCACACATGTATTATACCAGCAGTGCCCCCCACACATGTATTATACCAGCAGTGCCCACACACATGTATTATACCAGCAGTGCCCCCACACATGTATTATACCAGCAGTGCCCCCCACACATGTATTATACCAGCAGTGCCCCCCACACATGTATTATACCAGCAGTGCCCACACACATGTATTATACCAGCAGTGCCCCCACACATGTATTATACCAGCAGTGCCCCCACACATGTATTATACCAGCAGTGCCCACACACACATGTATTATACCAGCAGTGCCCCCCACACATGTATTATACCAGCAGTGCCCACACATGTATTATACCAGCAGCGCCCACACACATGTATTATACCAGCAGTGCCCCCACACATGTATTATACCAGCGGTGCCCTCACACATGTATTATACCAGAGGTGCCCCCACACATGTATTATACCAGCGGTGCCCCCACACATGTATTATACCAGCGGTGCCCTCACACATGGATTATACCAGCAGTGCCCACACACACATGTATTATACCAGAGGTGCCCCCACACATGTATTATACCAGCAGTGCTCCCCACACATGGATTATACCAGCAGTGCCCTCACACATGTATTATACCAGCAGTGCCCACACACATGTATTATACCAGCAGTGCTCCCCCACACATGTATTATACCAGCAGTGCCCTCACACATGTATTATACCAGCAGTGCCCTCACACATGTATTATACCAGCAGTGCTCCCCCACACATGTATTATACCAGCAGTGCCCTCACACATGTATTATACCAGCAGTGCCCCCACACATGGATTATACCAGCAGTGCTCCCCACACATGTATTATACCAGCAGTGCCCCCCACACATGTATTATACCAGCAGTGCCCCCACACACACATGTATTATACCAGCAGTGCTCCCCCACACATGTATTATACCAGCAGTGCCCTCACACATGTATTATACCAGCAGTGCCCTCACACATGTATTATACCAGCAGTGCTCCCCCACACATGTATTATACCAGCAGTGCCCTCACACATGTATTATACCAGCAGTGCCCCCACACATGGATTATACCAGCAGTGCTCCCCACACATGTATTATACCAGCAGTGCCCCCCACACATGTATTATACCAGCAGTGCCCCCACACACACATGTATTATACCAGCAGTGCTCCCCACACATGTATTATACCAGCAGTGCCCCCCACACATGTATTATACCAGCAGTGCCCCCACACACACATGGATTATACCAGCAGTGCCCACACACACATGGATTATACCAGCAGTGCCCACACACATGTATTATACCAGCAGTGCCCACACATGTATTATACCAGCAGTGCCCACACACATGTATTATACCAGCAGTGCCCCCACACATGTATTATACCAGCAGTGCCCCCCACACATGTATTATACCAGCAGTGCCCTCACACATGGATTATACCAGCAGTGCCCCCCACACATGTATTATACCAGCAGTGCCCACACACATGTATTATACCAGCAGTGCCCACACATGTATTATACCAGCAGCACCCACACACATGTATTATACCAGCAGTGCCCTCACACATGTATTATACCAGCAGTGCCCTCACACATGTATTATACCAGCAGTGCCCTCACACATGTATTATACCAGAGGTGCCCCCACACATGTATTATACCAGCAGTGCTCCCCACACATGGATTATACCAGCAGTGCCCTCACACATGGATTATACCAGCAGTGCCCACACACATGTATTATACCAGCAGTGCCCACACACATGTATTATACCAGCAGTGCCCCCACACATGTATTATACCAGCAGTGCCCTCACACATGGATTATACCAGCAGTGCCCACACACACATGTATTATACCAGAGGTGCCCCCACACATGTATTATACCAGAGGTGCCCCCACACATGTATTATACCAGCAGTGCTCCCCACACATGGATTATACCAGCAGTGCCCTCACACATGTATTATACCAGCAGTGCCCACACACATGTATTATACCAGCAGTGCTCCCCCACACATGTATTATACCAGCAGTGCCCTCACACATGTATTATACCAGCAGTGCTCCCCCACACATGTATTATACCAGCAGTGCCCACACACATGTATTATACCAGCAGTGACCCCACACATGGATTATACCAGCAGTGCTCCCCACACATGTATTATACCAGCAGTGCCCCCCACACATGTATTATACCAGCAGTGCCCCCACACATGTATTATACCAGCAGTGCCCCCACACATGTATTATACCAGCAGTGCCCCCCACACATGTATTATACCAGCAGTGCCCACACACATGTATTATACCAGCAGTGCCCCCCACACATGTATTATACCAGCAGTGCCCCCCACACATGTATTATACCAGCAGTGCCCACACACATGTATTATACCAGCAGCGCCCACACATGTATTATACCAGCAGTGCCCTCACACATGTATTATACCAGAGGTGCCCCCACACATGTATTATACCAGCGGTGCCCCCACACATGTATTATACCAGCAGTGCCCTCACACATGGATTATACCAGCAGTGCCCACACACACATGTATTATACCAGAGGTGCCCCCACACATGTATTATACCAGCAGTGCTCCCCACACATGGATTATACCAGCAGTGCCCTCACACATGTAATATACCAGCAGTGCCCACACACATGTATTATACCAGCAGTGCTCCCCCACACATGTATTATACCAGCAGTGCTCCCCCACACATGTATTATACCAGCAGTGCCCTCACACATGTATTATACCAGCAGTGCCCTCACACATGTATTATACCAGCAGTGCTCCCCCACACATGTATTATACCAGCAGTGCCCTCACACATGTATTATACCAGCAGTGCCCCCACACATGTATTATACCAGCAGTGCCCCCCACACATGTATTATACCAGCAGTGCCCCCACACACACATGTATTATACCAGCAGTGCCCCCACACACACATGGATTATACCAGCAGTGCCCACACACACATGGATTATACCAGCAGCGCCCTCACACATGTATTATACCAGCAGCGCCCACACACATGTATTATACCAGCAGTGCCCTCACACATGTATTATACCAGAGGTGCCCCCACACATGTATTATACCAGCAGTGCCCTCACACATGGATTATACCAGCAGTGCCCACACACACATGTATTATACCAGAGGTGCCCCCACACATGTATTATACCAGCAGTGCCCTCACACATGTATTATACCAGCAGTGCCCCCACACATGGATTATACCAGCAGTGCTCCCCACACATGTATTATACCAGCAGTGCCCCCCACACATGTATTATACCAGCAGTGCCCCCCACACATGTATTATACCAGCAGTGCCCACACACATGTATTATACCAGCAGTGCCCACACACATGTATTATACCAGCAGTGCCCCCACACATGTATTATACCAGCAGTGCCCCCCACACATGTATTATACCAGCAGTGCCCCCCACACATGTATTATACCAGCAGTGCCCACACACATGTATTATACCAGCAGTGCCCCCACACATGTATTATACCAGCAGTGCCCCCACACATGTATTATACCAGCAGTGCCCACACACACATGTATTATACCAGCAGTGCCCCCCACACATGTATTATACCAGCAGTGCCCACACATGTATTATACCAGCAGCGCCCACACACATGTATTATACCAGCAGTGCCCCCACACATGTATTATACCAGCGGTGCCCTCACACATGTATTATACCAGAGGTGCCCCCACACATGTATTATACCAGCGGTGCCCCCACACATGTATTATACCAGCGGTGCCCTCACACATGGATTATACCAGCAGTGCCCACACACACATGTATTATACCAGAGGTGCCCCCACACATGTATTATACCAGCAGTGCTCCCCACACATGGATTATACCAGCAGTGCCCTCACACATGTATTATACCAGCAGTGCCCACACACATGTATTATACCAGCAGTGCTCCCCCACACATGTATTATACCAGCAGTGCCCTCACACATGTATTATACCAGCAGTGCCCTCACACATGTATTATACCAGCAGTGCTCCCCCACACATGTATTATACCAGCAGTGCCCTCACACATGTATTATACCAGCAGTGCCCCCACACATGGATTATACCAGCAGTGCTCCCCACACATGTATTATACCAGCAGTGCCCCCCACACATGTATTATACCAGCAGTGCCCCCACACACACATGTATTATACCAGCAGTGCTCCCCCACACATGTATTATACCAGCAGTGCCCTCACACATGTATTATACCAGCAGTGCCCTCACACATGTATTATACCAGCAGTGCTCCCCCACACATGTATTATACCAGCAGTGCCCTCACACATGTATTATACCAGCAGTGCCCCCACACATGGATTATACCAGCAGTGCTCCCCACACATGTATTATACCAGCAGTGCCCCCCACACATGTATTATACCAGCAGTGCCCCCACACACACATGTATTATACCAGCAGTGCTCCCCACACATGTATTATACCAGCAGTGCCCCCCACACATGTATTATACCAGCAGTGCCCCCACACACACATGGATTATACCAGCAGTGCCCACACACACATGGATTATACCAGCAGTGCCCACACACATGTATTATACCAGCAGTGCCCACACATGTATTATACCAGCAGTGCCCACACACATGTATTATACCAGCAGTGCCCCCACACATGTATTATACCAGCAGTGCCCCCCACACATGTATTATACCAGCAGTGCCCTCACACATGGATTATACCAGCAGTGCCCCCCACACATGTATTATACCAGCAGTGCCCACACACATGTATTATACCAGCAGTGCCCACACATGTATTATACCAGCAGCACCCACACACATGTATTATACCAGCAGTGCCCTCACACATGTATTATACCAGCAGTGCCCTCACACATGTATTATACCAGCAGTGCCCTCACACATGTATTATACCAGAGGTGCCCCCACACATGTATTATACCAGCAGTGCTCCCCACACATGGATTATACCAGCAGTGCCCTCACACATGGATTATACCAGCAGTGCCCACACACATGTATTATACCAGCAGTGCCCACACACATGTATTATACCAGCAGTGCCCCCACACATGTATTATACCAGCAGTGCCCTCACACATGGATTATACCAGCAGTGCCCACACACACATGTATTATACCAGAGGTGCCCCCACACATGTATTATACCAGAGGTGCCCCCACACATGTATTATACCAGCAGTGCTCCCCACACATGGATTATACCAGCAGTGCCCTCACACATGTATTATACCAGCAGTGCCCACACACATGTATTATACCAGCAGTGCTCCCCCACACATGTATTATACCAGCAGTGCCCTCACACATGTATTATACCAGCAGTGCTCCCCCACACATGTATTATACCAGCAGTGCCCACACACATGTATTATACCAGCAGTGACCCCACACATGGATTATACCAGCAGTGCTCCCCACACATGTATTATACCAGCAGTGCCCCCCACACATGTATTATACCAGCAGTGCCCCCACACATGTATTATACCAGCAGTGCCCCCACACATGTATTATACCAGCAGTGCCCCCCACACATGTATTATACCAGCAGTGCCCACACACATGTATTATACCAGCAGTGCCCCCCACACATGTATTATACCAGCAGTGCCCCCCACACATGTATTATACCAGCAGTGCCCACACACATGTATTATACCAGCAGCGCCCACACATGTATTATACCAGCAGTGCCCTCACACATGTATTATACCAGAGGTGCCCCCACACATGTATTATACCAGCGGTGCCCCCACACATGTATTATACCAGCAGTGCCCTCACACATGGATTATACCAGCAGTGCCCACACACACATGTATTATACCAGAGGTGCCCCCACACATGTATTATACCAGCAGTGCTCCCCACACATGGATTATACCAGCAGTGCCCTCACACATGTAATATACCAGCAGTGCCCACACACATGTATTATACCAGCAGTGCTCCCCCACACATGTATTATACCAGCAGTGCTCCCCCACACATGTATTATACCAGCAGTGCCCTCACACATGTATTATACCAGCAGTGCCCTCACACATGTATTATACCAGCAGTGCTCCCCCACACATGTATTATACCAGCAGTGCCCTCACACATGTATTATACCAGCAGTGCCCCCACACATGTATTATACCAGCAGTGCCCACACATGTATTATACCAGCAGCGCCCACACACATGTATTATACCAGCAGTGCCCTCACACATGTATTATACCAGCAGTGCCCCCACACATGTATTATACCAGCAGTGCTCCCCCACACATGTATTATACCAGCAGTGCCCACACACATGTATTATACCAGCAGTGACCCCACACATGGATTATACCAGCAGTGCTCCCCACACATGTATTATACCAGCAGTGCCCCCCACACATGTATTATACCAGCAGTGCCCCCACACACACATGTATTATACCAGCAGTGCCCCCACACACACATGTATTATACCAGCAGTGCCCCCACACACACATGGATTATACCAGCAGTGCCCACACACACATGGATTATACCAGCAGCGCCCTCACACATGTATTATACCAGCAGTGCCCACACACATGTATTATACCAGCAGTGCCCACACATGTATTATACCAGCAGCGCCCACACACATGTATTATACCAGCAGTGCTCCCCACACATGTATTATACCAGCAGCGCCCACACACATGTATTATACCAGCAGCGCCCACACACATGTATTATACCAGCAGTGCCCACACACATGTATTATACCAGCAGTGCCCTCACACATGTATTATACCAGCAGTGCCCTCACACATGTATTATACCAGCAGTGCCCTCACACATGTATTATACCAGCAGTGCCCCCCACACATGTATTATACCAGCAGTGCCCACACACATGTATTATACCAGCAGTGCCCACACACATGTATTATACCAGCAGTGCTCCCCACACATGTATTATACCAGCAGTGCCCTCACACATGTATTATACCAGCAGTGCCCACACACATGTATTATACCAGCAGTGCTCCCACACATGTATTATACCAGCAGTGCTCCCACACATGTATTATACCAGCAGTGCCCCCACACATGTATTATACCAGCAGTGCCCCCACACATGTATTATACCAGCAGTGCTCCCCACACATGTATTATACCAGCAGCGCCCACACATGGATTATACCAGCAGTGCCCCCACACATGGATTATACCAGCAGTGCCCTCACACATGTATTATACCAGCAGTGCCCACACACATGTATTATACCAGCAGTGCCCACACACATGGATTATACCAGCAGTGCCCTCACACATGTATTATACCAGCAGTGCCCACACACATGTATTATACCAGCAGTGCTCCCCCACACATGTATTATACCAGCAGTGCCCCCACACATGTATTATACCAGCAGTGCTCCCCACACATGTATTATACCAGCGGTGCCCCCACACATGTATTATACCAGCAGTGCCCACACACATGTATTATACCAGCAGTGACCCCACACATGGATTATACCAGCAGTGCTCCCCACACATGTATTATACCAGCAGTGCCCCCCACACATGTATTATACCAGCAGTGCCCCCACACACACATTATACCAGCAGTGCCCACACATGTATTATACCAGCAGTGCCCCCACACACACATGTATTATACCAGCAGTGCCCACACATGTATTATACCAGCAGTGCCCACACATGTATTATACCAGCAGTGCGCCCCACACATGTATTATACCAGCGGTGCGCCCCACACATGTATTATACCAGCGGTGCCCCCACACATGTATTATACCAGCAGTGCCCACACACATGTATTATACCAGCAGTGCTCCCCACACATGGATTATACCAGCAGTGCCCCCCACACATGTATTATACCAGCAGTGCCCCCACACACACATGTATTATACCAGCAGTGCCCCCACACACACATGGATTATACCAGCAGTGCCCACACACACATGGATTATACCAGCAGCGCCCTCACACATGGATTATACCAGCAGTGCCCACACATGTATTATACCAGCAGTGCCCACACATGTATTATACCAGCAGCGCCCACACACATGTATTATACCAGCAGTGCCCACACACATGTATTATACCAGCAGTGCCCACACATGTATTATACCAGCAGCGCCCACACACATGTATTATACCAGCAGCGTCCCCCACATGGATTATACCAGCAGTGCCCTCACACATGGATTATACCAGCAGCGCCCTCACACATGGATTATACCAGCAGTGCCCACACATGTATTATACCAGCAGTGCCCACACATGTAGTATACCAGCAGCGCCCACACACATGTATTATACCAGCAGCGTCCCCCACATGGATTATACCAGCAGTGCCCTCACACATGTATTATACCAGCAGTGCCCTCACACATGTATTATACCAGCAGTGCCCACACACATGTATTATACCAGCAGTGCCCACACATGTATTATACCAGCAGCGCCCACACACATGTATTATACCAGCAGTGCCCTCACACATGTATTATACCAGCAGTGCCCTCACACATGTATTATACCAGCAGTGCCCTCACACATGTATTATACCAGCAGTGCCCACACACATGTATTATACCAGCAGTGCCCCCCACACATGTATTATACCAGCAGTGCCCACACACATGTATTATACCAGCAGCCCACACACATGTATTATACCAGCAGTGCCCCCACACATGTATTATACCAGCAGTGCCCCCACACATGTATTATACCAGCAGTGCCCCCACACATGTATTATACCAGCAGTGCCCACACACATGTATTATACCAGCAGTGCCCCCCACACATGTATTATACCAGCAGTGCCCCCACACACACATGTATTATACCAGCAGTGCTCCCCACACACACATGGATTATACCAGCAGTGCCCACACACATGGATTATACCAGCAGTGCTCCCACACATGTATTATACCAGCAGTGCTCCCACACATGTATTATACCAGCAGTGCCCACACATGTATTATACCAGCAGTGCCCACACATGTATTATACCAGCAGTGCCCACACACATGTATTATACCAGCAGTGCCCCCCACACATGTATTATACCAGCAGTGCCCCCACACACACATGTATTATACCAGCAGTGCTCCCCACACACACATGTATTATACCAGCAGCGTCCCCCACATGGATTATACCAGCAGTGCCCTCACACATGGATTATACCAGCAGCGCCCTCACACATGGATTATACCAGCAGTGCCCACACATGTATTATACCAGCAGTGCCCACACATGTATTATACCAGCAGCGCCCACACACATGTATTATACCAGCAGCGTCCCCCACATGGATTATACCAGCAGTGCCCTCACACATGTATTATACCAGCAGTGCCCTCACACATGTATTATACCAGCAGTGCCCACACACATGTATTATACCAGCAGTGCCCACACATGTATTATACCAGCAGCGCCCACACACATGTATTATACCAGCAGTGCCCTCACACATGTATTATACCAGCAGTGCCCTCACACATGTATTATACCAGCAGTGCCCTCACACATGTATTATACCAGCAGTGCCCACACACATGTATTATACCAGCAGTGCCCCCCACACATGTATTATACCAGCAGTGCCCACACACATGTATTATACCAGCAGCCCACACACATGTATTATACCAGCAGTGCCCCCACACATGTATTATACCAGCAGTGCCCCCACACATGTATTATACCAGCAGTGCCCCCACACATGTATTATACCAGCAGTGCCCACACACATGTATTATACCAGCAGTGCCCCCCACACATGTATTATACCAGCAGTGCCCCCACACACACATGTATTATACCAGCAGTGCTCCCCACACACACATGGATTATACCAGCAGTGCCCACACACATGGATTATACCAGCAGTGCTCCCACACATGTATTATACCAGCAGTGCTCCCACACATGTATTATACCAGCAGTGCCCACACATGTATTATACCAGCAGTGCCCACACATGTATTATACCAGCAGTGCCCACACACATGTATTATACCAGCAGTGCCCCCCACACATGTATTATACCAGCAGTGCCCCCACACACACATGTATTATACCAGCAGTGCTCCCCACACACACATGTATTATACCAGCAGTGCCCCCCACACATGTATTATACCAGCAGTGCTCCCCACACATGTATTATACCAGCAGTGCTCCCCACACATGTATTATACCAGCAGTGCCCACACATGTATTATACCAGCAGTGCTCCCCACACATGTATTATACCAGCAGTGCCCCCACACATGTATTATACCAGCAGCCCCCACACATGTATTATACCAGCAGCGCCCACACATGTATTATACCAGCAGCGCCCACACATGTATTATACCAGCAGTGCCCCCACACATGGATTATACCAGCAGTGCCCACACACATGTATTATACCAGCAGTGCCCTCACACATGGATTATACCAGCAGTGCCCCCACACATGTATTATACCAGCAGTGCTCCCACACACATGTATTATACCAGCAGTGCCCCCACACACACATGTATTATACCAGCAGTGCTCCCCACACATGTATTATACCAGCAGTGCCCTCACACATGGATTATACCAGCAGTGCCCCCACACATGTATTATACCAGCAGTGCTCCCACACACATGTATTATACCAGCAGTGCCCCCACACATGGATTATACCAGCAGTGCCCACACACACATGTATTATACCAGCAGTGCCCCCACACATGTATTATACCAGCAGTGCCCCCACACATGTATTATACCAGCAGTGCCCCCACACATGGATTATACCAGCAGTGCCCCCCACACATGTATTATACCAGCAGCGCCCCCACACATGTATTATACCAGCAGCGCCCCCACACATGTATTATACCAGCAGTGCCCTCACACATTTATTATATCAGCAGTGCTCCCCACACATGTATTATACCAGCAGTGCCCCCACACATGGATTATACCAGCAGTGCCCTCACACACATGGATTATACCAGCAGTGCCCCCACACATGTATTATACCAGCAGTGCCCCCACACATGTATTATACCAGCAGTGCTCCCACACACATGTATTATACCAGCAGTGCCCTCACACATGTATTATACCAGCAGTGCCCACACACACATGTATTATACCAGCAGTGCCCTCACACATGTATTATACCAGCAGTGCCCTCACACATGTATTATACCAGCAGTGCTCCCCACACATGGATTATACCAGCAGTGCCCCCACACATGGATTATACCAGCAGTGCCCCCACACATGGATTATACCAGCAGTGCTCCCCACACATGTATTATACCAGCAGTGCTCCCCACACATGTATTATACCAGCAGTGCCCCCACACATGGATTATACCAGCAGTGCTCCCCACACATGTATTATACCAGTAGTGCCCCCACACATGTATTATACCAGCAGTGCCCCCACACATGTATTATACCAGCAGTGCCCCCACACATGTATTATACCAGCAGTGCCCCCCACACATGTATTATACCAGTAGTGCCCCCACACATGTATTATACCAGCAGTGCTCCCACACACATGTATTATACCAGCAGTGCCCTCACACATGTATTATACCAGCAGTGCCCCCACACATGGATTATACCAGCAGTGCTCCCCACACATGTATTATACCAGCAGTGCCCACACACATGTATTATACCAGCAGTGCTCCCCACACATGGATTATACCAGCAGTGCCCTCACACATGTATTATACCAGCAGTGCCCCCACACATGGATTATACCAGCAGTGCTCCCCACACATGTATTATACCAGCAGTGCCCACACACATGTATTATACCAGCAGTGCCCTCACACATGTATTATACCAGCAGTGCTCCCCCACACATGTATTATACCAGCAGTGCCCCCACACATGTATTATACCAGCAGTGCTCCCACACACATGTATTATACCAGCAGTGCCCCCACACATGTATTATACCAGCAGTGCCCCCACACATGGATTATACCAGCAGTGCCCCCACACATGGATTATACCAGCAGTGCCCACACACATGTATTATACCAGCAGTGCCCCCACACATGGATTATACCAGCAGTGCTCCCCACACATGTATTATACCAGCAGTGCCCACACACATGTATTATACCAGCAGCGCCCACACACATGTTTTATACCAGCAGTGCTCCCCCACACATGTATTATACCAGCAGTGCCCCCACACATGTATTATACCAGCAGTGCCCCCACACATGTATTATACCAGCAGCGCCCTCACACATGTATTATACCAGCAGTGCCCACACACATGTATTATACCAGCAGTGCCCACACACATGTATTATACCAGCAGTGCCCTCACACATGGATTATACCAGCAGTGCCCCCACACATGGATTATACCAGCAGTGCTCCCCACACATGTATTATACCAGCAGTGCCCACACACATGTATTATACCAGCAGTGCCCTCACACATGTATTATACCAGCAGTGCTCCCACACACATGTATTATACCAGCAGTGCCCACACACATGTATTATACCAGCAGTGCCCACACACACATGTATTATACCAGCAGTGCCCCCACACATGTATTATACCAGCAGTGCTCCCCACACATGTATTATACCAGCAGTGCCCCCACACATGTATTATACCAGCAGTGCCCCCCACACATGTATTATACCAGCAGCGCCCCCACACATGTATTATACCAGCAGTGCCCTCACACATTTATTATATCAGCAGTGCCCCCACACATGGATTATACCAGCAGTGCCCACACATGGATTATACCAGCAGTGCCCACACACATGTATTATACCAGCAGTGCCCCCACACATGGATTATACCAGCAGTGCCCCCACACATGTATTATACCAGCAGTGCCCCCCACACATGTATTATACCAGCAGTGCTCCCCACACATGTATTATACCAGCAGTACTGCCTACACATGGATTATACCAGCAGCGCCCCCCACACATGGATTATACCAGCAGTGCCCCCCACACATGTATTATACCAGCAGTGCCCACACACATGGATTATACCAGCAGTACTGCCTACACATGTATTATACCAGCAGCGCCCCCCACACATGGATTATACCAGCAGTGCCCCCCACACATGTATTATACCAGCAGTGCTCCCACACACATGGATTATACCAGCAGTGCCCACACATGGATTATACCAGCAGTGCCCCCACACATGGATTATACCAGCAGTACTGCCTACACATGGATTATACCAGTAGTGCCCACACACATGTATTATACCAGCAGTGCCCCCACACATGTATTATACCAGCAGTGCCCCCACACATGGATTATACCAGCAGTGCCCCCACACATTTATTATACCAGTAGTGCCCCCACACATGGATTATACCAGTAGTGCCCCCACACATGGATTATACCAGCAGTGCCCCCACACATGTATTATACCAGTAGTGCCCCCACACATGGATTATACCAGTAGTGCCCCCACACATGGATTATACCAGCAGTACCCTCACACATGTATTATACCAGTAGTGCCCCCACACATGGATTATACCAGCAGTGCCCGCACACATGTATTATACCAGCAGTGCCCCCCACACATGTATTATACCAGCAGTGCCCCCCACACATGTATTATACCAGTAGTGCCCACACACATGGATTATACCAGCAGTGCCCACACACATGGATTAATATACAGTATATTCTTTATATTTTGCGCAATTTGGGATAAATCTCATAGCCCTGTGGGTTGAAGGACACAGACAGGAAGCCTCTGTCAGACTGAAGGGATGGTAACAGAGGACAACAGCTTACACTTAGTTATATAAATACAATATCACATATCTCAGGAAGTGTCATGGTATGGAAACGTTTACATATATATTTGTGAGTGTTACAATGTGACCCTTCTTAGTGGATTACCTTGTGTGTTATGTCCTTTCGGTATCCCATATTGCCATGTGTAATTTTGGGAGGTACAGAGAGAATGCAGATGGATTGTGCATGTGAGTGTGGAGATATTAAAAAGTGTTTAATTGCAGTGTTGATTCCTGTAGGCTAATCAGTCACTTATCTATGTGTGTGTACCATACAGTATGATGATTTAATCCCAGCATGTTTACTGCCCCCCAGTCATAGCTCTGTGTGGTCTGTCCTCAACACCTCGTCCAATAACATGGGTGTAATATTGGAGGTGATTGTGATGAGTCTCCCCCACGATCGCAGGAATAACATGGGCTGCTTGTCAGTCTTGGCTCAGACCCACTCGTAAAACTGCTGAATATTGCTAACACTTTTCATATTATTGGTAGAAAGTCCTTTTTATCGGTTCCAGGTTTGGCCTGGTTTAATTTGGTTGTAGGTATATTCGCCTGTGAGTGAGGACAGCTGCCGATGTATAATGATGACATCATGAAAGTGTTGCTTAGTGATGTCATGAAAGTACCGTAGAATCGTAATTACTTTCCAAGTGAAAACAAGAGCGTTCCTCTATGTACGGTACACAGAGCTGATATATATTTACCATAGGGCAGCACGGTGGCTAAGTGGTTAGCACTTCTGCCTCACAGAGCTGGGGTCATGAGTTCAATTCCCAACCACTCTGTGTGGAGTTTGTATGTTCTCCCTGTGTTTGCGTGGGTTTCCTTCGGGCGCTCCGGTTTCCTTCCACACTCCAAAAACATACTAGTAGGTTAATTGGCTGCTAACATATTGACCCTAGTCTGTCTGTCTGTCTGTCTGTGTGCGTGTGTGTGTGTGTGTTAGGGAATTTAGATTGTAAGCTCCAATGGGGCAGGGACTGATGTGAGTGAGTTCTCTGTACAGCGCTGCGGAACTAATGGCGCTATAGAAATAAATGGTGATGATGATAGGGTAACGTGAGTGCTACGTAGCATAAAGAAGGGTCGTGTTAACAGGCAGATTGTCTACTGAAGTTCTCCGTATTCAAGGTGAAGCATATACAGGTACTACGTTCACTGATACTAATGGTGCAACTCACGTTGCGGAAAATCGTGGAGCATTTTTATTTGCTCCTCCATCTTTATCATCGGCAGACCTACCTTTGTTTACGGCATGTATTTGTATTACCTACCGACAGAGGATCACACAGACGTCCTTCATTACCCTCATTCACGGTGTTACTTTATACATACATGTTCCGTGACATAACTGTCATACTAACCCTGCATATTAACCCTTTGTATCATGCACTATCAACCTGTATACATCAAGGAGTAACTGCATGATATAAAAAAAAACACACATAGAACTTATCACCCCCTCTATCGCATTAATATACATTTGCTTCTAAAAAGTAAAACACAAAGTTGTTTTTATTAACTGGTTGTTTTTTTTTTGTAACTAAATAACATTTTTATAATTAACAAAATGAAAATAAACTTTTGTAAAAAAAACATAGTATGATTAAAATAGCTTTTTAAGTTGCTCTAAATATTTAATTCAGTTTAAGTAATATTTGGGCGGGAGGAATCTTTGACACACGGAAAAATAAAAAACTATAGATTTTAAAATCACCGTACTATGACATTTTGTATCCATATCACTGTAGTTTGTTCCCACATTTTTCTAGCCCAGCAGAGTACAGAGGTACAACATTAAGAGAAATTCTCTGCAAGGTTCATCTTAGTGTGAACACAGTACTAGATATATTGGGGGGGGGGGTTGTCAGAAACCTGTAGAAGACACATTTAGGAAAGAAAGGCAAACACTTTCATGCTGCAAAACAAAATAACTATTATGCTAGATTATTAAATCAAGATGCTTACATTCTTCCGCAGGGCACTGGGATGTCCCTGCCTCCTCCTGCTCCTCCACTGAGGGCTCCAATTCCGACTCCACTAGAGGCTCCTCCAGTGACAACTCCATAACAATTAAGGGTTCCTCCCGGAAAGGTGCCACATAATCCTCATCCTGGGGTGGAGGAAGGGCCATCACTTCCTGGGGCTTCTACATATATCCCTCGTCCTGCGTCTCCTCCCTGGCCCCCAAATTCTGGCGGCGTAATTAGGCAGGCAATTAGGGGCAGTACAACACCCGGGCATCACATACAACCAATAGCAGTAGAGAACGCCTCTGCAGACAATATATTACCTGGAGAGGTAAGGATTGTGCCCTGCCGTTTTGTGAGTCAAACTCTACTACTCTGCTATTGATATTGATCTTGGTCTTGGATAATTGACAAAAAGTCTCCTGAAGAGGAGACGACTGGCCAAAGCCAATCCTCCTCCACCACAAAGTGTACTGGCTGAGCTGGCGGAGGATAGGCTTCATATTACTACCGGCAGCATCTGGGAGGTCATCACGGTGCAGGTCAATGCCGTGTCTTCAATCAGGAGGGCTGTGACTGAGGTGAAGAAACACTAAGCGAACGCACAATTATATATATTTTTGGGTTAAATTATTACATTGTGCTCTGCGTTCATAGTACTCTTCTTCTAATATTGTCCAAAGATATATATGGCCAAGGCATGGACAGATCAGACAACTTTCGTAAATAGAGAAATTTTAACATTAGCAAGTTTACGTTGCAACCTTTCTTCGTGATTGGGGCCGTGTAGTATTCTGTGATTATTGTGTGACCTTTAGGCCCAATACATTTGCATATATAGGGATGTTTGCACACAGATTTTATACTTGTTTTTGACTGTAGACATTGCAACATTATTTGCGTTGAACATTTCACACAGGCGATTGCCCTTTGCGGTGATGGCCAAGCGCACATCACCCACATGGGTGACCTTACAGAGTTTTGTTTTGGGGCCCATAAATGTATTGAATTCCCTGCTTCTATGCTGTGACAGTGAAAGGGGGGATTGTGGAGAAAAGTGATCTGGTTTGTAAACAATAGTTTTTCCATAGTGAACTAAAACTATTGCATACCTGCCTACTGTCCCAGAATGCTCGGGGCACTCTCCAGTTCCACTACTGGAGCGGGTGGAGGCGGGGCTTGATGCTATATGGCGGCACTGCACAGCAGGGGGCGGGGCTGCTGTCACACCATCTCCGGAAAGTGGTTTTGAAGTGCTGGCAAATGCGAAACATAGATTACTATTCAACCTGGTACAAAATTAGAGAGGGTTGTCCAAAATGTTACGACCTTTGCTTTGACCATATCTGTTGCCCATCTACTTCCTCCCCACATCTTATCTGTATAAAGATTGTCGGACTGGCCTCGCTCCAGGCTTCGGCCTGCAGGGTGTTTCCAGAAATCCAGGCCTGCGTATAAAGTTTGCGATTGCACCAGGATCGCGGCCGCTTTGAATGTGTGTTTGCGACACCCTCTCTTTTATTTAAAGGCCGCAGCTACTTTTCACAGAGGCGGCACGTAGCAGTCGTCGTCTCTAGGCTCAGCGCCAGGATTGTCTACGAGATCTAAACAGCTTTGGCAATACCCACCCAATAAAAATCCCTAATGAAAAAAAAAAAAAAAAGATGAATATTTTATTCATTAGCTTCCCAAACGTTTACATCAGAACAGCACAAAGATCTCTTTGATGGAATTCTTTTGACGCGAGCGGCGCTGGCTACTGTAACAAGCGCCAGGGTGAAACCACACGAAGATTAAAGTGCACGCACCGAGGCCAGGAACACGAAGCATCTTGCTCTTGTCTGTGACAGACGTAGCGCTGGGTTCAGTTTTAATCATCTAAATTGTCAAATGGACAGAGCATTGTTTAACCCTGGCAGACGTCGTAAGGAAATCTGGTTTAGGTTATGCAATATAATACACTGTTGTAATATAACGTAGCCAGTTGTCTGTATTGTAATTCTTGTACTGAGACTGCCCTGAGGAGAACCCACCCTGTCAGACTGTAATATGGATAACAGCTCATTTACACTGAAGACAGATGACTACGTGCTATAACATGCACACTGTATTTATAGTTACCCAGGCAGCCCCGACAGCGCTGATAAGGATCATTTTCTAAAAATCAATTATTGCTGGAATTTTTCAATAAAATACTGCGGGCCAGTCTCCGCAGAGGTAGGCCTGCGTGCGCCGGCTGGCGGTCCAGCACAGTGCGACGGAACTGAGAGCCCAGATAAAGAGCAAAATAGTTACAAATATTCTTAAAAAAAAATATTTGAAAAATATTTAAACAATGAAAAAAAAAAAAGAGTTATTCAAAGAATTAAGCATTTTGTTTAATGGTTTTTCTCGTCGCCCTCCTGAGATGGCTGCGGTACTTGTACCGCCACGATCTGTTAAAGAGGCTTCCCCATGCAAAGCTATGTTGGTGTTGTCGCGGTAACCCCTTGTGTGCGGCAAAGATTTTTGCCCTTGGATAAATATGCCCTATAGTTTACTGTTTCACGGTGGGAGTCAGAATTATCTGGACTCTGGTCTAGAGGGCAATCGTATACACATTTAAACCATACATAATATATACTTTAAAATATATACTCTAGGGTCATTTACCAGACTAGGTGGATCTAGTGTTTTCATTATAAGGAGGGGAAGGGGTTGTTTTGTTATAAGAGGGGGGGGCACTCTCTAATCTCTATTGGTGCAATCTGTGGGGTGACCCAATTAAATGACTTGCCCCTCCTATGGTCCTTGTCTCTTGGAACACTGTACAGGACATGTGACAGCTACCTGCACTCTGATTGGTGAATTGCTCCATGCATTCACCAAGTAGATAGTGGAGACCTCTCACTATTTTGATTGGTGAGTGGCCAGCGCCAGTCACGATCTGCTTGGCTGCGCATGGCCGCTGAACAGCAGGATGCTGCCTGGCCGATCCCATTGTGTGTAAAACACAACAAGAACGGCCACCTTGGGCACAGAGCTCACTGGAACCTCGAACCTCGATCTTTTACACATGGCATCTCCCTGTGACCATCCCTTCTTGTACATCGGAGCAGGTATTCACATGCTCAGATCCCACCAAAGATCACCCAACACGCCCTGGTGTGTCATTATTAATTAAACCAACCACGGGCCCCCTAACCAGCTAGACAATAAGGGTGTATTACCCTCATCCCACAGCCTGGAGAACTATTAGTCTAATACAGTCTCCCCGAAGGCACGATCTAACACACATACTCATAATAACACCGCACAATACATAGAGGTCACACAGGTAATAAATGAAATATCATCACTGGAATATTTATAATAATCCCATTGTGGATCAATAAATGCAATGATGTTCACAGACTGAAATAATTGAGGCAGCAGAGGAAATTGTACAATTTAAAGCTTTCATCCAATAAATGGATTATGTACTTATGTATTTGCAGCACGATGCTCTTTCTCTGCTACCTGCCGCCACTATTATGTCAGCGTAATGGAGCCAAAATTGAGAAGAGCAGAGTGGTGGTCGTGTCAGGACCATCTCCCAAGTTTTGCTATGGGGCTGGCGATGTAGCGTCCCTCCCCTCGTCTCATGTCTCAGATTAATAAAACTCCAGTAGTACAATAACATACGTCTCATGAGTCACACATATTCCAACTGGCCCAACACTAGACACATGCCTGTGCCTGCAAGAAAATCCCCCCAATGCCCATGGCCAGAGCAGTGGATCCTGAGGGGACATATACACATGACCTTCATCTATCTCTTGCCAAGCTCATCAGCGGACCTCCGTAGTCTTATGTCCAGGGGCAAAAGCTGGATTTGTAGAGGGGGGTTTCCACATCACGCCGCCAGTGGGCGTGACCAGCATGCATGGGGGCGTGGCTATAATTGTAGACAGTGCTTGGCTGCTGTCCAACTCTTCCTATCCCTATAATATACACAGGAAATGCTGCGTGCACTACTGTTAAGTGCATGCAGCCAGGGCCGCCGAGAGGGGGGGGGGGGGGGTGGTTACTAATTACCCAGGCCCGGGCATGTCAGGGGGCCCGGCCCAGGCCCTTGCACCAACGATTTTTTTTTTTAAAAAAAAAAAAATACATTTTTTTTTTGCGGCAAGGGGGGGGGGGCTCAGTCGTTGGTGGGGGGGAGCAGGGTAGTTTAAAAAAACATACTCACGTGATCGCGGCGCCTGCCTCCCTCCTCTCTGCTGCTCTGTGCTCCATTGCTCCAGACTGACTGAATGCCGGGTGTGACGTCATCATGTCACGCCCAGCATTCAGTCAGTCGGGAGCAATGGAGCACAGAGGAGCAGAGAAGACCAAAAAGAAGAGAGAAGAAAAGGTAAGAGAAGGGAGGAAAACGGGGGGGGACAGAGGGGTTAAAGGGGGGACCAGGAGATAAAGAAGAGGAAGTTCACATACAACCGGAACTAAACTCTAGTTATCTATCAAAAGAAACTTGACATATTACAAATCATTGGCTGTAAAAATGGTTCAAATATGTAGAGAGAATATGGCATGACGAATCATTTGGTTTGTTGGTTGCCCCTTGGGACTGTAAGTTATGTGTAATATTGAGTAAGGTTTATAGGATTAGACAAACTGGTAATGTTGGTGTTCCTTGGTACTTGTGGAGATCTATGAATGTATAGCAATAAATAGAAACAATATTTTGTGGAGAATCAGATCAGCCCTCAGACTTTGGCTTTAACCATTTGATACATTTTTATAATTGATAATAGTTATCTAGGGTGACCAAAACAAATTGTAGTAGTGAGAATTATTAGTTGATATTGATAGAATTATGTATCTTCATGAGTAATCAGAATTAGTGAATATACCTAGAACATAATAAACAGGGTCTATTGTGTGTGTAGAGTGTATAGTACAATTTCACACTATTTTAACATTACAACATTATAACAATCTTGCTCGTTACAGTCAAAAATAATATTTTTCAAAACATAGCCAATAAATGCTAATAAGCAACAACCATGCACACGGATCATAAGTACGCAAATGAATACTGACTTTATTTCTGTTCCCCAGTTTGTGTGGGGAACTGAACTCTTTGTGTACACACTGCATTCTTTCTATACTACACTGTGGTGCTAGATGTCCTGAAAGTCAGGGGTGCTTGGACATATGTGATGCTCCGACGAATTGAGAGCCTAGTGATTTTGATTTGTTAGCCACGCCCCCAAATGCATGACCACACCTCCGAAAAATTTTGCGGCGGCGCAAATTTTTTAGCATACTCGACTATAAGGGGGGCCCCATGAATTTGTTGTACCGAGGCCCTGAATTCCTCTTGGCAGCCCTGCACGCAGCTCTCCCATTTCAAGCAGAGCTGTGTGAAACGGGAGCAGGGTCCAGTCACCTTAATTATACAGTGCCCCAGTCTTGGATAGGGGTTTCCGGGCACTAGGAAACCCCCCCCCCCCCTTGGTTTGCCTATGATGTCCATGGCTCCAAACCTCCACCAGCCCAAATCAGCAGGACTCTGCAGTAACTTGCTCTCTCTTCTCAGCGGTGCTGTATATGGTATTTCCAAAGGCCCAGCCTCCCTCCAAAAATCTCTCATAGAGAGGGAATTTCGCCAACTCCAGCTAGCCAACGCAGGTGCCAATGCAGGAAAGGATACCATATTGACAAGACGTGGTCACATTCAAGGTACAGCTCTCTTTGTCACCCAATGGAGGTGAATAGCATTTTCACTGGGGTTTCTCTCCCCCTTCACTCCAATGCGAGACTGCTTCTGAAGGGAATGGATCACACATGGCTACTCAATCCTGTTCTGGGCCATTATTAGGGTTACCAGGCAGGTAAGTCTCTCATAGAATGGACTGCCTATCCCTGTGTCACATGTGCCTATCCCTGTGTCACATTTACTGAACAAACATAATCCAAAATAATACAGGAAAGGTACAGACCAGGTAGAGCTTAGTGTGAACAACGGATATTCGGGTGTGGATGGAAACAGGTAAGTAGCAGAAAATACAACAGCATACAGGTGAACTAGCTGAGTGAGATGAATAGCCATGATCTGGGATGACAGCTAGCAGCTTGCAGTAAGTTCAAGGGAACAATAACAACAATGACCAGCAAGGTGCACTCTGGGAAGCAGGCATAAATAGATAGAGACACAGGTGCAGAGATTAACCAGGAGCAGAAGATTAACTCCTGCTAGTGAGGAAAAAGGCAACAGACAAATAGCAGCACCTCTGGTGAGCCAGAGGTACTGCAGGCCTGACATAATAACAACAGAGTCCAATGTTAGTCCAGCAAACAGGAGCTGCAGAGGCAGAGCAGCATCCTGGGGTGATGCTGCAGTGCAGGCGGAGGCAGATCCTGATACCCTGTCTCCTTGGATCTCAGAGGACAGTGGTTAGACAATGGTACATTAATGCAATACTAGTAAACAAGTCCTATGTGTAAAAAGTAGAGAAAATTCAGTCAGAAGCAAAGGCGAGTTATATGGATAAATAAATCTAGGTGAGGCAATGAACAGGTTAGGGCTTGGCATCAATTACCAAGATCTTGGGTCAACTTGTCAAGATAAAAAAATGATTTATAAATAGACTCATTCATGGGCTATAAGAGTCATGTTGGTCTCCAAAGTCGTATTGGGCATAGAAGTATATGGAAACTCAAGCTACAAGTACATGGCCTGGTACTATTTTTGGGCCTGCACTTTACCTACTTGACCCAAACATATTTCATAAACTGTGTAGAGATTAAGGAGGATCAAATCCCAAATTTATAGCAGAGATGGCAGATCTAGAAAATGTTGGGTGATGGTCTGCATTGCCAGTGTGGAGAAGTCTTTCATGGATTAATCTCTGACTAGGGGGCATTCATAATATTATCTAGCCTCACCCAGGGGGTTGGGCGGACCAAAGGCATAGGCAAACCGAGGGGGGTTTCCTAGTGCCTGTAAACCCCCCCCTACAAGCCTGGGGCACTGTATAATTGAGATGGCTGGACCTTGCCCCCGCTTCACACGGCTCTGCTTGAAAAGGGAGAGCTGCGTGCACCTAACAGTAGCGCATGCTACATTGCCCATATATATTATGGGGATAGGAAGAGTTGGAGAGCAGCCAAGCACTGTCTAAAGTTATAGCTACGCCCCCATGCATTCTGGTCACGCCCACTGGCAGCGTGGTTTGGAAACCCCCACCAACAAATTCTGCATTTGCCCCTGAAAGGCCTGTCTCCCTGCTGAGATGTATGCTGTTTCCCAACCAGTGACGTATCCGATCAGCACAACAGTGGAGTGTTGCCTGCGGCAATAGCAGGGGCGAAGGGCCACAAACTATTGCCATAGTGTGTGGCCGCTGGCAGTTCACTACCACTACTTATAGATGTGGAAAAAAAAATATCTAGATCCGTCCCTGCTCCCACCACAGATTATTGGGACTATATCACGGCCCTGTACTTTGAAGGGTAACTCCATTCAAAATGATTCTATACTGATTAAAATCACAGTGCTGCGTAATACAATTTACCGCAATAATTCCTGATACTTCATATGAAAATACAGTAAAGTTAAATGTTTGAATTAAAAATTTGTTAGAATACTATAAAAAGTAGCCACTTAAGCTCGAACAAGCAACACTTTATACTTTTGTTTTAAGAACCGCGATTGCAATGTGCACACTGAGAGGTGAGGTGAGAACTTTGAACTGCAAAATCTAACTACCCTAAATTTATGACTGTACCACAAACAGGTTTGAGGCCTTTAAAGGGGCCAAATTAAATCAAATTATGAACCAGTTATCCTTTGGTAACCTTTTCCTCCTCTGATTGCCCTCAATTTACTACAAACAAAATATTATCCTTTCACCCACATTTAAATCAAATAAAAAGCTTTCTAATTTATTTTGCAGTCTTCGTTATGGGGTAGTTTCAAAGGCCTTTCTAAAATCTACATATGCTAAATTTACTGCTCCAACGTGATCAATATTACTTTAGTCACCCAGCGAAGAAGTCAATCAGATATTGTTGGACATGATCTCTCACCGTGAAATCCATGCTGCTTTGGATCTTGCAAATTGCTATTTTGAGATATTCTACAATATTTTACTTTGTATGCAAAGCAGAGCCCAGTCTTTTGGCTAGTGTACAAAACAGGGTGCAGTTTGGTGACTAGTATACAAAATACAACAGGTGGGGTACGGAATAATGGGTGCCATTATTCCGACAATACCCCGACGCGGCGATCCCGAACGGCTACTTCATGACCTGCCTCCAGGACGTCTGCTGTGACCGCCGACTGCCAGGGATCACGACCAATGAAGAATTCCGGCCACTCTGCATGACTCTGCATACTTTGCTTAGCGTTGCACATTGTCTATGGCCGCATACTTACATTTCCACCTTAACAGCAAGGAGAAGAGCGTCGCGGTCGGGCGTGAAGTAGCCGTTCGGGGTCGCCGCATCGGGGTAAGTATTGTTGGGGTAGTCAGCATCGCCACTGAATACAACAGAGACAAATTAGCATTCAGTTTGGTGGCTAGTATACAAGCCGAGTACTAAACAAGGTCTAATCTGAAGTCTAAAATGTACAATTGAAAGTGCAGTGATGGCTATTGTTCAAAGTAAAGCAAAATCTGGCTTTACTTTGCTATAGACCCTGCTAAATCATTTACCTGTCTTCACTAATGGAAACACCTGGACAAACCCATGCTTAATTGTGAATGTGGCGACTGTAGAGGACGAAGTAAGAGCAGGTGCTCACCTTCATGTTATTTTAATAGTCCTTGATGCTTGTGGTCAGTTCCAGGGCAGATATCAGTTCTTACATATATTTTAATTATAAATTATAAATTTTTTTTTAAATGTCTTCATAATAATACCAAACATGACAGACAACTGAAGCACTCAGGTGGCCGGGAATTGGGTGCTGACTTCATCAGATGGTCCATTTGGCAAACACTATATTCTCAGAAAGTGAAAAGTTTATTTAAAACATCATATACTAAAATAAACATATCAGTGAATGTCAATATAGGTTCTATAGAATCAGGGAAGGGCTGACAAATTTTAGCTTGGGGGGGCAAGACTCATTATCTTCATCATCTATTTATATAGCGCCACTAATTCCGCAGCGCTGTACACAGAACTCACTCACATCAGTCCCTGCCCCATTGGAGCTTACAGTCTAAATTCCCAAAATACACACACGCACACACACACAGACACACACACAGACACACAGACTAGGGTCAATTTGATAGCAGCCAATTAACCTTCTAGTATGTTTTTGGAGTGTGGAAGGAAACCGGAGCACCCGGAGGAAACCCACGCAAACACAGGGAGAACATACAAACTCCACATAGATAAGGCCATGGTCGGGAATTGAACTCAAGACCCCAGTGCTGTAAGGCAGAAGTGCTAACCACTTAGCCACCGTGCTGCCCGTGCTGCTAACTGAACTCAGGAGCCTATTAGTAATGTTTTTAAGGAAAAAAAATGCAGGTGGCCTAGTGACCCAGCCCAAGGTAATCTACTATTGGACTGGCCCGAGGGGCAGATGCCCCCCTGCCCAGCCCAGCCTGCTCCTCTATAGAACGATAAATGTTGTTCCTAAAGTACAAGGTAGCAAACACTGTATCTGCAAAGGCCATATCCATGATTAGTCCCATCAAGAGAACCTTGGTTGCCTTTACAGAATGTTCCGCATGACTGGCGGTCTGATTGTGGTGACCTTGGGTTAGTAAGTAAAGCTGGGTACACACTACAGGGTTTTTGGCCAATAATCGACTCAATCAGCCGACATGAGACCGCTCGTTTCGAAAGTTGGGTCAGTGTGTGTAGTGACGCGATGGTCGAAAGTCTGCCCAAATGGACGATTGGTCGTACAAATGTTTGGTCATGCCGTTGAATATTTTCGTTCCAATCTCCTTTCAGTTGTGTAGTGTGTATAAGTTTCCGACCGATCCACAACAGTGAGTACGAAATTACAATCATTGCTCACAACAACATGGTTTTAAAAAGTCGCTAACGGGATGGCCGCTCTTCCCTTTATAGTCTAAAACAAGGCTAGTGTGTATGCAGTCCATGGACCGAGCGATCGGTCCATCGATCGAATGTAAAATCGATCAGCATAAAAAGTTGGTGGAAAATTCTGTAGTGTGTACCCAGCTTTAGAGACAGAAGGAGCCTGGTGTGAGGTGGTCTATGTTGCTAGGTCTGGGACAAGATAAGGAAAGGACAGTACAGAGGGAGGGAAATTTGCCCTAGAGACCTTTATGTAACAAGGGCTCAGGATTAAGTACACAAATGATATTAAAGTTTGCCAATGCCTTAAAAAGTATAGTTTTCTCATTTGCTGATATTGACCAATAAAGGAAACTACTAGAGCGGATCTGGATCTGAGAAATCGTGACCATGCGATTGTTAAGTTTCTTTTCTCTTTTCTTTTGTTTACACACAGCGAGGTAGGAAATTATGCCGCCTAATTCTCATGTATTTTCTCCATTATAAAAAGACTCGTTACAATTTGTAATTATTTCCATCCAACGTGCTAACTCAACGAAAACCTGTGGCTTGGGTTTGTTTTGGCCAGCAGTCATGAGGAAAAAAAAAAGAAGTCCTAATTACGGTTTTACGGTTCTTACAAGCTGTAGAACTAAGGGCGTTGGAGGTCCCAGCGGATTATCATTTTATCATTAGAACTTTTTATAGTCAATAGGTACTAATGGAATGGACAGGAGTTTTCTGCGACGTTATATCCACCCAAAACGTGCCAGTTGGGTTCCATTGTAGTGTGGGTTTTGCATGTAGCAAATCTCTGTGGGCCCAGAGTGTGACTTCAGTGCTTCATGCCAAACCGAACCGGATCCAATTGGTTGGAAGAGATGAAAATGCAGATGTCCGAGAAATCCATGCACATCTATCTCAAAAATATAACAACTGTGCAGAGTGTAAAAAAATCTACACAGTTGAAATGATTTTGAAAGAAAAATTAGATATTTCTATTTTTTCAAAATATAATTCACTTCTATACTCCATTACTGAGTCTCCTCCTGTCTTATTGAGCTGAGAGTCGGTATGAGGTGCAGTCCATCGAGGGAGGGACAATGTAACATTAATAGCTGCAGGAATGACGAAACAAATACGGATCACTTGCAGAGCCCCAGTCGTGGTAACGTCCAGGACAATGACAAAACTGCAAGTGCTAGCAGGGCCAGAGCTGAAACCATTGGTGGATCTGAACGTGGGTGTGTTAAATGCACGTTACATGACATTTTGGGTTTTCAGATATGGTTTGGGCATTTGTTCTTTTTCTTAAAGAGAGCATTGCATGATAGATCCGTCATACTTTTGTATGAGGCGACATATATCAGTCTATCCCCACAATCTATCCTCTTAGTCCATGTCGTACAACCTATTATAGGACTGGTTACAAGAAAAGTCTTGAAGTTCTGGTAAGTGATTGATTGAAAATCTCTCTCTACAGGTCTTCATGTCAGTCAGTGTCATTCTAAAAATACCAGAAGAGAGATTCACAACAGCCAACATGGGTTGGATGAAGAATATCTACTGTTACATCCGTCGTGTTTTTCCCGATCATATCCAGAGTATTTCAGCGCTGACAACATTTAACGCCACCATGTATGGACAACAAGGACCATATCGACCTTAGATGCTGTTGCCTTCACCATTTTTTGTGTGAGTTTCCAAACCAACAGACGTTTTTGTTACTAACCAATGTTACTTTTCCTCCGAGAGGAATCAATGGCACGAGGATGCTTCGTCACAACCTGTCTGTGGCGTTGGACAAGTCCTAAAGATATATTATTTGCATATTACATTACACTGCCATGCGTGTAAGAATGAGAGTTTAACGCTGCTAAAGTGGGAATCATTTACCTTACAGAAAACTGTTCAACTGTATGTAACTTAACACTACATGCTAATTACATGCTGAAGGCTGCCAAGTCTCAGGTTGACCTGCTTGCCGTGTGACATTGACGTGGAGCAGATCGCTACTGTAAACCTTGTGGGGCTGGAGGAATGCTGAACTGAGCATCTAAAGTTACATCACAGGGTCTTTTACTGCTTATTTCGTTTCTTTCTCCGTCTCTTGAAAAAGCCTAAATTCATTAGGCTGTTTCCTTTCAAGGCCGTCAGAATCAGCGCATGCCAAGAAACCAAAGGTCATGCCAAGGGTCAGATGAGGGAAAGTAACGGGACAATGACACAGAAATATGAGGAATTAACGGCGTTTGTCCCAGCAGAGTTTCCTGGACAAAGTTTTCAACCTTTGGAACCTGTCACATCATCCTTCAGTCCGCTGGTTGATGCTATGTAACGTGCAACTTAAGTCGTAACAACAGTAGGGGTAAACCACTAATGGGATAATAGTTTATAAAGTGATCTCTTACAAAGGAAAGTAAAAGTTTCGTAGCAACACAAAATATATTCCGACCCTCCCGTCTGCTTAATAAAATAAATGGCTATACGAGTATGTTAGAAGGGGTTATTTAAAGTGTAACTGTGCATAACAACCGTACAGACAATAGCTTTCATTGTTCAACTTCTACTAGACCGGCGAAAGCTAATGGCTGATTGGCTGCAGGATTTTACTGGATATTTGTCAGTATATGACAAACAATAAGTAGTACTTGTTACTTTTAATCCATTGAGATAATATGCACTTTTAGCAAAACCAATAAATGATGTTTGCTATAATAGTATTATTAAGAAGCAGACAACTGTAAGGGGGTTATGGATGGGGACCTACGAAACAGGACGAGACGAAACACCTACTTTACGCACCACACTGGTATCTGGTTGTCTTTAGGAGCACTTCGACCGTGCCTGAATGGGAGGGGAGGGGGGGGGGGACCGAGTACCCGACCTCAACAGGGTAGAGAGACCCTTGTGTCATATGCCTGGCATTCGTTTTGATGTAGGGGGAGAGGGAGTACAGGGAGGACAGATCCGCAGGATGAGCGCACCAGCGGTAACAGCCCTCACCTGAATTTACTTACGAAATGCTGGTCCACCACGTTGACTGGTGGACCCCTTTGGTCATCTACTCCCTGGGGTCTTCCAATGTCCTTGTCTGCCAACCGCTGCCTGCAAACAGAGTTCAGTCTCCCTACCTAGCGGTGCCTACCCTAACTACAATGGCACTACCATAATTGCTTGCGCACCCACCCTGACGGCTATCATACGTGCGCAACTCGCTAATAGATACTACACCACAGAGCAGTAATATGACAATGGGGCAATCATAGACAGAGTGGGGGAGCACAGTACACAGTCATGAAACAATGTGCAAACACTAGGCAATGCAACACAACACAATATCGCTAAGTGCGCTAGGCTAGGGGCGGCTTACTCAGGTGCCACTTGGGTATGGAGAACAGGCCGGAAACCTAGAGGCACTGGGACCAAAAGATCTGGCTGGGGCCTAAAGGCTTGCTGGGGCCTACTAACTTGGGGCCTAAAAGCCTGGGGCTCGGCTTGAGATCTAATAGCCTGGGGCTTGACCTTAAAGGGCTAGTAGCCTGGGTCTTGGATGTGGGGGCCTAGCAGCCTGTGGCTTGGCTCAGGGGGATTAATAGCCTGAGACTTGGCTCGGAGGGCATAGTAGCCTGGGGCTTGGCTGGGGTGCCATGTAGCCTGGGACTTGACCAGGGCCTACTAGCCTGGGGCTTGGCTGCGGGGACTAAGCCTTGAGGCTAGGGATGGGGGCTTTCGTTGGAGCCCTGGGTCCATTGGAGTCTGGGGGCTTACTGGGTGAGGGGCTATTGGAACTTCCACACAGGGCACACAGAGCGACATAAACCACTTATCTGGTTCTTCCAAATCACTGTCGCCGCTGCTCTTCCTCATGGTCGGGCCATTCACCGTCCTTGATTCTCTTCTCCTCCTCTGTTTTCGTTCTCTTCCTCCTCCTCATTTATTGAACACTTGAATTGCCCACCCGGTGCGGCGGTGCATATAGCCACACACAGGGACCTAGTGCCGTTGGTTCCAGCTCTCACACATCCACGTAGCTTGGAACTATAAGATTCAGCATGCCCTAAAATCCAAAACATAGTCTATAAAGAAAAAAACTCCTGATCTGCTGCTTTACTAGCATAAATGTGCAAAATTCCGTCCCGCGCCCCAAATTGATTTTGGTGATAGGATGGGCCTATTTTTATGTTGTTGTATCTGATTTTAGTGGAAGAACATTGGTCTGCTCGCCATAATAGTGGCTTCTGTGGGGGGTGTACAACATATGCATTGTTTCATTTGCCCACCCCCTGCGGGGCCATGGCGACACACATTGCATAATTAAACTCTTTCACCTGAGATCTGGAAGGTCTCTACTCTTTCAGGAATCTGGGAAGATTCCCTGAAATCCAGGACAGTCCATGTGAGTAGACAAGTATGTTTAGAGGGAGTAGGGCAGAATGTCTCCCATTCTCAGAGGTGGGGGAGATTGGGCCCCAACATCTATTTTAACAACTTCTAAATACACTTTGGGCCTGATTTGGAGTTGGATGCATACGCAGCAAGAGAAGAGGGCTGGTCGGCACATTTTAGTCTTTGATGTGGAGACACTCATTGTGGAGAGGAAAATAAAGGAAACATAATTCGGGTGACACAAGGACCCGGCCCAAGGGCAGCCCATTATGTGATGTACTATACAAATCACCATGCGTCGCATATATGTGAAGGGCCGTTCTGGAGCCCATAGCTGCAATTGCAGTCAGTACTTTCTGCCCGGGCTATCTGGTGGGTACAGGCAATACCAGAGGACCCCCCATTTGAATACACGGGTGTTTAACACAAATACATGTGGGCAGACTCTAGGGCAGTAGTGGGGTGCAGTGCACATGACATACTGGGCTCCAGGCCATGCTGCTGTATTGGGTACTTCCCCACTATCCAGGGACCTCTCATCAACTCTCTCAGGGGAGGAACTACAGTGTGGGCAACAAGGGCCCCTCCTTGGCCCCACAAACCCCTCCAGCACTCCCCGATGCCCCTTCTCTGTACTAAAAAGAGTAGAGTGGAGTCTGCTTCTGAGTGGAGCATTAGCTGGACCCCGCTCAAGATAGACCCCTACTCTGCTCTTTTCAGAAGGTAGGGGGAGGTGTGTGGGGTACAGGAGTCTACAGCAGCCTTGTCAGGACCCCAAGTTTGGTATGAGGCCGGTGAGCCCACTCCTCATCACACTGGAAGTTATTTCATAGCTCTCCTATCCAGGCTTCAAGTCTCATGGTGCCCACTCCCTGTTCTGTTGCCCCCCAGTGCAAATGCCCCTTTTACTTTGTTACTGGAGAATATGATATGACTGAACAGCAAACATTATTTTCTGGGGCCTGGTTTTGTATTTATATTTGAGCAAAAAATAACTGCTGAATTACTAGTGACCAGAGGGGCCTATTATTCACCGAGAGCTTCATTGCGGTGAGAAGTCTGACCTTCTATCGACGCCTATTGAGGGGGTGAAAATTACCAATTTATCTTGTTTCACCGAGACAGCTGAGCAATACTCAGCTACTCAGTGATACAATCCTGGAGCGTGAACTTACCGCTGTCCTAGGCCAGTCGTTGCAGATAGCCGCAGGCCTGGAACTGAGAGCCTCAATTTGGGCTCCAATTACACAATTGGAAGAAAGATTATTACACATTATACACATTATACATTTATACTCAGAATAAAGCATTTTTTAGCAGTTAGGGTCTGTCCATCCCGAAACAGCGATAACAGAATAGGTAACGTTGTGGTATAAGTAGCCAGGGTTATAGGGGGCATTAGCGCTTTTTGCTGGTTTATAAATATGTCCCATAGTATTAAAATAAGTTAGGGGCTAAATACAATCAAACGCCCAATTCATTTTCCATGTTTTAGTTTTATGACGGATGGAAACGTCACTACACGTTTAATGTCGGTCATTTTACTGATAGTTGGCAACCCTGATACACAGAATGAACTATCTATTTATGTAAAGTCCGCTGTGTGTAGACATTTTTAATGCTGGAACAAACTATTTTGCACAATAAACTTTCGTTTCCCCTGTTTGACTTTAAGTTGGGGGTGATATTAGAGTTTTACGCTCTCCTGGTTTTTACGCCGGGTCTTCCTGGCGCCTTGTACGGCGTAAACGCGAGCTTGTTGCAGAAGGCTCTGATGTAACTATGAATTGTGTATTGTGCAGTTTCTCAGCAACGTCTCATTACTACATCTTGGATTAGAGAGGACAAGACGTGATCTTCATAAATCATCTCTGCTACGTCTTCGGCTGTTGATGGGAAGACCGGCAAACTCTACACCACTGCCATGCAGTGTCCACATCCCGCAGTCATCCATCATTCCACAAACTGGGTGAGTATTAAATGAGTCTGGAGTGCGTGCTAAGGAAACAAAGCCCACAATGTGCAAACCATCTGGTTTGGGGCGTGAGATTTCAGGTTAAATAATTTGTCGAGATGGAGAAATATTTGGTTAATTTTAAGAGACATCAACTCCTCAGCAGCACTGAGATACTTGATGTATGAGGTGCAGAGAGCCAAGCCGAAAGTGGAAGAGCTTCTTGTGGATGTCATAACTTGACAAGATTTGGCTTCCAATGCAAGGAAAATGTCAACAAGTCCGGGCACTTAATGCACACAGGAAGCCGTGGATCTAGGCATATAATAATAATAATAATTGTATACACTCTTAATAATACTCCCTTGAATTCTTGTGTGCGGAAAACACAGTAACACCACTCAGCGATCTACGTGCCATATCGTCTTGAATTATTAGAAATTAATGAGTCTGAGACAGAACGTGGAAGGGAGTTGCTGGTAACTGTTGAATAACACATGTCACAGAGATATTAGTTGAAATTCAAGGTACACCTATATAAAGTAACACTTTTTAGCCTACACATGCATTGAAACATGGATTCGTTATAGGAAATGTTGCTTCACAATCTCAGTATTAAATAAAGCTGAGGTTACATTTTTCACCTATAGTAGCATCTATTTCATATAGATACGCTCACTGGTACTTAGCTGCAACTAGGTCTTAGTGCAATAGTATAGGTTTATATCTATAGGCTGGTGCATACAAGGACATATAGAAGATTTAACCCTGATAATACTAAACAGCAGACTAGAAAACTGCAATAAATACACATGCACGAAGTCCAATGTATAACCCAACAGAAGTAACATTGAGGAAGAACTGTAGCAAACTGAAGTCTGTGCAAACGGAAAACCAGAGTACCCGTAACAAACTGTAGTCAGTGGGAACAGCAGGAGGCAAGAATAACTAATAATCTGAAGTCAGTGCAAACGGCAAGCCAGTGTAACGGAAACTGAAGTCAGGGCGGGCAGCAGACCAAAGCATCATATAGCATGTTGAGGTCAGTGCAGGCGGTGTCCAATAGTCTACATTGGAATATATTTTCCAACCCCACAAGTCGGGTTTTGTCTTTAATAAAATCGCTGTTTTAAATCTTGCTGGCATAAAATCGGCGATTTAAAAATGAATAAATAAATAATGACCGTGCATGGTTTGCACCATAGAAGACCACTTTAAAAATCAATAAAGGCCACCCGTGGCTGTCGGAGGTCCTCTATCATGGCAACGTTCCCCTTTTTTCACTTTCTTTTCTTTGCTGTGCTACATGCCTTGTCACCCTCTGACACTCAGGTCACTAAGGGGCAGACATTGGCTAGGCTAGCGAATCACATGCCATCATGTGATAGACATCGGGTAAGGGTCCATGGTTCTGAAAAGGAAACCCAGGAACTGGATATCAAATTAAATAAAACAGCTACAGGGACCCACACCAACAGATCCCGATATATTGTGTTCATCAAGTGCCAGAATTAGGAGTAAAGGTAGCAATGTGAGTTAAATATTTTGGGGGGAAAAAATGTGGACATCGGGAGACATGGAGGTCTTTTCAGAGTTGTTCTCTTAGCTTCTACATGGCACGGTGGATGGGCAGCTCTGGCTCGTGGGCCAGTGTCCCTGTAGCCCATTCTAAGACTGAGCATTAAATAAAAGACAGATCTCAGTGGGTGTAACAGTAGCAGCCCATCAGAGCTGGGCTGTCTCTGAGCCCTTGGACCCTTCCAAACTCACCTGGCAAAATATTCTAAGTTCTTTCGGAATGAAACCCAGCCAAAAATAAATAAAAATGACCTAGAGCAGCCATGCTGGACATCTGCCAGACTAAAACTTTCCCTGACTAACAAAGAAACGGCCAGGTCACAGCAACTTTACAAGCTGACATTAATCCCGTCTAAGCCGCCCTTTTAAATGACCGGGGGAAGAGCCCAGGCCACTCGTATATTACTTTCCCAACTTGTTTTCCTCCGCACTTTGGTCTTTTCCACCACAATACGGAGCCGTTTCCACTTACCAACCCATCCAAAATAAAACTTTTATGTGGAAAACTGTCTGTGACGATTCCATGGGTGTTACAGTTCGGAGTGACACATTTTTTAGGCAGTCTTTAAGGCATCCATAAAATAATACAGCGCTTGGCCTTCGCCCCTCTGGAGTCTCTATTTTCTCACATCATTCTTCTTTAAAAATAGATTTTACAAGCTCTGCCGATGTATTGGTTGCTTGTATCATATATGTACTTTATTCATTATGTTTTTGTAACCCTATATGACAAACCGGCTGCAAAATGATTGTGAAGGTTTTTCTCTTTTACTGCGCAGGAGTTTCCAGACGCCGAACAATACAGTACATGAAATATATCTGCTGCGTCTCGCAGCTGCCATGTAAAAGGGGCTCTTTAGAAAAACAAAAAGACTGGGACAAACTCTTGTAAAATATAATACTTTTTTAATAGTCCGTGGAGTGCTGTTACTCTGCTCTGTGAGAGCTGGACTGTTTTTGCGCTGGGCTGTTTATGAAATGTCTTATTGATCGCACGCAAAGGGATTATGCCTTCTATAGATTTAGGGATATTTAAACTGCGCCGTAAAATTAAAGTACAAATCCAGCCTCCTGTTTTATGTGTTATTTTTATATGATTGGAAATCTGGGATCACGTTAGGTTTCAAAGAGTGAAATCCTATTTTTTTTTTCTTGCACTGCAAATATATGAGTAAATATCTTTCTGAGTAGACAGGGAGCCCTTACAATGTTCCTGTTTTCTATATTCAACAACTCTTCTTGCACCGAAGGCTGGATATAATTCTTAGGGCTAGATTTACTAAACTGCGGGTTTGAAAAAGTGGAGATGTTGCCTATAGCAACCAATCAGATTCCAGCTGTCATTTTGTAGAACCCACAGTTTAGTAAATCTAGCCCTTAGTGTATTTTTTTTTGTCCTTCTATATTATGCGCAGGGTAATAAATATTAAAAAAATTTGAAATGCATATATTAGAGGTTATGTAAAGTTGAACATGCAACAGGGTCCACATGGATATGAACAATTCATTCATTGCTATGTATTCCAGTAGGAGTTATCAGTCCCTGATCTCACGATACATGTTAAGTCCATCACTACTAATCCCTGCTTCAACCATCTGAATTCTGAAAAATTTTACTTGTCTATGTGTCTATTTCAGGGAAAAAAAAATAAATATATACAGTATTCCATGTCAAGAGGGAATATCTGCTATCCAGGACCACCCTGACCGCCTGTCTCTATTTGTGGTGCCATCAGAGGGATTTTCCTATATACTTATTGGCTTATATACTTTGAACATCTGGTACGAGCACTATATATGTTTGGAAGATTACGATTGTATATCACTTTTAATTGCACTATGTGTGGCGCCCCCTGTCTTTTGTACTTTATCTACTAGGTCTTACACCTGCAGACAGGTGTCATATGACTGGGGAGCTGCCTACCTTATTCTAAGTATATTTTAATTATTATTCACATTTGCACTTTATTAGCGCTCTATAGCTTAGAAACATTGGGTTTCATATATATATATATATATATATATATATATATATACACACACACAGTAGTCGAAGTGGACATTCTAAAGTAACGTGATACAAATGGCCATGGAGCCACCGAACAGGATTTAATGAGATGTTATTTAACACTGTTTAATAAAGTATAAAGACATATTATTGATAGCACTTATATAAAGACATATTAGCCAGATGTTAAAGGGCATCTAATATTAGGGCTTTGTGTCCCCCACCACACATACTCACCAGAGACAGATGATAACCTCCACTATGGAGACATCTGGCTCTATCAGTACCTGTCTATGTCCTGACACATGGTGACAATGGGGTGGGTGCTGAAGAATTAATAGATCTCCTGGTTTGTTCTTTCTGCTGAGGGGAAGTTTATACATAAAGTTTTGCCAGAAAATCATATAAATTCTATATGACAATGTGTCTCCATTACTGACTAAGTTATCCAAGTGGTAGCCATTTTTCTGGAGTCCAAAATGCTTCATACTGAAACCTATGTAAATAGTACAGCCACTGTGCCTTCTGTATGGGAGACAAATTTGATTGTGACAATTGATCACCAAGTGCACAATAAGACCAATATATATATATATATATATATATATATATATATATATATATATATATATATATATATATATATAATATAAAAGCCTAGTGGCATGTGTTAGTCTCTGTGTGTGTGAAAAAAAACAAACCAAGCTGCAGCGCCACCTGCTGGGCGGAGTTATACACTGACCTACTAAATTCTTAGTGTGTGTGGGAAAAAAAACTCAGAAAGGGCTGAAATTTGGTATACTAAGATGTTTTTAATTTGTTAATTTAATTTGTTAGTTGTTAAAAGTGTTTATAAAGATTTTAAAAAAATATATATATATTTCTTGAAGGAGAAGTGACAGTTGGGAGTGGTTGGTGGTTGACGGGGGTGACAGTTGGGAGTGGTTGGTGGTTGCCGGGGGTGACAGTTGGGAGTGGTTGGTGGTTGCCGGGGGTGACAGTTGGGAGTGGTTGGTGGTTGGTGGTTGCCGGGGGTGACAGTTGGGAGTGGTTGATGGTTGCCGGGGGTGACAGAGCGAGAGGAGTGTGATACTCAGGACCGTTGAGAGAGATCCCTGTGTCTGGATAGACATCTGGATAGATGTGGCGATAAAGATGAAGGATGAGGTGATGGAGAAAAATGATGAGGTGGTGGTGACATGTGGACAAAACCACGTAAAAAAAGGGCGCTTGCGTTGGGAAGTAACGCTCTTCCCCTGAGGAGGCCTGGGCTATGGCCCAAATGCATGACAAGAACCTTTTTAACACCTTAAGTAGCTTGATTTGACTAGAATGCATGAGTATCATGCACGGGTTAACTTGTATATATATATATATATATATATATATATATATATATAAAATACGTAAGCCTGTAACCGTAATTGGTAGTTCAGAAAACGTTATGTCTTAATAGTGGTAACAATGTTTCCGTCCAAGTGAGCTAAGCACAGACTGAGGTCTTACACGTGATGGTGTTTATATCCTGGCTGAATCAGTCCCCTTTCTTCTGTCTGTGTTATGTTCCTTTCTCCTGTGCCGGTGGTCCATCACCCAGCGGCTGCTCCTCTCTTCCAGGGTGGGAGGGTGTACTGTGGCCACAGCGTTTTCCCATTTAGCGATTTCCTCGTCGGATTTCAGAATAGGTGTAAATTAGCTTGCGGGATTGGTTAACCGGGCACTCATTACAGATGTGGAATCAATAATGCTTTGAAAGTCTTTACTGTGTTCAGATCCTACACATTTTACCTGCAATATTTTGTTTGGGCTCCTTCAGGGATGTCAGTATACCTCATACTTGCCTACTTTTTAAATCTGAACTCTCGAAGAACGGAGTACAGATCATGTGACTGACGGTAGGAGGGAGCGTGACGACGTAATTACGTCACTATAGCTCTGCCCCTACCATAAAATACAGAAATTCGAGGTATTGAATAGCGGGGGCTTAATGACGTGATTAAGCCTCACCCCTGCTATTCAATGCCGTGAATTTCAGCATTATACAGGATCCGGGAGGTTTGACTACTTTTCCGGGAGTCCGGGAGAACTCCCCGAAATTCGGGAGCCTCCCAGAAATTCAGGGAGAATAGGCAAGTATGGTATACCTCTAAGTTGGTGTCCGAAGTGTATCTATACCATAATGATAATTAATTTATGTATGTCTGATTGGAAATTAATATCAAGTGCAGATTATTCATTCACGACTCTTGAAATGCAAAAATTAAAAACATAGGGTCTCAATTAGCGGAGGACGCTTTCCCCCAGGGAGATCCTGGAGGTGAAGTGAAGAGTGAGAGATGATGGGGGTGGGGTGGCGGATAATCGCAGGCAATTCACTAGAAAGTGGGCAAGATTCGGGAGAATGAGCTGCTCTCCCGGGACTACGGGAGACCTACCCAGAATTCGGGAGTCTCCTGGGCATTCTGGGAGAGTGGGCAAGTATGCACTTACCTTATATTCTTCAAAATATGGAATCCTCCTTCTTTGATCCTATAATAATACAATATGGAATGAAGATTTAAAAAGGACATAAGAGAACGATGAGGACTTGGTCCTAGCAGAGTCACGGTGCAAAGTAACAAAACTTACTTGGCCTTGAGAGCTCAAAATGCAAACAGCCAGTCAGAACAGTTTTTCCACGCTCCAGCCAATCAGGCACAAGCTGCTCTGATTGGCTGATCACATATTCGACCTTGCGCTCATCAGCATCTCAAGCAAATCCTCATCGTTCTCTTAGGGATTTTTACATTTATTTTAAATTGGGCTAGTTCTAGACCGAAAAAATGATAATGGCAGAGACAATATTTAAAAAATTAAAAGTTATATTTATATCTATCTCCCAGAAAATAATTACCATACGAGGGGTGCCCTATTCATGTCAAAGAGACCTAAGCTATTATATAATAATGGAACTGTTTAGTTTGTTCAACAAAGGAGTTCTGGAACCAATAGACTGTTGTGAACATTCCATTGTCCCTTCTGCTGGTACAGACACAGCATCTACCCTTAGGATTGGTGAGATTTATAGACACCTCGGTGGGGCAACAAGGGATTTCTGCCCTATTCATTGTCAAATCATTTTTAGTAAAAAATAGTTTTATTTCTCATGTAATCATCGCATCACTTCCATCGTTCGGTGGATCTCAGTGCACTCTCCACCTGTTATAGATATTCTCTAGAATACAGTGCAAATACATTAATCTGAGAATATTGCATTTGTCCATAATAACAGTAATAGCTGTGCTGATCTGTGTCTGTCGTGCACATGATTCAATGTTACACTGTAATAGAGGATGGAGCTTGGGCGAGTGTTGGAGGTTATTATTACCTGCCGTTATACCAGTCCCAACTGGTTCACAAATACGTGTTAGAAAATAAAACTAATGAGAGTATTTCCATAGGTTAGACGTCCTCTCGTTTTACGGGCTTCCCTGGGCCTCTGTTAACCATATCATTATGAAGGACGTGGGAGAATGGCAGAGACAGGACAGTGGAACCTCTCATTCCTCTGCCTTGTGATAACAATTCCTCCAGTGCCTATTTCTAATTACTAAACAACCTTGATGATTATTTCTGCTACAGGTGGATTATATACTAATACTAAGTACAAATAAGTAAGGGGTCTATTTATCAATGGTGACAAGTGCACAGCAGTAAGAATGGTTTTGTGGAGTTTGTATGTTCTCCACGTGTTTGCGTGGGGTTTCCTCCAGGTGCTCCGGTTTCCTCTCACACTCCAAAAACATACTGGTAGGTTAATTGGCTGCTGTTACAAAATTGACCCCAGTCTCTCCTAGTCTGTCTGTGTGTGTGTTTATTAGGGAATGTAGACTGTAAGCTCCAATGGGGCAGGGACTTATATGAGTAAGCTCTCTGTACAGAGCTGCAGAAATAGTGGCGCTATATAAATAGCTGCTGCTGATGAAAGTATCATATACTATTTGCATTGAGTTGTGTGCACTGTAAAGACACATGTTGCATTTTTTTGACGAAATATTAAATATAACAACGAGGTCAATACCACTTATTACATGTTTACATAAACAAATAAATGATTAAATTAATTCCCTTAATTTGACTTTCCTCCCAATTTGCTTTTATTATTGCTTTTTACGATTTTGAAAGGGTTGTTGAACTGGAAAAATATTTTGTAGTGGATAGAGAACTGCCCAGTTTTACGTCTACTCGGATGTCAGAACCGTTCTACTTTGCCAGAAAATCGTTCATTTGTTTGCTGCACATTTCCATATCTCTGAGAAAGCCCATCACAGTGGCTCCCATTCACACAAGTAACATTTTCTACCACCTCCCATTAGTTTACATTTATTTACAATCTGGAACAAATAATTTTCATTATTATAGTAGAATTTATCCCTATGAAAAAATATTTTGTGTGAGTCCGTATACATCTCCATTCATCACTTTCACAGCATCTTATATATATGCAGTTTTATTATGTACTACCCATATGAAAACTGCTGTAGGTATACAGTGTGCATGCTTTCAGTTAGTCATACGTTTTCATGACTTTCTATTTAATCTACTAAGCTTTATTTTGTACTTTTATCAGTATATAAAACTTTGGTTTGTATCATGTATTTTATGGATGAACTAAAGATACCACCACCACTAATAACACAGGGCTCAATGAGCTCTGCCGCTTCTGTTTCCCAATCTCATGTCTGCCCCCACTCATACAGTTCCCCAATCTCTTGTCTGCCCCCACTCATGCCTGTTCCCCAATCTCATGTCTGCCCCCACTCATGCCTGTTCCACAATCTCATGTTTGCCCCCACTCATGCCTGTTCCCCAATCTCGTGTCTGCCCCCACTCATGCCTGTTCCCCAATCTCTTGTCTGCCCCCATTCATGCCTGTTCCACAATCTCATGTCTGCCCCCACTCATGCCTGTTCCACAATCTCATGTCTGCCCCCACTGATGCCTGTTTCCCAATCTCATGTCTGCCCCCACTCATGCCTGTTTCCCAATCTCATGTCTGCCCTCACTCATGCCTGTTCCACAATCTCATGTCTGCTCCCACTGATGCCTGTTTCCCAATCTCATGTCTGCCCCCACTCATGCGGTTCCCCAATCTCGTGTCTGCCCCCACTTATACCTGTTCCACAATCTCATGTCTGCCCCCACTCATGTCTGTTCCCCAATCTCATGTCTGCCCCCACTCATGCCTGTTCCTCAATCTCATGTCTGCCCCCACTCATGTCTGTTCCCCAATCTCATGTCTGCCCCCATTCATGCTTGTTCCACAATCTCATGTCTGCCCCCACTCATGCGGTCCCCCAATCTCGTGTCTGCTCCTACTCATACCTGTCCCCAATCTTGTGTCTGCTCCCACTCATGCCTGTTCCACAATCTCATGTCTGCCCTCACTCATGCCTGTTCCACAATCTCATGTCTGCCCCCACTCATGCCTGCAATCTCGTGTCTGCTCCCACTCATGTCTTTTCCCCAATGTCGTGTCTGCTCCCACCCATGCCTGTTCCCCAATCTCGTGTCTGCTCCCACTCATGTCTTTTCCCCAATGTCGTGTCTGCTCCCACTCATGTCTGTTCCCCAATCTCATGTCTGCCCCCACTCATGCTTGTTCCTCAATCTCATGTCTGCCCCCACTCATGTCTGTTCCCCAATCTCATGTCTGCCCCCACTCATGCTTGTTCCTAAATCTCATGTCTGCCCCCACTCATGCTTGTTCCTCAATCTCATGTCTGCCCCCACACATGCCTCTTCCCCAATCTCATGTCTGCCCCCACTCATGTCTTTTCCCCCTCTCTCTTGTCTGCCCTTGCTAATGTCTATTCCTGTCTCTTGTTGTATCCCTCATATCTGTCCCCCTCCTGTCTCTTATCTGTACCCCTCGTATCTTTCCCACTATCTCCTGTCTATACCCCTCATGTGTGCTCCCCTCTGTCTCTTGCCTGCACCCCTCATGTCTGCTCTGAATCCCTGCATTATATAGGGCCTCGGGCCTGGAAGAGGTTTCTCTGGATGCCCCCAGCCACTGTTTTACCTCTAGTGTTACAGCTGCAGACTGTGTACAGCTGCGCTCCAGCATTCATTAAGTTTCTCCCTCTGCGTCTCGCAGACAGAGCTCTGTGGCTGTCTTGTGATGTTGGATTTAATTGATACCTGCCCTGCTTTATATTATGTACAGGCCCCAGACTGACCCTCATTAGTCCCCACATAAAACCATTTTGTCTGAGCAGGTATAGCCGGCCTCTACACCTCCGTGCCAGCAGCCGCCCCATACAATTTCTCTTTTACGACCCTATTTGATTTTTTGTGACTAATTTGCAAAGCACATTAATTACTTCCATGTCTAGATTTTATTGCCAATAACGCCAAACAAACAGCATTTTTTGTTTAAGTGGCCACAAACCTCTGTTAGGTCGATGTTTCTGGTGGCAGAACACCCTCATGAGCGCCCCCCCCTCTCTCTCCAGCTTCCGTTCTAGTCTGATGTCTCGTGGTCTCATGGTGTGAGACCATTTCAAAGACTTCTAGAAATTATTGTGCTGGTCTAGAAATACACACAGACCCCTCTCTGAGTGTGCATCATAAACAATGGGTCTTGTAGGACATCACGGTACATCATAAACATATATGTCATACCATGTATATTTAAACACGGAACCAAAGGCAGTGTAAAGGGCCTACCTTATGTTTGTTGTCTGTTTCCCTGTCTCCTGTATGCATGTGTGTATGCATGTGTGTATGTATATGTATATATATATCCAACAGATCCGAGATCTAGTGTTCCGTGTGAAACCGAGTAATGACTCGCTCTGATTTCAGATTCCAAAATTAGGAAGAATGCCATTTACGGGGTCATGAGTTTGATTCCCGACCATGGCCTTATCTATGTGGAGTTTGTCTGTTCTACCCGTGTTTGCGTGGGAGAAAACATTGGAGAGGGTCAGCAGCAATACATTGGAGAGGATCAGCAGCAATACAATTTAGAGGGTCAGCAAAAAAAACATTGAAGAGTGTCAGCAGCAATACATTGGAGAGGGTCAGCAGCAATATATTTGAGAGGGTCAGCAGCAATACATTGAGAGGTTCAGCAGCAATACATTGGAGAGGGTCAGCAACAATACATTAGAGAGGGTCAGCAGCAATACATTGGAGATGGTCAGCAGCAATACATTGAGAGGATCAGCAGCAATACATTGAGAGGGTGAGCAGCTAATACATTGAGAGGGTCAGCAGCAATACATTGAGAGGATCAGCAGCAATACATTGAGAGGGTCAGCAGCTAATACATTGAGAGGGTCAGCAGCAATACATTAAGAGGATTAACAGCAATACATTGGAGAGGGTCAGCAGCAATATGTTAAGAAGATCAACAGCAATACATTGGAGAGGGTCAGCAGCAATACATTGGAGAGGGTCAGCAGCAATACATTGGAGAGGGTCAGCAGCAAAATTTTGGTGAAATCAAAATTGGTGAAAATTGGACACTTGTGAAGAGATCATTAGAAAATAAACTAGGAATGTAATAAATAGAACTATAGGAGCAAAAACAGCTCAAAATGACATACCTATTTTTCACAATGTTTTAATTAAATACAGATCCAAAACCAAAACACAAAGACATTATAGAACCAAAAGCCACATCCAATACTAAAACACGGGGGTCACTGCACTTCTCTAATGTATACATACATCAATCAGCTACAACATTAAAACCACCTGCCTAATATTGTGTAGGTCCGTCCTTGTGCCACTGCCATCAGGGAATACCGCTGCCATGAAGGGGTGTACTTGGTCTGCAACAATATTTAGGTAGGTGGCATTCAAGTAACATCCACATGAATGCCAGGACCTAAAGTGTCCCAGCAGAACATTGCCCAGTGAATCACATTGACTACGCCGGCAAATCGCATCAATGAGGTCCCTGTCTCATTCACTGCACTAGGAAATGGGTGAGAGGTGATAGAAAGACCGACTGTCCCGGGAATCTTGGAGGACTACCCGAAATTCTGGAGACTCCTGGAGTAGGCATGTATGAATGAGCCACAATGACCGACTTCCTATAGCAGTAGGACCTTCCTGCACTGCATGTTGGACCAGGTATGATCACCACTTACATTTGGGTTCTATTTATCGAAGGGTGAATAGGAGTTTTTATTCATATCTCTCTATATTTGTTAGTGGATTTGATAAATAGGATTCGCATGGGAAAGTCTATCAATCGAGCATTGCGGTGGTACATCGCGGCGGATCATCTCAGGATGGCGTGAGCACAATGAGACTGGCCCAGTGGCATTTTTTTTTTAAGAATTACTGTGAAATTAATTGATATAACACCATATGTTATATACTTACAGGGGTTATCCACCTACAGACAACCCCTCATGACCATTAGCCTGCAACCCCATATAGCAGTTAGATGGGAGTCCCTACATTGGGACGCACACAGTTACCTTAATTAATAGCATCAGGGAACTAACCATAATGACCACTGGTGCAACAGTCTGGGAGATTCTTTATACTTGTCAACAGAAAAGTAATCCGCTACTTGTGATTGGTTCACGGTTCTCTAATACCCAATCACGTGTCATAGATTAGTTCTGTGTCTGCCGATATAGAAATCCTGGCAGGTTTTATTGTGAGTGGGTTTTCCAGAGACTTCAACGTAAGTGTGTCCATATAAACCTGTGAAAACATGATCCTGACAGTGAGAAGGACGGGAGCGATGCCCAGTGTGCCCAGCTTGGTATTGGGCCTGGCATCTGGGTCTATTGTTAGCCTAATTTCTTGCTATAAACTGTGGCGTCTTTCCCATAAAAACAGATTGGTAACAGTCCATGTTAACAGATGGTGATTTGGGGGTCTCCACCCTGGCAGGGTCCATACTTACCACCCTACTTCACCCCAAGTTAGCTGGTGGTGTGGTTCGGAAGAAACAAAAATACAAACGTCATGGAGTATATGTGATACATGTTATCACGCTTTTACGTACTGGAATTGGTAAATATAAACGTGAATGTTACTGTTTTTTGTTTTATTTACTTGAAAATATTTGGAAGTATGAACTTTATTTTACATGGGAGTGAGTTTGACACAACAAGCTTCCTGCTTCAGAGTGAGAGGAGCCTCCCATCACTGCTCTGTGCTGCTGGGGACCCTGCTCCTTCTGCTATATAACTCTCAGTCTGTGGCTTCCTGCTGCCTCTATTCCCCTCCTCACACCATGTCACTGCCCCTGTCACATACAGCCCTGTCCTCACTAACACATCACTCATCTCCTGATATACTCTGTGCTGCTGGGGGACCCTGCTCCTTCCACTATATAACTCTCAGTCTGTGGCTTCCTGCTGCCTCCATTCCCCTCCTCACATCATGTCACTGCCCCTGTCACATGCAGCCCTGTCCTCACTAACACATCACTCATCTCCTGATATACTCTGTGCTGCTGGGGGACCCTGCTCCTTCCACTATATAACTCTCAATCTGTGGCTTCCTGTTGCCTCCATTCCTCTCCTCACATCATGTCACTGCCCCTGTCACATGCAGCCCTGTCCTCACTAACACATCACTAATCTCCTGATATACTCTGTGCTGCTGGGGGATTCTGCTTCTTCCACTATATAACTCTCAGTCTGTGGCTTCCTGCTGCCTCTATTCCCCTCCTCACATCATGTCACTGCCCCTGTCACATGCAGCCCTGTCCTCACTAACACATCACTCATCTCCTGATATACTCTGTGCTGCTGGAGGACCCTGCTCCTTCCACTATATAACTCTCAGTCTGTGGCTTCCTGCTGCATCTATCTCCTGATATATTCTGTGCTGCTATCAGCGGTCTAGTTATATGGTTACCTGCAGGCTGTTATATTCCCTCTGACTGCAATCCTGGGGACACACAGATGCAGATACCTATTTAATCCAATTATTTGCTCAGACCTTAGGCAATCGCATCTTCAAATGGGTTTTGATTGAAGCTATGCCAGTGTTTACTTTAAACGATAAACGGTGATATACATTATCGGATACTCTCGGGACGGGATGACAGCAGCAATAGAAATGACGTGTTTATTAGTTCAGTATGACTTAGATGAAGTATTGGAGTTAGGAATTTGTGTCTGATAAGAACAAATGTTCACTTTGAGAATGGGCCATTCAGAAAGTCACATTTCATCCTTTTATTGCCTGGATTATTTCAGATGTTCCTTTTCCAGCATTGAGCTTTTTCTTTGTTACTGAATTCAGGTTCCCCTCACTAATTCTGTCCAGATGCGCCTGATTCCTAGAACAATTTGTCCTTTTGAAAAACATGTTTTTAAATAGAGATTTTAGCAATAAAGGTTCAGAAGCATCCTGTGATTATAGGTGCCGAGGTCCGAGGTACTTGTGTCTCTTGTGAGTACTGGAGGTTGGCGCAGAGAGACGGCCTGATGAGGATGACACCAGCAGCACTATCTATGTAGTCACTTCTGATTGGCTGATTGACCCCTCCAGCTGATTTTACTTAAATCACTAATGAGGCGTCTATTCACTTTCTTGAGGCCTAATTCATTATGGAACGTGAATGCCGATACGTGCTCAGAAACGGACTATACACCAGTGAACACAAGTGCATCTAATTCATGTTTGAACACAAAGGACACTTCCGACACCCTACAATTTAAAGGGCTGAACGGGGAAGGGGACGGGGCGTATGCACATAGCCAATGTACAGTTAGGGCGTGTCAAGCCGGAGTGCACGCAGCATCGTCCGATTCAAGCTATGGGCATCTCTCAGGTACGTGATTTGCTGTCATATCACTTGCACCAGCTACAGGTCTAGTCTAAGTGCCGTAATGACAGATGTGCATACATGCTAGAGCATGTGCTTGCATTAAGGAGCAACTGTAAAAATACATGTTATGTACAGTAGACATTAAAAACATCCTCAAAATTGTATTTCATGTAAAAAAAAATATATGTTTTTTTTTTCCATTAATAATTATATTATTAACTGGTGTTAATGTATTTTATAATTATTTTTTTCTGTGCCCTCTAATGGCACTTTATATTGCACATATTCATTGTGTGTACCCTGCCGAGTGTTCTGTCTGTCTGCATCCTCTGCGCTATTATCGTGCGTAAGTATACACACTAGTTACTCCTGGCGCACACACAAGTTATGTACCCTGAGATGCGGCCAACTGAATACAGACTTGGGAATAAAGACGCTATTCATGTGCATGTCTATTCCTGTTTGCGTTCAGGGCGGAGATTCGTCAAACTCCCCCGTTCTGTTTAAAGTCTCATTCTAGCATTATAGGCGGTTACAGACGGATGGAGGTATCTTTGTGGATGAAACATTTAGTAGCCCCCATCGGATCAGGGTGCCTCTAGCTGCACCTTCCATTGCACCCAAGTGCAAAAACCGAATATTGTCGACTTGCAGGATGCGGAGATTGATACATTTACGCCCTGATGTTAAATATTGACTCTGGCCTTAGTTATAACCATTGTGTCCAGGCTCATGGCTCCAGTACTAACTCTCAGCAGTTATTAGTGACTGATCAGTCCAATTAAACTTTGTACATAAGACAAATATTTTATTCCTAAGGTAACCAGACCTAGACAAGATATACATATGTAAGTCATTGGATAAAAATTACATTTGTTAAGCTTATTTTCTCGTTGTCCTCAGTATAGTGAGCCTACCTGCACCGTCAAGAAAAGCTGATTTTGTAAAGATGATTGTAGAAATGCCAAATGCAGATACTCCCAAAAATAACTTTTGTTTCTCCATAATAACACGGGATACGGACGTATTGCCAATGAAAATGAAATACAAAATTACACGTTGCAAAGGTTCTATTAAAAAAATGCAGTGGTTTTGACCGTGGATGGGATCTGTGCAGTGTACCTGGGAAACAACCCCACCGGAGACCTCAAATCTCATTATAGTGAAACAAGACTTGTGTAGAGTTTGACATTTGATAATTGAGCAATTAGACATGGCTTTATTTCCAATTGACTTTGACCCAAAGAATATAAATCTAGTTACAGTTTTACCTGCTGCTAACCCATGAAACATTTATAAGTGTGTGTGTGAAACCACTGATCTCTAGCTAGTATTTCTGTTACCTATGAGACCGCAGGGAAGTAATCTACATCTATGAAGCTTTAGGGGTAGATTTACTAAACTGCGGGTTTGAAAAAGTGGAGATGTTGCCTATAGCAACCAATCAGATTCTAGATTTTTTCTTGTAGAATGTACTAATTAAATGATCACTAGAATCTGATTGGTTGCTATAGGCAACATCTCCACTTTTTCAAACCCACAATTTAGCAAATATACCCCTTAGACTTTTCTTCATAATTGTTTCTGCACTTCGTTTTCTTAAATGGTCTAATAAACAGATATGTAAAGCATTAATATAATATTACTACTTGGTAAATTGTCATCTTTACGATACAATATTATGAATTAGACCTGGAGGAAAAGAAGAAGAATCCACCTAAAATATAATTTGGCACTGAAAACCCTGTTTCTATTGTACGTCTTCTATTGTCGCTGATAATCTCCTGTAGATAAATTACAAATAAACAATATTTACTAACAAAACAATTCTATATTAAATTAGGCAGACTCTCAAATGTCAATTGAATTCTACTTTGCACAAAAAATGTAAAAAAAAGGGTTTTTATGAAATGTTTGTAGGTTTATTTGTTTTTCATTTATAAAATTTGTTGTGCTATACCTACATTTAAAATAATATTTTTGCAATTCTACTAACTGAATAATTCCATATGCTTTCCACTGTAGGCTAACAAACAAATGAGAATATAATACATGCCCCATTCCTGCTTTTGAAGATTCGCAGTCTTATCATCATTTTTGGTTACCCACTGACTGTTACAAACATTACACAGATTTGCAGCTTGAAAGTTTAGCTTCCTGCTACAATTGCCGTCTGAGCAGCGCAGTGACTGACAGTGTGAGTGTCGTATGGACACGAGAGGGAGGGGAGAGATTCTCGCGCTCTAAGCCTGGTAAATAATACAGGGTTTTCAGACGATTTTCGGACCAATCACATGATAAACAACGTTCGTCGCGATATCACGTTAGTGTGTACACTGCAACGATGAACAATTATTGCTCCAAAGCTCATTGTATTGTTTGATTTTATTTTTAAACTTAAAAATCTCTTTTAACCATATTTGCAAACTTTTCCTCGTTGGCTTCAGGTAGATCCCGGGGAATGTGGGCGTTCGGGGACAGGGCTTGATGAATTGCATCATTTTGGCCCCGTCCCTAACGGTTGTCACAATTTTGGCCAATTACTGCAGGGGGCGGGGCTAAGATGACGCAATATTTGCGTCATTAAGCCCCGTCCCCCGTCACTTATCTATTGTGGGGGCGAGAACCGGGAAGTTGCCCTGCTCTCCCAGGAGGTCTCCCAGAAATGCGGGAGTTTCCCGGAAATTCCGGAAGAGTAGGCAACTATGTGTTTAACAAAAGCAGCTAATGAATCTCTAGAGACTGAAGTGTCTTTTACATTTCTGTCTCCATTACTGAAGTCATGTTGTCTTACCTGTCAGTCTTTGATTAAATCTTGGTCTCCATGAAAATGGCCACCAGGGGCAAACGCAGGATTTTTAAGGGGGGGGTTTCCAAATAGTTGAATTTTGAACAAAGCAAAAATACAACTTAAAAAATAAAGCGCCACAATAAGATAATAGCATTGATAACACACATTAAAACTAACAATGAAACCGCACATCAAAATAGCATTGATAACACACATTAAAACTAGCAATGATACTCCACATTAAAACTAACACTGATACCGCACATCAAAATAGCATTGATAACACACATTAAAACTAGCAATGATACTCCACATTAAGGGGCATATTCAATTGTTATCGAGTTCGCTGAAATACTCGCGCTCCAAAAATATTACCGCTAATACGGTAATTTACTCTCTGGATTTCAGCTCGCGCTGAAATTCAGCGAGATATTACCGTATTAACGGTAATATTTTTGGAGCGCGAGTATTTCAGCGAACTCGCTAACAATTGAATATGCCCCTAAAACTAACACTGATACCGCACATCAAAATAGCATAACACACATTAAGAATAACATTGCTAATGTACATGAAAAAAACGAACAAAAAAAACCCCAAAAAAACATTTATAACATGACACAAGTTTGGACTAATATATATATATATATATATATTTATAGATTTGTAATTGGGTTGCAGGGTGAAATCAGATACTGGCCACAATCAATATGATGTATTGTTTTATTAAAAGACCAAAGACTCCATTTCTGGGCAGCCTGCAGGGTATGCAGAGCTGTGTTATTGTATATAAATATTGTATTATAGTAGAGGAATCCTCTACTTTTTTAATCCTATAGTACAATATTTATATACAATAACACAGCTCTGCATACCCTGCAGGCTGCCCAGAAATGGAGTCTTTGGTCTTTTAATAAAACAATACATCATATTGATTGTGGCCAGTATCATAAAATCTTTTATTATTTATCAATGGAGATTGCTTGAAATATCAAGCCCTACCGTGCCCCAGGGAAGCCAGGATGGGTGATGGGTATTCAAGGGAGGAGCTGCTCGCGCATGCGCATGCGCAGCAGCTCCTTCTCGCGAACGTGAGTAATACAGCAGCCGCGGCGCTGTGACAGAAGCGTTGCGGCGGGGCTGTAATAGAAAAAATGTTTTGCATGTTTAAAAACATGCTTTTGCCAGCTGCGATCCGCGGAGGGGGGGGGGGGGGGGTTTCCTGGAGACTCAGAAACCCCCCCTGCGTGCGCCCCTGGCCACCTCCATAGGCATCAATACCTGGACATAGGACACAATTTCTGAACTGTGTCATCATGCCACAGATGGCGAAGCCAACCACGTCTTGTACTGGCTCAGCATCAGGGAGAATGCCAGACTCTTCAGGGAGTGAGGGAGATCACCCCTATTTCAGGGAGTCTCCCAGACATTCAGGGAGAGTTGGCAAGTATGCTTTTAACAATGGAACAATGTTGTTCCAATCCTGCAGTGTGTGCACTCAGGACCGGCAGTGTCCAGAGATCTCTATGGAGTGAGCAGAGTCACAATTTTTTCAGCCGATGGTTATGACCATCAGATCGGGACTTTTTTTTTTCGTCAATCGTTGATAAAATCGTTAACGATATCAAATCGGGAGAAATTTTCCGTAGTGTGTACCCAGCCTTACTCATCATGTCAGTCACCCTGCTCTTCCTCCTGCAGTCAGTTACTGCAGAGCACGACTGGCCGGAGTTATTGGAATGGAGGGGGGTGGAAATGCTGTGTTGTCTGGGGTAACAAGAGCGGGTGGAACAGGTGTACAGTTTTAAGTTGCAACAGAATATAAAAAAAGTTTTTTATTTGGGGTTTGGGGTTTTAAATTCAGTATTTTATTTTCTCTTGATAAACACTTGGCTGCAAAACAAGTTGAGATTTTAAAGCATTAATGAAGTATATATATATATATATATATAAATATCACAATTTATTCTTGGTGCATTTCCAAGAATTTACCTCCTGAGACAGATGTGACTTCCCATGCTGAGAGTTGGCTGATGCTGGATGAATTGGGGATTTGTAGTGGGATTAAACTGGTCGTCAGTGTGATAATTAATGTGACTTTAAATAAGATCAGAACAGCTTTGTGCTATAAGTCTTCATCTCTTGCTTGTTGCCAAGTGAGGAGGAATAGGATAAGTAGAAGCCAATCAGATCATTGGAATGCTCACAGCAGCACAGAGTATGAAGACTGGAGAATGGAGGCAGCAGGAAGCCACAGACTGAGAGTTATATAGAGGAAGGAGCAGGGTCCCCCAGCATCACAGAGTATATCAGGAGATGAGTGATGTGTTAGTGAGGACAGGGGTGCATGTGACAGGGCAGTGACATGATGTGAGGAGGGGAATGGAGACAGCAGGAAGCCACAGACTGAGAGTTATATAGTGGAAGGAGCAGGGTCCTCAGCAGCACAGAGTATATCAGGAGATGAGTGATGTGTTAGTGAGGACAGGGGTGCATGTGACAGGAGCAGTGACATGATGTGAGGAGGGGAATGGAGACAGCAGGAAGCCACAGACTGAGAGTTATATAGTGGAAGGAGCAAGTCGCCCAGCAGCACAGAGTATATCAGGAGATGAGGGATGTGTTAGTGAGGACAGGGCTGCATGTGACAGGGGCAGTGACATGATGTGAGGAGGGGAATGGAGGCAGCAGGAAGCCACAGACTGAGAGTTATATAGTGGAAGGAGCAAGTCGCCCAGCAGCACAGAGTATATCAGGAGATGAGGGATGTGTTAGTGAGGACAGGGCTGCATGTGACAGGGGCAGTGACATGATGTGAGGAGGGGAATGGAGGCAGCGGGAAGCCACAGACTGAGAGTTATATAGTGGACGGAGCAGACTCCCCAGCAGCACAGAGTATATAAGGAGATGAGTGAGAGGTCTGCATGTCACTGCCCAGTTACACACTTACAGACTGAAGGGAACAGGAGACTTTTTCCTGTAACTCCCTCCTACTAAGGTAGGAAGCAGCAGGGAGGTGGATGGGCGGGGGGTGCCACCTCTAAGAGGAGGGGGGCACTGCTTCCATTGGTAAGGAAGGGGGTGGATGCCCCTTGGGCTTCCGCTGGCCTTGGCTAAGATTACTTCAGCAATACCCTGGATCCTAGCTGAATTAACTGGCTCTTAAATATTCTTCCCTCCCAAACATCTCCATCTCCTGTGTGGTGCAGGGTCGGTATCTCTTTAAACTGCTTCCCTCCTTCGTGTTCCTTTATAAGTGGAATTTATATCAGGAGCAAATATTGTGACAGACCTCTGTTAATTAGCTGTTTATGTGGAACCCGGGATCCGAAATGTTTTATTTTCCAGACATATTGATGTTTTAAGTGATCTTAACACAAAGTTAAACAGCTTCACCCCCACAGTAGTGTTCACCGCACACATAACTCATTCCTTCCATCGCAGAGAGGCCGTTATTCCTCTGGCAATATAAAAATAATCATATTGCAGTAAAGTGAACTTTCTTCCACTTGAATTGCTGCCAAAGATTATAGTACAGTCTTAAATCTGATCATGAATCAATTGGGGCCAGCCCACTAATTTGCGGTAACTTTATAGCATAATTACTTTATTGTTCACTGGGGGTATAACACTCTGCTCTTTTTAGTTATAATTGTTAAGACTAAATTTCCTTAGACTTTAAAAAAGAAAACGAGTGCGGTCGAAAAAAGTCTTATGAAACTGACCAAATGTGAACTTTTCACGGAAGGGTAACTAGAGGAATAAGTCGAGGAGAGGTCCAGCGTCCATTTTAATAAGGACAAAGGGGTCACCTTGTCCCAGTTGTCACCTTGGGCTACTCAGATGTCAGAACAAGAATGTGATACCCCCATCAGCCCCGAGAAAGACACGTTCTCATATCTGCCGGCTCAGCGTGTTTTGTGGTTTGTTGAACTCGACAATGTAGATCTGGGGATTGAGGGTCTTCAGAAGTTGGAAGCCTTGCTTGATAATTCACACTGATAGGCAGAGACCTCAGCCGGTTGGGAGCAGATGTGTTTTGCTTTGCTTAACTAGAGATTACCCTTTGGATCAGGAAGATGCCATATATCCCGTAGGAGTTGAGAAGTGCATGGATAATTGTTCTAGTCCTCGTTAGACCCCACAATATTGATGTTTTTCCTGAGTGTAGGATTTCCATATTATATGCAGCAAGAGCCGGTTATTGGGAGCAAAGGAATATCTCTGGAATGTAATTATCATCTGTGTGATTGCAGAAGGCTCTGCAGCCAAAGTGATGCTGCTGAAACTCTGTCAGTAAAATTGCCATATATGTTACCAGACTCCACGCCGTTTATTAAAAGCTGCCTTGGATAATCATATTTTTTCTTTCGAGTTATTGCCATAAATTTTCTGCAACGTCTGGTGAAAAAATAGGAATGCATTTAAGTCCCCCCCCCCGCCCCCCAGCCTATCTACTTGTGAGTCCGAGGTTTCACCTGACAGTTACTAGCTTGAACTCTTGAACTCTCATACCCCCCTCCCTTCTCTACTCACTAGAACCTGGGCAATATCTTTGTTAGTTTGCAAACAACTCTGCCTCAGTTACATCCTTGCAGTTCCACTTTCAGAAGCTTTTCCGACATGATGGCCTCTTAAACATACTTGCCAACTCTCCCGGAATGTCCGGGAGACTCCCGCATTTCGCGAGAGTCTCCCGGACTCCCGGGAGAGTATGGCAATCTCCCTGATCTGCCCACTTCCTAGTGAAGTGGGCAGAATTCGGTTCAAACGCCGCGATTCACCGGGAATCGCGGCGTTTGGCCCTGCCCCCGCTGTAAAATGACGCGATTTGCGTCATCACGTCACGGGGGCGGGGCTAAAATGACGCGAATTTCGAAGCCGCGCCCCCTACACGCCCACCTCCCCCTTGCATCTCCCGGACGTAAATTATAAAATGTCGGCAAGTATGCTCTTAAAGCTGTCCTAGTTAGGGGCCTGGCAGCTTTTTTCAGCCCCCTAGCACAAAAAATAAAATAATAAATAAAAATCTTTGTTCTGCTCTATGAATACCATGTTACTGCCCCTTTCTCCAGTCTAATAGTAGGAGTGGAGAGCAGGGGAGGGCTGCAAATTTCAGCCCAGGGGGACCAAGACTCGACTCAGGAGTCTATTTCAAAAGGAAGAAAATGCAAGTGACCCAGTGACCCAGGCCAAAATAGCCCACTATGAGAGCGGTCCGGTGGCAGATGCCCTTCTATCCCCCAGCACAGGCTGCCCCTGGTGAAGAGCATGTCTACATCTTAAAAATATGATTGCAGGTCCTGCCAGCCAGTTTGGAAATTGCTAATTTCTCCGCCAGTGTCCCAATGCCCATCACTTACCCCCCTATCGGTGCCAGGTCATACTGTAGACATCAGCTGGGCGAGATCTGAGCATTTACCTGTTTTATGTTCAATACCATCTTACAATATATTGCGGCAACCTAATATCACTCAGAACTACTATCTCATATACATTCTAATACATGCTGTGGTGTTGTATATACTGTATTACGCCTGTCTTCTGCCTTGTTACACCATATACTGTCTCTTTCTGCTTTGTATATGTATTTCTGCAAAGCAATATAATTATATTCTTGGTGGTGATAGACATTGCAGCTCTGTATAAGTAAACTCCCTTTCCACACTACAGGGTACATTGTCTAAGGTAGGTCATTCACCCAATGAGTTAGAATAAAACTGAAAATCATTGTCTATTGGGGGATGGGGAACACAATCAATTTTGGCTGTCAGCGCTACTGAAAAGAATAAAACAATTACCACCCACCCCCTATGAGAGTGCTGAGAAGTATACTCTTATGAGAACTCAACCGAATCTCATCACAAGCTCATCCCATCTATCAGGCATCCAGGCTAAATCCCTTCATGCCTCTCCGATGGTGTTTCGTCATCATCATCATCACCATTTATTTATATAGCGCCACTAATTCCGCAGCGCTGTATAGAGAACTCACTCACATCAGTCCCTGCCCCATTGGAGCTTACATTCTAAATTTCCTAAGACACAACCACAATGACTAAGGTCAATTTGTTAGCAGCCAATTAACCTTCCAGTATGTTTTTGGAGTGTGGGAGGAAACCGGAGCACCCGGAGGAAACCCACGCTAACACGGGGTAAACAAACTCCACACAGATAAGGGCATGGTTGGGAATCGAGCTCATTACCCCAGCGCTGTAAGGCAGAAGTGCTAACCATTGAGCCACCGTGCTGTGTTTGAATGCAAAATCCAGGTACATTAAAGTAGAGGAATATAGCCTGTTGCTAATCCCTATGGCTTGGCCGAATACATGGCAGAAGGGCTAAGGAACAGAAGAGGACGTTGCCTTGGAAAGCTTGGAGAACAGTTCCAGTTCTAACCATCTTTGGACAAACATGTTAATCTTTAGAACAAGCGGACTGAGAAAAACTGGGGCAATTTGACAATTTCCCTTGATGCCTTGTATGAAGACTGGTGATTTGCTCTTTAAATGTATAAAGAAAAGACTATGCCAAATGTAGGGTAAACTATTGCACTATTTTGGGCGATCTTCTTTTAAAGTGCAGTTGTTCCTAGTGAATTCTCACAAAGAGCCTCCCACACAGCATTAGTTCCTAGTAGAGACGCTCACTGACCCCCGTGAAATGGTTTTGGTTTTGGATCTGGATTAGCTTCGTGTTTTGGTTTTGGCAAAACCGCCCTCATGTGTTTTGGTTTTGGATTTGGATTTTTTAGAAAAAATCTTAAAATATGCTAAAATCACATTATTTTGCTCTTTTCTTGTTCGTACGTTATTACTAACCTCAATATCACTAATTTCAAGTCATTTGCAGTCAATTTTGACCACCTCACAGATCACAATATTATTTTCATACACTTTCGGACAAATACTGCAGCGACCTGGCTGGATGGTAAGCGACAGAGCAATGGCACAAACACACGGCAGTTCCTAGCACATCTAGGACACATTGGCACACAGCAGTGGCAGAAAAAAAAAATAGTGCAAGATGGAATTGTCCTTGGGCCCTCCCACCCACCGTTAAGTTGGATCTTAAAAAGGAATCCAAAAATCGCGAGACCTGAGATGCGACAACGTAACGATGGCGTTTTGCCTCGTTTTCAAATCCAAAAAAGCGCGAAAGCGGCTCGGTACTCGGATCTGCTAAGTTCGGGTATGTTCGGTTCTCAGGGAACTGAGCCTGAGCATCTCTAGTTCCTAGTGAATAAAGAAGAATATATTACCATGAATAATAACCGCCACCGTTGTGTGTCGGACATGGAGGCATTTCAGGGTAACGTCCACCTAAACATTGGGAACATTTTGTTCATCCATCCTCTAGCCAACATCAGTAATTCCGGGATCGTAACCACTGCACCCCCTGTGATAAATAACAAAAGTTTTACCACGGTCTCTAGAGTTTAAAGAATTGCTGATTGACAAAAAATGTTGAAATAAAATGTTTGAAACTAGATTGGCTGCAGTTAGAACTATTGGCCCATTAGCGCAAAGAGATCTTTGACCTGACCCACAAAGCTTACACTTTTATATACTGTTCTCTATGTTCTCAGCATCTGAAGTAGGAAGTGTGAAAAACTAATGAAGGTTTTGATATGACGGCATCAATCATCCGCTATTGGGCCATTTTTTTGCTCCACTTGTTAGTTCTCCAGCCCACGGAGGTTAACAAGCGACAAAGAAGAAAAAGTTATTACATACACTCAGCATTTGTGGACTCCAGAGCTGGTATCTAGAGAAGGTGGTGGCTGGCTATCCGAATGTGTAGACTCTGTCTCCTAAATACAGATGAAGATGCCAAACATGTCCCAAACAAATGCAGTCAAAATAGCTCTCCATGTTAAATTTATAACTGTAAGTATTCTTGAAGTACAAAAAAACCTGAAATTAGTGATTAATACAAACTTGCAGAAATGAAGAGTTGAAGCTTTTTCCATCCATAGAGTATGAAACCAGAGACCTGACTCCAGGGATAAGGTGCTGGAACCAGTAAGTTGCTGTGTTCTATAGAGTATGACCGTCAGAGACCTGACTCCAGGGATAAGGTGCTGGAACCAGTAAGTTGCTGTGTTCTATAGAGTATGACCGTCAGAGACCTGACTCCATGCATAAGGTGCTGGAACCAGTAAGTTGTTGTGTTCTATAGAGTATGACCGTCAGAGAGCTGACTCCAGGGATAAGGTGCTGGAACCAGTCAGTTGGTGTGTTCTATAGAGTATGACCATCAGAGACCTGACTCCAGGGATAAGGTGCTGGAACCAGTAAGTTGCTGTGTTCTATAGAGTATGACCGTCAGAGACCTGACTCCAGGGATAAGGTGCTGGAACCAGTAAGTTGCTGTGTTCTATAGAGTATGACCGTCAGAGACCTGACTCCATGCATAAGGTGCTGGAACCAGTAAGTTGTTGTGTTCTATAGAGTATGACCGTCAGAGAGCTGACTCCAGGGATAAGGTGCTGGAACCAGTCAGTTGGTGTGTTCTATAGAGTATGACCATCAGAGACCTGACTCCAGGGATAAGGTGCTGGGACCAGTAAGTTGCTGTGTTCTATAGAGTATGACCATCAGAGAGCTGACTCCAGGGATAAGGTGCTGGAACCAGTAAGTTGCTGTGTTCTATATTGTATGACCATCAGAGACCTGACTCCAGGGATAAGGTGCTGGATCCAGTAAGTTACTGTGTTCTATAGAGTATGACCATCAGAGACCTGACTCCAGGGATAAGGTGCTGGAACCAGTAAGTTGCTGTGTTCTATAGAGTATGACCATCAGAGACCTGACTCCATGGATATGGTGCTGGAACCAGTAAGTTACTGTGTTCTATAGAGTATGACCATCAGAGACCCGACACCAGGGATAAGGTGCTGGATCCAGTAAGTTGCTGTGTTCTATAGAGTATGACCATCAGAGACCTGACTCCAGGGATAAGGTGCTGGAACCAGTAAGTTGCTGTGTTCTATAGAGTATGACCATCAGAGACCTGACACCAGGGATAAGGTGCTGGAACCAGTAAGTTACTGTGTTCTATATAGTATGACCATCAGAGACCTGACACCAGGGATAAGGTGCTGGATCCAGTAAGTTGCTGTGTTCTATAGAGTATGACCATCAGAGACCTGACACCGGGGATAAGGTGCTGGATCCAGTAAGTTGCTGTGTTCTATATAGTATGACCATCAGAGACCTGACTCCAGGGATAAGGTGCTGGATCCAGTAAGTTGTTGTGTTCTATAGAGTATGACCATCAAAGAGCTGACTCCAGGGATAAGGTGCTGGGACCAGTAAGTTACTGTGTTCTATAGAGTATGACCGTCAGAGACCTGACTCCAGGGATATGGTGCTGGATCCAGTAAGTTGCTGTGTTCTATAGAGTATGACCGTCAGAGACCTGACTCCAGGGATAAGGTGCTGGAACCAGTAAGTTGCTGTGTTCTATAGAGTATGACCTGCAGAGACCTGACACCAGGGATAAGGTGGATCCAGTAAGTTGCTGTGTTCTATAGAGTATGACCATCAGAGACCTGACACCAGGGATAAGGTGCTGGAACCAGTAAGTTGCTGTGTTCTATAGAGTATGACCATCAGAGAGCTGACTCCAGGGTTAAGGTGCTGGATCCAGTAAGTTGCTGTGTTGTATAGCGTATGACCATCAGAGACCTGACTCCAGGGATAAGGTGCTGGATCCAGTAAGTTGTTGTGTTCTATAGAGTATGACCATCAAAGAGCTGACTCCAGGGATAAGGTGCTGGGACCAGTAAGTTACTGTGTTCTATAGAGTATGACCGTCAGAGACCTGACTCCAGGGATAAGGTGCTGGAACCAGTAAGTTACTGTGTTCTATAGAGTATGACCATCAGAGACCTGACACCAGGGATAAGGTGCTGGATCCAGTAAGTTACTGTGTTCTATAGAGTATGACCATCAGAGACCTGACTCCAGGGATAAGGTGCTGGATCCAGTAAGTTGCTGTGTTCTATAGAGTATGACCATCAGAGACCTGACTCCAGGGATAAGGTGCTGGATCCAGTAAGTTGCTGTGTTCTATAGAGTATGACCATCAGAGACCTGACTCCAGGGATAAGGTGCTGGATCCAGTAAGTTACTGTGTTCTATAGAGTATGACCATCAGAGACCTGACTCCAGGGATAAGGTGCTGGATCCAGTAAGTTGCTGTGTTCTATAGAGTATGACCATCAGAGACCTGACACCAGGGATAAGGTGCTGGATCCAGTAAGTTACTGTGTTCTATAGAGTATGACCATCAGAGACCTGACACCAGGGATAAGGTGCTGGATCCAGTAAGTTGTTGTGTTCTATAGAGTATGACCATCAGAGACCTGACTCCAGGGATAAGGTGCTGGATCCAGTAAGTTACTGTGTTCTATAGAGTATGACCATCAGAGACCTGACACCAGGGATAAGGTGCTGGATCCAGTAAGTTGCTGTGTTCTATAGAGTATGACCATCAGAGACCTGACTCCAGGGATAAGGTGCTGGAACCAGTAAGTTGCTGTGTTCTATAGAGTATGACCATCAGAGACCTGACACCAGGGATAAGGTGCTGGAACCAGTAAGTTGCTGTGTTCTATAGAGTATGACCATCAGAGACCTGACTCCAGGGATAAGGTGCTGGATCCAGTAAGTTACTGTGTTCTATAGAGTATGACCGTCAGAGACCTGACTCCAGGGATAAGGTGCTGGGACCAGTAAGTTGTTGTGTTCTATAGAGTATGACCATCAGAGAGCTGACTCCAGGGATAAGGTGCTGGAACCAGTAAGTTACTGTGTTCTATAGAGTATGACCATCAGAGACCTGACTCCAGGGATAAGGTGCTGGAACCAGTAAGTTACTGTGTTCTATTTAGTATGACCATCAGAGATCTGACTCCAGGGATATGGTGCTGGATCCAGTAAGTTGCTGTGTTCTATAGAGTATGACCGTCAGAGACCTGACTCCAGGGATAAGGTGCTGGAACCAGTAAGTTGCTGTGTTCTATAGAGTATGACCATCAGAGAGCTGACTCCAGGGATATGGTGCTGGATCCAGTAAGTTGCTGTGTTCTATAGAGTATGACCGTCAGAGACCTGACTCCAGGGATAAGGTGCTGGAACCAGTAAGTTGCTGTGTTCTATAGAGTATGACCTGCAGAGACCTGACACCAGGGATAAGGTGGATCCAGTAAGTTGCTGTGTTCTATAGAGTATGACCATCAGAGACCTGACACCAGGGATAAGGTGCTGGAACCAGTAAGTTGCTGTGTTCTATAGAGTATGACCATCAGAGAGCTGACTCCAGGGATATGGTGCTGGATCCAGTAAGTTGCTGTGTTCTATAGAGTATGACCATCAGAGACCTGACTCCAGGGATAAGGTGCTGGAACCAGTAAGTTACTGTGTTCTATTTAGTATGACCATCAGAGATCTGACTCCAGGGATATGGTGCTGGATCCAGTAAGTTGCTGTGTTCTATAGAGTATGACCGTCAGAGACCTGACTCCAGGGATAAGGTGCTGGAACCAGTAAGTTGCTGTGTTCTATAGAGTATGACCATCAGAGAGCTGACTCCAGGGATATGGTGCTGGATCCAGTAAGTTGCTGTGTTCTATAGAGTATGACCGTCAGAGACCTGACTCCAGGGATAAGGTGCTGGAACCAGTAAGTTGCTGTGTTCTATAGAGTATGACCTGCAGAGACCTGACACCAGGGATAAGGTGGATCCAGTAAGTTGCTGTGTTCTATAGAGTATGACCATCAGAGACCTGACACCAGGGATAAGGTGCTGGAACCAGTAAGTTGCTGTGTTCTATAGAGTATGACCATCAGAGAGCTGACTCCAGGGATATGGTGCTGGATCCAGTAAGTTGCTGTGTTCTATAGAGTATGACCGTCAGAGACCTGACTCCAGGGATAAGGTGGATCCAGTAAGTTGCTGTGCTCTATGGATTATGACCTTCACAGTCCTGACTTCAGGGATTTGTGAAGCTCCTGCAAGGAATTTTCTCCCGATAATATAAAAATAACATTTCTGCAGTATGAAAATGCCAACGAATTACAATCGGCACCAGGTGGGTATACTGTAAGCCGGACATAATACTGCCTCTTCCTTAGCTCAGCATAATTATATTCCCTCTTCTCTTAAATTACTTTTACATGCAGACTAATCACATGCACCTTGTGTAACAGGTCATTTGCATCTACTGTCAACCAATCTTGTTTCAAGGTGCCCTTTGGAAACTCCCCATTAACAATCTGTGCCTTGTTCTGTGGGCTGTTATGGCCACCAGTGCGGCATAAACTCATAGAACAGGTAGAAGAGGTCTTCACCTTTAGCAGCCGCCTTTCCCGTAGAGACTGGTTACGCTCACAGGTACTCGGATGCCCCCACGTCTTATGCTCAGAGTAGTATGAGTTTATGCTAACACGGCATCGCACAGGTACAGGAGGTAGCACACGGTGTAGCGTCAGGCCAGATGTCAGCGGACTGGGCAGGGCACCAGAGGATATGTCAGGTACAGGCAAAAGGTCAAGGTCACAGGCAGTGGTTCAGAATCCAGGTACAAACAAAAGGTCAGGGTCACAGGCAGTGATTCAGAGTCTGGGTACAGGCAAAAGGTCATACACAGGTAATCAATCAAAGGTTTCAACACCAAACACCAAACACTAAACAAGAACAGGAGCAGGCAGCAGTACTGGAACAGAATGCTATAACCGGCAGTGAGGCTCAGACCTCACTGCCCTAAATAGTACTAAGAGCCAATCAGGACAGAGGAGAACAGTGCTGACAATCAGCCTCAGGAGGCAGCTAATTAATTACTAGCTAGAACTAGCATAGGTAATAACATAAACCAGGAACATGTATAAAAATATAAATGAACTAGTTTAAATCATATGAGAGCCCCCCCTGGAGTTGAAGGATGTCCCTACACCCTCCTTCATCTATGCCACAAAGATAATAACAGAGCATAGAAACTAAAGCACGCACCCGGCTGCTAGATCACGCCAGGATGCAGCGTACCGCCGCCGCGGCTCGTGACATGGGCTAGAGGAAGCTCAGAACAATGTGCTCATTGTATGACTTCCAACCCCATTTTTTAATCTTTTTAGCTGTACTCCTACAGTACTGTGACGTTTACCGGACCTCATAGGTGGCAGATAATTTGCACCCTCCTACAACATAGGGGCAGTAAACGCTTGCTCTCTATGACTTTATTTCATCCCAATGACACCATCCGGTAAAATGAAATCTCTTTAGTGCTCTAGTCCACAGGAGCACTCTCTATCTGCCCATCTCCTGCCATCCGCTTTGCAAACTCTGCCACTGCTCTCTAATCCATGCGCCGCCATAAAACTAGGTGTACTCCAGCAACTCTAGGTGCGCAACATCATAAAAGAGCACAATATTTACACTTTTGCAGTTTGTATATGACCCTTACAGTATCCTCCAGCATCCACTGCTCATAAATGCATTTTGTAAACTCTTAAACTGCTTAATGCCCAGAAGGTGGCGCTCTTGTCTCAGTACTGTGCCATCAGTGCACTTCTCCATAAGAGCAGGATAATGCACTTTGACTATTTGTGAGTCCGGACGGCTGTGTCACTCAAGCTGTAAGATCAGCTATACAGTACAGTAAACATTTCCCAGTGATACATAAATGGGATATAGAGTATTGTCTGTATTTTCTCATGGTCTCGGGGACATAACAGACGTCATTATCAATGTTTTCTATCTATATGGTTTCAATCACAGTGCTACAGAGTAACATCATGGATTTCTGTTATACAGGCGAGCATTGGGGGGAGTTTGGGGCTCTGTAGGGCCATGTAGCTCTGCAGCAATCTGGAGGAAGGAAGGGGGCAGCAAAAATGGCCGTAGGGGGCAACAGGGACATGCAACTATGATAAAAAAAATTGTGTTATAACTAGAGGTTTGCGTAGATGCAGCGGAAGTTCACGGAAATCGTATTACGCGGAGGAACAGCCTGTTCCAACGACACAGTCTTCGAGCTCCGAGGTTCACTTCGCCATTACTCAGTGTATCAATAAAGCTGTGACAACAACGGTGTCAATTCTTCCTGCTCTGTGGTTGGCTGGATACTGCGCGGAATGCTCATGGTCATATTCTGTCGGAGAAACGCGTAAAATCCATCTCTGGCTATGACCCATTGCAACCAATCACGCACTTGGTTTTTATTCGAAGCACTGCTAGTACAATGCCAAGTCACATCTAACGGGTTGCTGGGGGGGGGAGGGGGGTTTCAGCACAGTTTGTGCAAATTTAATAGTACCCTGTTTTTATAGTTAATGTTACGTGAAGCCATTAAGCTGAGGGCACTTAAAAGCATTGGTTTAGGAGTTTCAAGCACTTACCCATTCGGGGTTAAAGCTTTGCTGATATCCAGCCAATAGGATCCATGGGGAGTGGCATAGCCTCTTCATATTGCTTCCCAGGGAATGGTGGGTCTTTTCTTCCCGCACTTTCTCGGATGTCTTCCTTCCCACCCAGCTAGATGTATATGGTTTGGTTTAACAATTGTGTATTTACAGAGGAGGCGCAGTTGGTGGGAGAGCAGTACAGTCAGCGACTAATCACAATGGTGGTTATGCTACTTGGCCGCACGTCACTGCCCCTTTCGAAGTGACATCACTCTTGGTCCTTCCGCGTGGAGGATCCCTTGACGTGCTTTGCGTTGTCATCAATGTTGAGTCCAGGAAAGAGCAGTCACGCTGACGCCTGTTTTAGCACCGGCCAATGTTAAGGGGTTATTCCTTGGTTAGCTTTAATCTTGGCATTGCAATATTTGGTTAAATGATTGGTTGTTAGCTGACTGCATTCTGCTCTCGCCACCACCACCATTCTGAATTTTCATTTAATTGGTTACTAACCAAACTGCGACCTTTTGCCAAAAGTTAATACATGTCCGTGTGTTTATTTGGTTTAGTTTAAGTTACACTTATAGCATACGAAGGTTGGTAAGGTGTGTGAAGGAAAAGACATTAACCATATGCATCTTATAGCCACCAAAGTACAGACAATATTGAGACCATCTCTTAAAACCATTTACATGACAGGATGATATGAGAACCCACCAAGGTTGCATTTTATGTTATATCATTAAGATATAAATATATTCATGTTATAAATGGTTATCCTCGGTATCAGATCTGGATATTCCATTATGCCACCAAAGCTGCCACGTTGGGCCTGGATTTCTTAATCCGCTTTAATGTATTCTTATTTGAGCAACAGAGGGTGGGAGGGATTATTGCCTAGGACCCCCTGGTTCTTAACCAGACTCTGCTGGGTGTCCCCATGTACGGTAAGACCTGGATTGATTGGATATTAAAGTCAGTATCTCTCATACTGTTGCATTCACAGCATTGGACAACTCCTAGTTGGGGAGATTACGTTTTGTTTGAGCATGGCAGTTCCATTTCAAAGACAATATTCCATGCCGTGCTGCCCAAAAATTTCTGGTCCCACTCTGTAATATCACCCACATCGGGGGCGCTTTGCACTGTCTGTAAGATGTGTCTATAATGTTATTTATAAGCAGTGTTTTGCTGCTGGACACAACAAGGTCCTGGGCCCCAGATCTGTGCATGAGCCTAAGCTGTAAATGTAATATATCTCCGTTCCCCAGTCTTCCCATGTTGTCCGAATAAGAGTGGAATATAAACCATGCCCTGCTCCGGCTAAGGAGAAACCTTCACGCTGTAGGTAACAGGAAGTTCAGCTGCTCCCAGGGGGACATAACATTTAATTATTCAGAAATGTTTCCACTCACTAAACAGAGACTTCTGGAATCTTTACTGTGACCTGTCCTATCCGTCCCGCTGTCTCTAGATCAGGCTGTTGCTAGAACCCGGTGACTTTCTCACATATCTGCCGGGGAGATAAATCAGGGGAAGGAATTTGAAGAAGAAAATGAATGATTGGAATTATGTAACTACTGCAAGTATGCACAGGAGCCGGGGACACATCCCGATACACTGAAACAACAGGCAGGACAAGGGATGGTTTATCTAGGAGCGGCCCTCTTACGGCATGCACGCTGGATACAAAGTATTGTTCTCACAGCAATACCTATTGTTTAATCACCAGGGATAAGAAACGTTACTACTGAAGGACAAATAACAGCGATGTTTGTAACACTGAATGAAGAGGTGATGTTCTGTGTCAGCTTAGAAATACGGGCTTACGTGCGGCTCATCAGCTGAGGAACTGCAAGTCCCAGCATACCCTGCCAGTGTGCTGGGACTCCTAGTTCAACTAGAGAGCCGCAGGTTGCCTATGCAGGTGTAAGCGAATTTATTGGGGTTAGTGATGAAAAAGGGGTTTACCTGTAATTCAAAACGTGCTAGAACCAGATCGGTTTATGTATATTAAATTACCTTATTTTGTAAATTCTTTAAATAACGTCTCAAATGTCCAAATAAAAAATAATCTATTAAAAAGGAAAAATAAACTGCGCTTCTTTTCTCCACCTGTGTCCAGAATCAAATTTCTCCCACTTAGTTGTTTGTTAAATTGATTTATTGACAAACGCGTGTTGTCCTTCTGTGTGTTCCATGAACAAAATGTAATATTAGATAGAGAGCAACAGAGCGGCGCCCCCCAGTGGCCGATTCATTATATCATAGGAAATGTTTAATGATTGTCTTTCTGTAACTGACATGGGTGGAGGGCACACTGTAATTCACCGCTACGTCCACAAAATATAACGCCTCTTTCCTGCTAAGCCCATTAACCTCCCCGATAACCCTTTTATGCCTAGCCACACCACACAAATCACTGTGTGCCTTCTATTCCATGTGATGTCCAGCAGGGGGAGCTATGGGAGGATGGCAGCAAGTTAAGTGTAATGGGCCTCATACTGCGTTGAACTCCGGCTCGTTTACGTAGCGTAAACTACAAAACTTTGCACTGCGAATGCCCACTAAGAGGGCGTCGGACACCAGCACCTCCTTACGCTTGGAGAGGCGGATCTGGAGATGCATATACGCCATAGTTGCCTACCTCCCGAATTTTAGAGAGCAGGGAAGCCTCCCGCATTGTGCCCTCTTCGTTTGTGAAGGGGGTGGGGGCGGGGCTAAACACGACATCCTAGCACCGCTCCATGTTGTTATAGGCTGTTTTTGATACAGTTTGACAGAGGGCGGGGCCTATTGACACGACCCGTATGAGCTCTAGCTAGCTGCCTCTGATTGGCCGATTGAGAATTCACCTCTGAAGCCGATAGGTGCTTTCTTCATTGCTGATACAGGGTTTTGTTGTTTTGTTTTAAAAACTATTTTTTTTTTTGCTACTTTTATGCGTACGTGAGAATATATCTGCTGTATTATATGAGGCCTAATAGAGAGTGTGGTTTTCACTATCAAACAAACTTTCCTTGTGCTTATGCCCTGGCTGTGTGTATCTGGGTGTGCGTACGTCCAGAGCCGTAACTTAGAATTCTAGCGCCTGGGGCGAGAAAGATAAATGCTGCCCCCCTAGTCCTTAATTTTAACCAAATTAACCTAAAATATTCCTAAATTGCGCCCCCCTTCAGCGTAGCTCCCTGGGCGGTCGCCACTGTCGCACAGCCATAGTTACGGCCCTGCGTACGTCTGACATAAATCTGACATATACCTGGCGTATATCCCACATGCGCAGAGCTGAACATATCTTGAGACGCCGATCACTCAGCATATGGGTGTAAATACGGTTTATTTACGGCTGCTTTTTGAGCTTAAATTAAGCCCAATTTGACATCACGCCCAATAAGTCACAACCCTCTCGCCACGTCCTATATTCTGCCCCCTGAAACAAGGAGCTCTCCTCACCTCATGGCAGAATCACAGCCACACCGCCCGGGCACCTTAAAGGGCACCAGTCATCGGTAAATACTGGAGGCAGACATTGTGTGGGCGGGGACAATATTACTGAGACTGTAGTCTATGAGGTTACTAGGAATCAGTAACTCATGGACATGTGGTCAGTGACATCACTCATAGGTCTTACTCTCGCGATTATAGGATCAGACCATAAAATGTCTGCTGTCAATGTGTGACTGGTGCATTTCAGGCTGTAAAATCATTCATCCACACCTGCCAACTTCAGATCCTGCCCAGTGGGAGTGGCAGGCGGGTGCGGCACAGAAATCGCATGATTTTAGCCCCGCTCCTGGTGTTGTGGGGCCAAACTGACTTTGTGGCCCCCTGACCCTCAAAAAAAAGATTTCAAATCATACTTGCCAACCTTTATAAACTTCTTTCTGGGAGATCCCAGGCAGGGGGACGTGGTTGGAGGGCGGGGAATTTTGGTCCTGCCCCCTGCGACAAAAATGGCATTCGGCGCTTGGGGCGGGGCCAAAATTACACTATTCACTTCGAATCGCGTCATTTTGACAGCAAGATGCCATTTGCAGGATATTTGCCTGCTCTCCTGGGAGTCCGGGAGACCTACCCAAATTTCGGGAGTCTCCCGGACATTCCGGGAGAGTTGGCAAGTATGTTTAAAATAGGATCATTGATACAGAATGCAGCGTGACTGGTGTCGGATAAAATGTATGATGTGACATAGCGCAGGCAGTGAGACCATTACATGTTTTATTTAACATCCAACAGACTTTCTACTCAGCTGATATATACATAATAGTAAATGCTGGACAACGATATGAGCACAACAACCAATAGAATCTGTTCTCTAATCTACATATTAAATTAAAGGAAGTGGAATCTAAGCGGAAACAAATTCATAATTCTTAGCGTTGGGAAGTGATTAGACAATGTCCTGAGTTCTAAAACCCTAATCCTAAGAAACTGACTGTGCCCAAATTACACTAGAAACACTTAGAAATTGCAAAATCCTGAACCAAACCCTAATTTCTATTTGCATTTTAGCCACCGTGGACTTGATTTTTGTTGGAATGTAACTGGTCCACAAGTTGTATTTAAAAAATGAGCACAGAACATGAGAGTACGTCTAACCGCATTCAAATCCAAGCGGATCTCAAAATACGTTTCCATTTCAATCTGGGTGTGAGTACGCTCTGCCTACACGTTACTGGCTGTATGTAGACAGACTGCAGGGTACACACATGTATATGTGCAATATGAGGTCATATCAGAACGCATATAAAAAAATGTTTTATTATAAAATAAACAAACAAAAAGTAATTATATATTTATTTATTAATGATTATAATGTTAGTTAATACATTAAATACAAAAAAATAACGTTTTTAATGAGTACTGTACATGCATTGTGTTTTTATTTCCTATCTTACTTGCATTAGAGATGTTCACTGACCCCATGTTTTGGTTTTGGTTTTGGTTTTGGATTAACTTCGTGTTTTGGTTTTGGATCTGGATTAACTTTGTGTTTTGGTTTTGGTAAAACCGCCCTTGCGTGTTTTGGCTTTGGATGTGCTTTCTTTTCCCCCTACATTATTATTGACCTCAATAAAACTAATATCAAGTCATTTGCAGTCAATTTTGACCACCTCACAGGTCACAATATTATTTTCATACACTTTCAAACAAAGACTGCAGATTTAGAAGACCAAGCCTGCCAGACCTATTATTTGTATTTGAGCAATGACAATTAGTAATGGAGCAATGGAGCTCTCCTCTTTGTATGTTACCTATATAACACAGTACAATGTTACTGCAGATTTAGAAGACCAAGTCTGCCAGACCTATTATTTCTATTTCAGCAATGACAATTAGCAATGGAGCTCTCCTCTTTGTATGTTACCTATATAACACAGTACAATGTGACTGCAGATTTAGAAGACCAAGTCTGCCAGATATATTATTTCTATTTCAGCAATGACAATTAGCAATGGAGCTCCCCTAAATATCCCTGGAGACTTTGAAGAACACTGCTACCCCTCCTCTTTCTTTTCTACCTATGACGCTGCCCAACTGCACTAGAGACCGACAAGAACTGTGCTACCCCTTCTGTATCTCTCTGTGAAATGGCGCTGGACCGCCCCTTCTCACCCCCATTCCGCACTTCAAACCATAGGCAGTCGTAAGTGTCACTTGCATTCAAACAGGAATTGCACGCACTTGCGTTCACTGGCGTATAGTCCGTTACAGAACATGCACAGTTCTATTTCACACAAGACACGTCACGCAAATGACTTACGCCCGAAGACTAACCAGGCCCTGTGTGTTTAGCGGAACAGACCTCCAAGTTTTCCCTAAAACTATCAGAGTATATATTTAGTACCAAAGCGACATCAATATAAGTAAAAACAAAACCTCTTGTAAAATATTTCTTTCCATTTGGTGAGCACTGATATTATCACCTATATATCAGGAGAGTAGTGATGTCACTTCTGTATAATATATCTCTCGAAACAGTAATGTTCCTCGTGTCACCTGACTCGTCTGGAGATTCACCCTGGGCCTGGTGCTCCTCGGTGACTTGTCATATCATTATATATTATAATATGAGATATATATCTTTATGTATTAGTATAAATCTTCCATATCCAGACGCTGCGTGTATCCCACCCCTCTTATACATGGTCTTCTAGAAGACGGGGTATTAATATCCTGATGCTGATATTACCTGCCCTAGTTGCTCCACGTCCACCGTGACCGGCCTCTGACATCTGTTCAGCCTTCCTGCCGGTCTCCCACCCTTAATCATTAGCAGCTCTGTACAAGGGTCCTTTCTCCCCCGTTACTCCCCGATGCAGCGCAATGCGCCTACAGCCTTTTATTACTCTAACACATTTAATTCTTTATAGGCCTTTTCTTTTTCAGGCCACTTGTAAACTCATTATAATGGTCCCCCCTGAGCTGTTTCCAATAAAGACAAGTTATTCCCACATACGATGTCTGGGCTCCTCTGCGGCTTTATGTGTAGGCTGAGGGTGGCCTTGTTAGTTCTTTTCCTATTTAAAATGAAGAGAGAAAAAAAAAAAGACGTCTAGGAAAGTTCAAAGCAGAAGAGGGGGCACATTGTGACCCCGGAGTTATCGCTGCATAGGGACCTGTGGGGGTCACTGCGCCATCTGTACATTCCTGCGCTCTACACAGACCGGCACTGACTGGTTATAGCTACGGTTCTCTGATATCTCACTATCCCCAACACAGTACCACTTCTCTTCCTGTATCATGTAATTCTCAGTACCTGTTCTTATTCTGTATGAGTGGACAGATGCACAATACCACTTCTCTTCCTGTATCATGTAATTCTCAGTACCTGTTCTAATTCTGTATGAGTGGACAGATGCACAGTACCACTTCTCTTCCTGTATTATGTGTGTAATTCTCGGTACCTGTTTATGTTCTGTATGAGGGGGACATATGCACAGTACCACTTCTCTTCATGTATCATGTATGTAAATCTCAGTACCTGTTCATGTTCTGTATGAGGGGACAGATGCACAATACCACTTCTCTTCCTGTATCATGTAATTCTCAGTACCTGTTCTTATTCTGTATGAGTGGATAGATGCACAGTACCACTTCTCTTCCTGTATCATGTCCATCTCAGTACCTGTTCTTATTCTGTATGAGTGGACAGATGCACAGTACCACTTCTCTTCCTGCATCATGTATGTAATCCTCAGTACCTGTTTTTATTCTGTATGAGTGGACAGATGCACAGTATCACTTCTCTCCCTGTATCATGTATGTAATTCTCAGTACCTGTTCTTATTCTGTATGAGTTGACAGATGCACAGTATCACTTCTCTCCCTGTATCATGTATGCAAAGTTGAATTGGTTAATGGTCCATTCCCCTGAGGAGGTTCCATTGAAGCTCTAACAGTGGCTTCATTTATGTGGCGTAGGCTATATTTAATTTTCCAATCTGGATGGAGAACTGCACAGTATCACTTCCCCTGTTCTGATCACTCAGTATCAGTGTTCAGTACACAGATTTTAGCATGTTTTCTTGTCAATTACATATGGACAATTAGTGTTGCGTCTGCTGGTGTAATTCTGAGAAATTGTCCCTATTTTGAATGTATGGACAGATGCACAGTGCTACTTCCATTGATGGAAATGCTACCATAATTTTTAGGTGTCATAATTAGAGATGGTCACTGACCCCCGTGTTTTGGTTTTGGATTCGGTTTTGGATCTGGATTACCGTCGTGTTTTGGTTTTGGTTTTGGTTTTGCAAAACCGCCATTGCGTGTTGTTTTGCTATTTTGTTGGAAAATCAATGTTTTTGGGCCTAAAATAACCCAATTTAGTGCGCCAACTGTTTTAGAGATAAGTAATCTAATTGTAGAGGTAATAAATCATCCAAAAAACAGTATAATTCTTCGCTGGTAGGCCTTCATTTATTCTACACACAAAACAGATTGTCTTCCTCTCCATCTATGCATATTGGCAATGCAGCCATCGTCTTTTGGGTATATTACACCCTACACTTATAGCTAAATATGTAAAGAAATGGACAAAAGCCACTTTGGTTTCTGTCTCTCTAGGCCCCCCTCCACTTGTATAAAATACCAAAAAAATTCAGCTGTTATAGACTGTATAATATTAAGAGAAATGGACAATGGCAGTTTAGGGTCACTCTGTCTATGACACCCTACCCTTAAGGAGAAATTGCCCAAACAGCAGCCTTTCAAGATGGTATGTGATATGGAAATGCCACAAGTCCCTTTCCTCTTTGGGGGTAGATTGCACCCTACACTTACATAGAAAGTTTTAAAAAGATGTTATCATCATCATCTTCAGCTTCATCCTCACCCTCATCAGTGTGTACATCATCATCACAGACTATCAATTCATAGCCGCTTGAATCCGCCATTAGAGAACAGTCAGTGCTTGGATCTCTTGGATGGTGAAGGCCTTCCTCGTGGAAGATGTAGTTCATTTTTATAAACATCATTTTCTCCACATTTTTGGGAAGTAACCTTCTACAGCGATCACTGACTAAGTTCCCTGCTGTGCTGAACACTCGTTCAGAGTACACACTGGAGGGTGGGCAGCTTAGGTATTGCAAAGCAAGTTTGTACATGGGTTTCCAAATGGCCTGCTTTTCTTCCCAGTAAGTAAAGGGACTGTTTGACATTTCCATATCAACTACCTCTTGAAAGTAATCCTCCACCATCCTTTGCATGTTTTTACTCGTATTGGATGGAGTTATGGACAAAGTGACACAATTTTTTGAAAAATCCTTCAAACCAGCCCAGATGTTAAATTGTTTTGGTCTGCCCCCCTGCGTCTTCCCTGCTTCTTTTTGGGAAATTAAATTTTTTACGAGCAGCAGCAGCTTGAGAAAGTGAAGGAGGACACGTCGTCAAGCCGAGGCCCAGTTCAGCGGCCAACTTGCTGAGAAATAGCTCCTTGCAAAAGTTCACATCTCGCTCATTTACAAGTAAAGACTCAATTTAGGTTTTAAACCTTGGATCAAGCACAGTGGCCAAAACGTACTGATCCGAGTTCAAGATCTTAATAACTCGAGGATCATTGTGAAGCGAATTAAGTACTTGATCGACAAGGCCAACATACTTTGCTGAATTGCTTGCTTTCAGCTCCTCCTTCATTTTCTCAAGCTGCTTTTCCAATAGTCTAATTAAAGGAATGACTTGGCTCAAACTAGCAGAGTCTGCACTCACCTCACACGTCACAACTTCAAATGGTTTCAGCACCTTGCAAGAGTGAAATACATCCCCCCTCCTTTCCCAATGTCATGGCTTGTGCAATATGCTTGGATGGCTTTGCGCTGTTCCTCCATCCTCTGAAGCATGTACAGGGTGGAATTCCACCTAGTTACCACCTCTTGCTTAAGTTGGTGGCAGGGCAAGTTAAACTGCTCTTGGAGCTGCTGCAATCTCCTACATACTGTGGCTGAATGCCTGAAATGACCTGAAATTTTACGGGCCGCCGAAAGCATCTCCTGCACCTCACGGTTATTTCGTAGGAAGCTCTGCACCACCAAGTTGATGGTGTGAGCAAAACAGGGAATGTGCTGGAAATCACCCAGCTGTAATGCTCGCACTATATTGTTGGCGTTATCAGAAATGACATACCCTGGGGAGAGTCCGAGTGGTATAAGCCATGCATCAATCACATCTCTCAGTTTGCGTAACAAATTGTCAGCTGTATGCCTGTTAGTGAAGTCTGTGATACAAAGAGTGGCCTGCCTGTGACAAATGTTACGTAGTGGTGTAAATGCTGCTGCTGTTCCTGCTGGTGAAGGTGAATGACCAACCCAGTGGGCTGTCACAGTCATATAGTCTTTGGTTTGGCCACTTCCACTTGTCCACATATCTGTGGTTAAGTGGACAGTGGGCAGAATGGCATTTTTCAGCGCAATCTCTACATTTTTACACACTTTTTGGTTTAGTTGTGGAATTGCTTTACGGGAGAAATGGTGTCGCGATGGAATTCTGTAACGCGGACACAAAACCTCAATTAACTGTGAAAAACCAGCTGCGTTTATTGTGGAGATTGGACACAGATCTAACACTAACATTGCAGCCATGGCGTCTGTGATTCGCTTGGCGACTGGGTGACTGCTGTCATATTTGCTTCCCCTCGCAAATGATTGTTTCACAGTTAATTGCTGAAATGTAGGACTGCTCATTTTCTTGACCTGCCTCTGGGATGACGATTCACCCCCAGCAGCAGCAACAGCAGCAGTAGTGTGACTAACGCTTTCTTTAGAGGAATCAATAATAGTGCAGGAGTCATCCAGCCTTAAGTGGGATCCCGGGCTAACTCCGAGCGCTACTGAGGATATTGATGAGGATGGTGTGGTGGGTGTATTTTGTAGCCGTCGGGATGTCGGTGAGCGGAGGGTCTTAGCTGATGATGGAGTGCTTGTATTTTTTTGGGAAGAACTTTCAGCTTTTCCCAACACTTTGCCATGAACTCTCGTTAAATGGCGTAACATAGACGAGGTTCCAAGATGGTTAAGGTCCCTCCCTCGACTGACTGTGGCTTGACATACACTACAAATGGCTATACAATTGTTGTCTGGATTTGGGTAGAAATAATAAGTGTATTTTTTTGTTTTATGCCCAGGCATGACAATGGCCTTTTTCTTGTCACGTGCCAGAACTGCTGCCACTGGTGCAGGACTTACACAAACAACCTCATCCTCATCAACATCCTCATTAGCGCCCTCGTCGCCTACACAAATCTCCCCCTCATCCTCTTCTAATTCCAAAGTGGCATCCTCAATTTGGGTATCACCGGCTACACTCGGGCTATTAAGGCACACATCAGCAGAATGCTCACGATTAGACATCCCACTGTTGGATGGACTCTCCACAGGGATTGTTGTCATTTGTGAATCAGAGCAAACATTCTCCTCTAATGCCTTACTGTTATCTTGCAGCTCGGCTTTGACGCGTAACAGTAGTTGTGCACCAATTGTAGGCAGAGTAACTTTTTTGGATCTGCCACTAATAGCCAAAGGTGAAGGCCTCATTCTCTCTTTGCCACTGCGTGTGTAGAATGGCATGTTTGCAATTTTTTTTGTATCGGCACTTTTGCTCAGTAACACTTCTTTTTCACTTCAATACAGTAAAATTTTTTGGGGTTTTTGGTTTGTGCACTGATTTGGAAACACTCTGTTGTTTGACATCGCCTTGCCCAGATGACGTACTGGGAACACTAACATCAGGACTGGTGACAGAACCTGGTTGCTCATTCTGATCATATGTGGACTGCTTTGAGTCCATTCTTAGCGCAAAGCACTTGTAGTGGTAAAAATTATTTGGTAGATAGTGCTGACAGATATGACTTTTGACAGCCAGAAATATTTATGCACAATTATGGGGGACACCCCAAAAGCACTGAGGAGTGCTAAAAATTATTTGGTAGATACTGCTGACAGATATGACTTTTAACAGACAGAAATATTTATGCACAATTAGGGAGGACACCCCAAAAGCACTGGGGAGAGCTAAAAATTAGTTGGTAGATAGTGCTGACAGATATGACTTTTGACAGCCAGAAATATTTATGCACAATTATGGGGGACACCCCAAAAGCACTGGGGAGTGCCAAATATTAAAAAAAATAAAAATAAACCTCTATCCTCTCTTCTCTAGCGATTTTTGTTAGAGCAATTGCAAGAAGAATATTGGATTCGCTGTCCCTGCTCTAATCAGCCTATGACTACACCCTGCTCTCTCCCTCTGTCAAATGGAGATGGATTGCTGTGGAGGCGTCTATTTATAATGTTGAAGTATCGCGAGAACCGAGCCCCGAGATCCGATGACGTTCGGCCTCGATTTAGATTCGTAGCGGGCGGGAGAGTACCGAGCTACTCAGCTCGGTACTCAGATAGGCAAAGTTCGGGTGGGTTCGGTTCTCGGGGAACCGGACCTGCCCATCTCTAGTCGTAATGCTGTGTACTTTCACATTCAATAGACAATGTAACATATATAAATGTGTACAGAACACGGCTCTTTTGTAGTAGAATCTGAGCCAAGTTGTTTCTGCTAGATGTGAATTAATACAACTGATTAATGCTACAATATTCAATACTCTTTCAAAACGATTAATCAGACTTTACTACACAAACTGACACAACAACTTTTTTTCTCTCTGTCTTTTTTGTGGTTAACCCTTTCCCGTTTACCCGTCACCCCTATGCTGAGCCTGGTGGCTGTCAGATTTCAAAATTGGAAATGCTGACAATGTACATAGTGTGATTGGTGACATTCACAATGTCGCCAATCACATTGCCAATATTAAAGAGCAATGCCGTCCCAAAGCCAACGTGTCAGCCTCTCAGCACAGTGGAAGTGCCGACATTTCCAATGTCTGAATTAGGTACCTTACCCACTGAGCCTATGTGTCTGTGCTGGTCATATTCACACATCAATATCAGTAATTTGACCGTGCACGACCCACATTTTTTTTTCTAGAAAATACCATTAGTTTCCTTATACATTCTGTCACTGCAGAGAAAATGTACCCAAAATTGCTAAAAAAGTGATTTTTTTTTTTAAATTGAAATTCAGCTTAAATCATATGTGTGTATTATTTATCTAAGCACCACCAATAAATACTTTGAGGTTCCTGCTTTAGCATCAATCCACCTTCAAAACATCATCCTGTCTCCCATCAATCACCTATATCATCCCGTCTCCCATCACTCACCTATATCATCCTGTGTCCCATCAATCCCCTATATCATCCTGTCTCCCATCAATCCCCTATATCATCCTGTCTCCCATCAATCCCCTATATCATCCCGTCTCCCATCACTCACCTATATCATCCTGTGTCCCATCAATCCCCTATATCATCCTGTCTCCCATCAATCCCCTATATCATCCTGTCTCCCATCAATCCCCTATATCATCCTGTGTCCCATCAATCCCCTATATCATCCTGTCTCCCATCAATCCCCTATATCATCCTGTCTCCCATCAATCCCCTATATCATCCTGTGTCCCATCAATCCCCTATATCATCTTGTGTCCCATCAATCACCTATATCATCCTGTGTCCCATCAATCACCTATATCATCCTGTGTCCCATCAATCCCCTATATCATCCTGTGTCCCATCAATCACCTATATCATCCTGTGTCCCATCAATCACCTATATCATCCTGTCTCCCATCAATCACCTATATCATCCTGTCTCCCATCAATCACCTATATCATCCTGTCTCCCATCAATCACCTATATCATCCTGTCTCCCATCAATCCCCTATATCATCCTGTCTCCCATCAATCCCCTATATCATCCTGTCTCCCATCAATCCCCTATATCATCCCGTCTCCCATCAATCCCCTATATCATCCTGTGTCCCATCAATCCCCTATATCATCCTGTCTCCCATCAATCCCCTATATCATCCTGTCTCCCATCAATCCCCTATATCATCCCGTCTCCCATCAATCCCCTATATCATCCCATCTCCCATCAATCACCTATATCATCCTGTTTCCCATCAATCCCCTATATCATCCCATCTCCCATCAATCACCTATATCATCCTGTCTCCCATCACTCACCTATATCATCCTGTCTCCCATCAATCACCTATATCATCCTGTCTCCCATCAATCCCCTATATCATCCCGTCTCCCATCAATCCCCTATATCATCCCATCTCCCATCAATCACCTATATCATCCTGTCTCCCATCAATCCCCTATATCATCCTGTCTACCATCACTCACCTATATCATCCTGTCTCCCATCAATCCCCTATATCATCCTGTGTCCCATCACTCACCTATATCATCCTGTGTCCCATCAATCCCTATATCATCCTGTCTCCCATCAATCCCCTATATCATCCCGTCTCCCATCAATCACCTATATCATCCTGTTTCCCATCAATCCCCTATATCATCCCATCTCCCATCAATCACCTATATCATCCTGTCTCCCATCACTCACCTATATCATCCTGTCTCCCATCAATCACCTATATCATCCCGTCTCCCATCAATCCCCTATATCATCCCGTCTCCCATCAATCCCCTATATCATCCCATCTCCCATCAATCACCTATATCATCCTGTCTCCCATCAATCCCCTATATCATCCTGTCTCCCATCACTCACCTATATCATCCTGTGTCCCATCAATCCGATATATCATCCCGTCTCCCATCACTCACCTATATCATCCTGTCTCCCATCAATCCCCTATATCATCCCGTCTCCCATCAATCACCTATATCATCCTGTCTCCCATCAATCACCTATATCATCCTGTCTCCCATCAATCACCTATATCATCCTGTCTCCCATCACTCACCTATATCATCCTGTCTCCCATCAATCCCCTATATCATCCTGTCTCCCATCAATCCCCTATATCATCCCGTCTCCCATCAATCCCCTATATCATCCTGTCTCCCATCACTCACCTATATCATCCTGTCTCCCATCAATCACCTATATCATCCTGTCTCCCATCAATCCCCTATATCATCCCGTCTCCCATCAATCCCCTATATCATCCTGTGTCCCATCAATCCCCTATATCATCCCGTCTCCCATCAATCCCCTATATCATCCCGTCTCCCATCAATCCCCTATATCATCCTGTGTCCCATCAATCCCCTATATCATCCTGTCTCCCATCAGTCACCTATATCATCCTGTCTCCCATCAATCCCCTATATCATCCTGTCTCCCATCACTCACCTATATCATCCTGTCTCCCATCAATCCCCTATATCATCCTGTCTCCCATCAATCCCCTATATCATCCTGTCTCCCATCAATCCCCTATATCATCCTGTCTCCCATCAATCCCCTATATCATCCCGTCTCCCATCAATCCCCTATATCATCCTGTCTCCCATCAATCCCCTATATCATCCTGTCTCCCATCACTCACCTATATCATCCTGTCTCCCATCAATCCCCTATATCATCCTGTGTCCCATCACTCACCTATATCATCCTGTGTCCCATCAATCCCTATATCATCCTGTCTCCCATCAATCCCCTATATCATCCTGTCTCCCATCAATCCCCTATATCATCCTGTCTCCCATCAATCCCCTATATCATCCTGTGTCCCATCAATCTCCTATATCATCCTGTCTCCCATCAATCCCCTATATCATCCTGTCTCCCATCACTCACCTATATCATCCTGTGTCCCATCAATCCGATATATCATCCCGTCTCCCATCACTCACCTATATCATCCTGTGTCCCATCAATCCCTATATCATCCTGTCTCCCATCAATCCCCTATATCATCCTGTCTCCCATCAATCCCCTATATCATCCTGTCTCCCATCAATCCCCTATATCATCCTGTCTCCCATCAATCCCCTATATCATCCCATCTCCCATCACTCACCTATATCATCCTGTGTCCCATCAATCACCTATATCATCCCATCTCCCATCACTCACCTATATCATCCTGTGTCCCATCAATCCCCTATATCATCCCGTCTCCCATCACTCACCTATATCATCCTGTCTCCCATCAATCACCTATATCATCCCATCTCCCATCACTCACCTATATCATCCTGTGTCCCATCAATCCCCTATATCATCCTGTCTCCCATCAATCACCTATATCATCCTGTCTCCCATCAATCTCCTATATCATCCTGTTTCCCATCAATTACCTATATCATCCTGTCTCCCATCAATCACCTATATCATCCCATCTCCCATCAATCCCCTATATCATCCTGTCTCCCATCAATCCCCTATATCATCCCGCCTCTCATCAATCCCCTATATCATCATGTGTCCCATCAATCCCCTATATCATCCTGTCTCCCATCAATCCCCTATATCATCCCGCCTCTCATCAATCCCCTATATCATCCTGTCTCCCATCAATCACCTATATCATCCTGTCTCCCATCAATCCCCTATATCATCCTGTCTCCCATCACTCACCTTTATCATCCTGTCTCCCATCAATCCCCTATATCATCCTGTCTCCCATCAATCACCTATATCATCCTGTCTCCCATCAATCCCCTATATCATCCTGTCTCCCATCACTCACCTATATCATCTTGTGTCCCATCAATCCCCTACATCATCCTGTCTCCCATGAATCACCTATATCATCCTGTGTCCCATCAATCTCCAATCTCAGAGTCTGTGGTATGGTACAGGTGTGCTGGTTCAGTTCAGTATGAATTGGGAGCCGCTTGTTGTATGGACTTGATGCCTTGTCCAGAGTCCTCTGGCTGGTGCAGCCTTTAGGGTGGCAGGAGAACATTGTACAGGCGATTAACAAGGTTGGTAAAGCGCACATTGATGGTAGTAAGGTGTTTGGAACCCGTTCACTTTGAAGAGTTGGCTTAGGTTTGGTGCAAGTACAGCCCCATTCTGGCTGATTTGCAGGTGTTATGATTAGCGCAGAAGGGTTTGGGTTCCTGAATGTCTGGGGATTATTGTCCCAGTTTAAGGATAAACTACAAGGGTGCCCTTAGGAAAGATAGGGGATAAATACTGATGTCCCGAGGGTGAGTTACCCATGATGGAACATCAGATTGGTATTGATCAAGTTCTCCCTCCACACTGCCCCTGTCACATGCAACTCTGTCCTCACATCGCCTGATATACTCTGTGTTGCTGGGGAACCCTGCTCCTTCCACTATATAACTCTCAGTCTGTGGCTTCCTGCTGCCTCCATTCCCCTCCTCACATCATGTCACTGCCCCTGTCACATGCAGCCCTGTCCTCAGGAACACATCACTCATATCCTGATATACTCTGTGCTGCTGGGGGACCCTGCTCCTTCCACTATATAACTCTCAGTCTGTGGCTTCCTGCTGCCTCCATTCCCCTCCTCACATCATGTCACTGCCCCTGTCACATGCAGCCCTGTCCTCACTAACACATCACTCATCTCCTGATATACTCTGTGCTGCTGGGGACCCTGCTCCTTCCACTATATAACTCTCAGTCTGTGACTTCCTGCTGCCTCCATTCCCCTCCTCACATCATGTCACTGCCCCTGTCACATGCAGCCCTGTCCTCACTAACACATCACCCATCTCCTGATATACTCTGTGTTGCTGGGGAACCCTGCTCCTCCCACTATATAACTCTCAGTCTGTGGCTTCCTGCTGCCTCCATTCCCCTCCTCACATCATGTCACTGCCCCTGTCACATGCAGCCCTGTCCTCACTAACACATCACTCATCTCCTGATATACTCTGTGCTGCTGGAGGACCCTGCTCCTTCCACTATATAACTCTCAGTCTGTGACTTCCTGCTGCCTCCATTCCCCTCCTCACATCATGTCACTGCCCCTGTCACATGCAGCCCTGTCCTCACTAACACATCACTCATCTCCTGATATACTCTGTGCTGCTGGGAACCCTGCTCCTTCCACTATATAACTCTCAGTCTGTGGCTTCCTGCTGCCTCCATTCCCCTCCTCACATCATGTCACTGCCCCTGTCACATGCAGCCCTGTCCTCACTAACACATCACTCATCTCCTGATATATTCTGTGCTGCTGGGGACCCTGCTCCTTCCGCTATATAACTCTCAGTCTGTGGCTTCCTGCTGCCTCCATTCCCCTCCTCACATCATGTCATTGCCCCTGTCACATGCAGCCCTGTCCTCACTAACACATCACTCATCTCCTGATATACTCTGTGCTGCTGGGGACCCTGCTCCTTCCGCTATATAACTCTCAGTCTGTGGCTTCCTGCTGCCTCCATTCCCCTCCTCACATCATGTCATTGCCCCTGTCACATGCAGCCCTGTCCTCACTAACACAGCACTCATCTCCTGATATACTCTGTGCTGCTGGGGACCCTGCTCCTTCCACTATATAACTCTCAGTCTGTGGCTTCCTGCTGCCTCCATTCCCCTCCTCACATCATGTCATTGCCCCTGTCACATACAGCCCTGTCCTCACTAACACATCACTCATCTCCTGATATACTCTGTGTTGCTGGGGACCCTGCTCCTCCCACTATATAACTCTCAGTCTGTGGCTTCCTGCTGCCTCCATTCCCCTCCTCACATCATGTCACTGCCCCTGTCACATGCAGCCCTGTCCTCACCAACACCATCACCTAAGTGGACAGTTCAGTGCTTCCCGTAATATCAACACAACTGTTCTCCTGAAATAATCTGTGCAGCTGTGGCATTCTGACGATCTTATTGGCTAGTGGACAGTCTACCCACTTGAAATGGTACATGTGAAAAAATCCCAGTAATTCAATTCTAGCCTGATCAGCCAAGTACCTATATATTACGCTACATTGAGTGTTCTGTGTAATAAACGGTTATCTTTACAATGTATAAACTCAGCACACTAATAATAATAATAATAACTGGAGGAATTGCTCCATTGAGCAGAGATTTATCACCTAATTACTCTTCTCCTGTGCTCCCTCTGATACAAGATCTCCTTGGAGACATCCCAGGATCTTTGTGCATCTAGGAGGATAATCCGACTCTTAAAACCCTGTCTTCAGCCCAAAAGACAAACACTGACTACTGTCTGAACAAAACCATAAGATGTGAGTGCAGATAATCCGCCTTACAGAACATTGATTAAGAGGACAAAGCAGCCAAAACATCCTCAGCAGTCAAAAAAATATTATCTCAATTTCCACATTACGGTAATGCCCGGGCGTCAGTGCCAAGCAGAACAGATCTCTCTTTTCCGTTACCTCCTTTACACTTCTTACTTGTCATTTTACTGTAATGAAAATATTCTTCAAATAGGAAACAGTCTAAATAATCTCATTCCCTTCTCAGAGAACGAATGTGCATATCATTATTTTTACGATGGGTATATAAATAGCTGAGGATAGTATGGCTGCCATCTGGTTCTAGTTCGCCGTGCGAGCTCCGCAGCGCCCTATTTGCAGTACCGCAACACAAATCGCTTTTGACATTTCAGGTTTGTAGATTTGTGGACAACTGGTTTTTCTGGTCGTTAATGTACTAGACAATGAACTGTTAAGCTGTAATTTAGGATCTGATGTTCCAAATTGGCAGGAGGGGAAGCGATAGAGGGGAAGGGAAGGATAGCGCTGCATAACTGTTCTAAGATACAATATCTGGAAAAAGACACAGTGCAGGGTAACGTCTAGAGAAGCCTCCTAAAAACGTTCTCTGTACCCACGGCTTCAGATGCCATCCTTAAAAGCATGCTCAAAAAAATGTGAAAATCAAAGACACATGAAGACACAGGAAGAATCCTACCCTTAAGAGCTTACAATCTAACTCGGTAATGGTAGACATACAAATTTGCATAGGAAGGAATATTTCGAATCTTAGGTGGTAATTTAAACCACTAAATAAATATTATACGCTATTTTAACAGCGAACGGTGGGCGTGGCCAGCATGCATGGGGGCGTGGCTATAATATCAGACAGTGCTTGGCTGCTCTCCAACTCTTCCTATCCCTATAATATACATGGGCAATGCTGCGTGCACTACTGTTAGGTGCACGCAGCTCTCCCTTTTCAAGCTGAGCCGTGTGAAGTGGGGGCAGGATCCAGCCACCTCAAATATACAGTGCCCTAGGCTTGTAGGGGGGTTTCCAGGTGCTAGGAACCCCACCTCGGTTTGCCTAAGTTATATGTAATAAAACGAAAACCACTCACGCTCTGCTCACTTTTAATTTTACCCATACACGGTTTTGAGCGACTTCTCTGGTGAAAAGTTATGTATGTTCAATATATACCGGCTCCGCGCAGGCTCACAAGGCTACTCACAGGGGAATATGGTGAATGGACCGTCATCGATACCATGTTCTGACCTTGATGAGAGCCAACACACAAATGGCAAAATTGGCCGTGAACGAGCCATTTGGCACTTGGGGAACAGAGCAGCCGGCTCTCTTCTGCCGTCACTGTGGCCTGTTGGGGCAATCGGTTATTTTCTGATCCCATTTACCCACATGTACGATCATCATACTCCAGAGGCAAGGTAGGTGGTGGCAGAGGCTTTATGAGATGATTGACCCATGTGTGTGGAGCAATAATATGGATAGCAATGGATAGTTCAAGAGCATAGGCACTATGCAGATAATGATCCTATGATATTATTATGGGGCCAGGAAACCAATATTACTGCAGATATTACTGAGGGTGGCCACCAAAATTTTAGCTGGTTTGTCATTTATATTAACTTCAGCTACCACTGAATCTATTACTGCCACGTACTGGTCTAACTTGCCAAAGTATATGGATCAGTGTCAAATATGGTCACACACATTGGTATCCAAATCGGACAAGATTCAGCCATTCGTCCTTTGCCCCAAATGGCTGCATCAATTGTCGGCATCACTGAGCCTTGTGATTCCAGTTGACAGATGATGTCACACACAGTCTAGCAGTGTTCATCTAACAACCACATTTATTAACATAGCCTTCAATGACGCTAAAGATTTTTAGATATCACGTTTTTTTTTCGGGATATCAGGCCAATAGTCCTGTTGTGGCTGCAATATTGAACTGCATGTGGAGCGCATGAAGGAGAGGGATTATCCCTGACTAAAATGTGAGAAGGGTACAGCTATTGGTTATACAATGGGTGCTGAGGTCTATTGTGATTTCTGGACCTATCGCCCCCCTGGTATTGCTACAGGATGACGCCCAGGTCAGACTGCCAGGAAAGTAGTCTTAATGGAATTAAACCCTGTAAAAGGGCATGAGAGTAGGAGAGCACTTTTTGTTTCACCAATAATTTTATTGAAGTTTTTGCAAAATATTTGGGGTACAGAAAAAAAAGGAGGGGAATCAACGAGGGGGGATAAAGGTGGGGATCCCCTTGCAGAGGGGCGGGGGCTGGGGGGGGGGGTTGCTCAATGAGTATTACAACAAATATAAATCCCCTCATTCTGAAAATAGAGAAGACACAACAAAACCAAACAACATTGCAATGCACATCATAGAAACATAGAATGTCCAGAAGATGCTGTGGGGGTAACCACTAATCCTGGGGGGAACCAGGTAAAGCCAGGAGGGAGTGGGTAGGAGAGGAGGAAGATGACCCTCTATTTGCACCCGCTCCCTCTGTAACGTATACACGGCACTTGAACCACTTCATGATAGGAGCTGAAGCAGAAGTGGAGTATGGCATGTCTATCATCTCCATTTCAATGCTGTACTGTATTTTAGAAATTATTTGAGCCAGCGTAAGGGATTTATAAAGTGCTTTAACAGAAACATACATGAAAAATGCTCATTTTCAGATTTTAAACATTGAACAAAGTACAGGATGCTGAAAACTTAAGAAAATTAATAAAAAAATTAAACTTGAATCTTAGTATAAATATATATAAAAACGCTGTCTATTATATGTATCTATATTGATCACACGCTTTCCTTCTGCAAACAATTGGATCCTCTTCAGTCAGGCTTTCGCTCTCAACACCACAGAGACTGCGCTGACCAAGGTTGTCAATGATTTGATCACAGCTAAAACAAATGGCCATTACTCTCTGCTAATTCTCCTGGATCTCTCTGCTGCATTTGACACTGTTGACCACTCTCTCCTCATACAAATGCTACAATCCCTAGGTCTTGAAGGCACTGTCCTATCCTGGTTCTCCTCCTACCTATCTAATTGCTCTTTCAGTGTTAATTTCTCTGGATCCACCTCTGTTCCGCTTACTTTATCAGTTGGACTAACACAAGGCTCAGTCCTAGGTCCTCTGCTATTCTCTATCTACACCACTTCTCTTGGAAAACTAATAAGCTCCTTTGGATCTCCGTATCATCTCTATGCGGATGATACACAAATTTATCTATCCTCTCCTGATCTCTCACCATCTCTGTTGTCTCGTGTTACTGTCTGTCTTTCTGCCATTTCATCTTGGATGTCCTCTAGCCAACTCAAACTCAATCTTTCAAAAACTGAATTAATAATATTCCCACCCAAAAACATTAGCTTCCTGCCTGACATTTCTATTTCTGTTGATAACATAACCATAAATCCAACCCCATAAGCTCGCTGCCTAGGTGTAATCCTTGACTCGCAACTATACTTTGTTCCCCACATCAACTCTATATTTACATCATGCTGCATACATCTAAAAGACATTTCCAGAATATGCCCATATCTCACCGCAAAAACTTTAATTTATCACTCATTATCTCCCGCATCGACTTTTGTAATTCCCTCCTTACTGGTCTTCCCAAAATCAGACTTGAACCCCTACAATCTATTTTGCACACAGCGGTTAGATTGATTTTCCTTGCAAATTGTTCTTCCTCTGCTGAACCACTCTGTCAGTCTCTACACTGATAGCCTGTTTTTAAACGAATCCAATATAAAATTCTTCTACTAACCTACAAGGTCATTAACAAAATTGCACCGACATACATCTCCTCACTTGTCTCGAAATATCTCCCAACTAGACACATTCGTTCTGCACAAGATCTATGTCTCTCTTTCACTCTCATCACATCCTCCCATTCCCGGTTACAGGACTTTTTTCGGGCTGTACCCAATTTGTGGAATTCCCTCCCTCGCACAGTAAGACTTTCCTCTAGTCTTCAAACCTTCAAGCGTTCACTGAAAACCCACCTCTTCAGACAAGGTTATGAGATTTCTCAACCATCATCTTAATTTCCCTAGATTACCCTATTGCCATCCTCTACACTGCTAACGCAAGACAACAACCTTCTGACCAACATTGCAACACACACAGCCCACTCTGTACCCAATTTGTGGAATTCCCTCCCTCGCACAGTAAGACTTTCCTCTAGTCTTCAAACCTGCAAGTGTTCTCTGAAAACCCACCTCTTCAGAGAAGCTTATAATATTCCTCAACCACCCTCCTAATCTCCCTAGGTTACCCTATTACCACCCTCTAAACAGCTAACACAAGACAACAACCCTCTGACCAACATAGTTGTGTGACTGGATCATATAGCCACTAAATACTTTGTAACCCTTGCATTCTGGCTGGATCAATGTGCAATATGATGGAGCACTTATCCTTGTGTACCAAACTCCTAATGTCACATAGATTGTAAGCTTGCGAGCAGGGCCCTCTTACCTCTCTGTATGTATTAACCAATACTGTTTTATCACTGTTTGTTCCCAATTATAAAGTGCTACAGAATCTGTGGCGCTATATAATTTTGATGAAGATGTATATATATATATATATATATATATATATATATATATTTATATATATATATATAGACATCCACACACGTTCACTGTTCACTTAGGTTGACCTGTGTACCTGCTAGTTAATACAAATATCTAATCAGCCATTCATGTGGAAGAAACTCAATGCATAAACGCATGCAGACATGGTCAAAAATTGCAATAATTGTATACTAAGCACCAGAATAGAGAAGAAATGTAATCTAAGTGACTTTTACTGTGGAATGATTGTTGGTGCCATATGGGTTGCTTCAGTACCTCAGAAACTGCTGGTCTCTTGGTATATTTACACAAAACAGACTCTAGAGTTTACAGAGACTGATGCTCAAAACTTACATTACCACTCAGTGAGTGGCAGTTCTGTTTGTGAAAACACCTTGTTAATGAGAGACGTCAGAAGAGAATGGCCAGCCTGATTCCAGCTGATAGGAAGGCGTCAGTAACTCATCTAACCATGGGTGGAATGGAGAAGAGCATCTCTGAATCCACAGCACATCCAACCTTGAAGTGGATGTGCTCCACCAGCAGAAGAACACACAGCACCATTGTGACCGCCACACAATACACAGCACCCTTGTGACCGCCATACAACACAGAGCACCCTTGTTGCGGCCACACAATAGAGAGGGCAACCTTGTGACCACCACCCAATGCATAAGGCAGCCATGAGACAACCACCCAATACAGAGAGCAAAATATGATTTTTATTGATACAAGCAAACTGTGCAGTTAATGTGTAAGAACGTGATTATCAGCTGTTGGTCATTTTCATACATTCTAACACCTCAAATGGCCAAAACAGGAATGTATAAGACTTGTTACATATAACTATTTTTTCTTCAACTGTTCAAACATCTGAGAAGACTTCTAAGTACAAATAGTCAAACAAAGTTACCTGTCAGTGGCACAAAAGTATAATCTCCATTGAAAAAGTTGGTAATTGTGTTGTAAGAAAAGGATCCCTTTGTTAATACACACGGGCCATTGACACATGTATATTATATTTTCACATATCCCTTGTTGGGCCTGTTGTCACATATCCTATGTTGTCACATATGACCTGTGGTATCATATCCCCTGTGGTCACATAACCCCTGTGGTCACATATCCTCTGTTGTCACATATCCCCTGTGGTAACATATCCCCTGTGGTCACATATCCTCTGTTGTCACATATCCCTTGTGGTCACATATCCCCTGTGGTCACATATCCTCTGTTGTCACATATCCCCTGTGGTCACATAACCCCTGTGGTCACATATCCTCTGTTGTCAGATATCCCCTGTGGTCACATAACCCCTGTGGTCACATATCCTCTGTGGTCACATATCCCCTGTTGTCACATATCACCTGTTGTAACATATCCCTTGTTGTCACATATCACCTGTGGTCACATATCCCCTGTGGTCACATATCCCCTGTTGTCACATATCCCCTGTGGTCACATATCCCCTGTGGTCACATATCCTCTGTTGTTACATATCACCTGTTGTAACATATCCCCTGTTGGCAGATATCACCTGTGGTCACATATCCCCTGTGGTCACATATCCTCTGTTGTCACATATCACCTGTTGTCACATATCCTCTGTTCATCATCATCATGATCATTTTATTTATATAGCGCCAACATATTCCGTAGCGCTTTACAATTGGGGACAGACATAATAAACTAATAAACAAACTGGGTAAAACAGACAAAGAGGTGAGAAGGCCCTGCTCGCAAGCTTACAATCTATTGGACAATGGGAGTTGACACATGAGGTTAAGTCTACATTTTGCATTTTGGCCCAGCCAGGCTGCAAAAGGTAAAAGTGACTTATAGGCTAAATGATCCTGTCACACAACAATGTTGGTCAGGGGGTAGTTGTCTTGTGTGAAATTGTGTAACAGGCGGTAATAGGCTAAGGTAGTGAGGTTAAGAGGGTGGTTGTGGGCAGCACAGTGGCGTAGTGGTTAGCATGTCTGCCTCACAGCACTGGGGTCATGAGTTCAATTCCCGACCATGGCCCTATCTGTGTGGAGTTTGTATGTTCTCCCTGTGTTTGCGTGGGTTTCCTCCGGGTGCTCCGGTTTCCTCCCACACTCCAAAAACATACTGGTAGGTTAATTGGCTGCAATAAAAAAAAATAAAAAATTGACCCTAGTCTCTCTCTCTGTCTGTCTGTCTGTGTGTGAGTGCGTGTCTATAGTAGGGAATTTAGACTGTAAGCTCCAATGGGGCAGGGACTGATGGGAATGAGTTCTCTGTACAGCGCTGCGGAATTAGTGGCGCTATATAAATAAATGATGATGATGATGATGATGATGATGGTTGAGGAATATTATAAGCTTGTCTGAAGAGGTAGATTTTCAGAGAACGCTTGAAAGTTTGTAGACCAGAAGAGAGTCTTATTGTGCGAGGGAGAGCATTCCATAGAGTGGGTGCAGCCCTAAAAAAAAGTCCTGTAACCGGGAATGGGAGAATGTAATGAGGGTGGATGAGAGACGGAGATCTTGTGTAGAACAGAGTTGCCGAGTTGGGAGATATTTTGAGACAAGAAAGGTATGTTGGTGCAGCTTTGTTGATGGCCTTGTAGGTTAGTAAAAGTATTTTATATTGGATTCGGTAGAAAACAGGCAGCCAGTGTAGAGACTGACAGAGTGATTCAACAGAGGAATAATGATTTGCAAGGAAAATCAGTCTTGCCGCAGCGTGCAATATAGATTGTAGGGGTTTGAGTCTGTTTTTGGGAAGACCAGTAAGGAGGGAATTGCAATAGTCAATGCGGGAGATGATAAGTGCATGAATTAAGGTTTTTGCAGTGTCTTGCGTGAGATATGTGTGAATTCTGGAAATGTTCTTTAGATTTATGTAGCATGATTTAGATATAGAGTCAAAGGATAGGTGCGAGTCAAGGATTACACCTAGGCAGCGATCTTGTGGGGTGGGATTTATGGTCATGTTATCAACAGAGATAGAAATGTCAGGTATGCTCTTGTTGGTGGGTGGGAATATTATTAACTCTGTTTTAGAAAGATTAAGTTTGAGTTGGCGTGAGGACATCCAAGATGAAATGGCAGAAAGACAGTCAGTTACACGGGACAACACAGATGTCGAGATATCAGGAGAGGATAGATAGATTTGGGTATCATCCGCATAGAGATGATACTGAAAGCCAAAGGAACTTATTAGATTTCCAAGAGAAGCGGTATAGATAGAGAACAGCAGAGGACCTAAAACTGAGCCTTGTGGTACTCCAACTGATAGAGGAAGCGGAGCAGAGGTGGCTCCAAAGAAATTAACAGTGAAAGAGCGATTAGAGAGGTAGGATGAGAACCAGGATAGAACAGTGTCTTGAAGACCTAGGGATTGCAGATTTGTATGAGAAGAGAGTGGTCAACAGTGTCAAATGCAGCCGAGAGATCCAGGAGAATTAGGAGAGAGTAATGGCGTTTAGTTTTAGCAGTGATCAGATCATTGACAACCTTAGTCAACGCAGTCGCTGTGGAGTGGTGAGAACGAAAGCCAGACTGAAGAGGACCCAACAGGTTTTTTTCGGAAAGAAAGCGTGTGAGGCGAGTGTAGGCAAGTCTCTCCAGAAGCTTGGAGGGGCACGGGAGCTGAGAGATGTGATGGTAATTTGAGACAGAGTTTGGGTCGGAATTTTGTTTTTTTTAGAATAGGAGTAATCACTGCATGCTTGTATAGTGATGGAAAGATGCCAGTAGAGAGTGAGAGATTACAGATTTTTGTTAGAGGTGAAATGAGCACAGGAGACAGGAATCTACCAATTTGCGAGGGAATAGGATCAAGAGGACAGGAGGTAGAGTAGGAAGATAAGAAGAGAGTAGAAATTTCCTCTTAATTTGTGGGGTCAAATGAAGAGAGGGTGTCAGAGGGTAGTGGGAAGGAATTGAGCTGATTGCTTGTCGAGGAAGAGGATACCATTTCTAGTCTGATCTTATCAATCTTGTCCTTGAAGTAGGAAGCAAGATCCTGAGCACTGATAGTAGATGGAGGGTTCGGGGTGGGAGGATTGAGAAGAGATTTAAATGTATTGAAAAGGCATTTGGGATTAGAAGCCTGAGCATAGATAAGATATTGGAAGTATGTTTGTTTTGCAGTGTCCAGAGCATTTCGATAGGAGTGGTAGACAGAAGTATATGTGAAGAAGTCATTAGACGTGCGAAATTTACGCCAGTGAGGTTCTGCTTTACGGGACAGTTTTTGAAGATTTTGTGTTGCTTTAGTGTGCCACGGTTGACATCGAAGACGACGTGTAGTATGTAGTGTCGCTGGAGCCACTTGATCAAGGGCCGTTGCTAAGGTTTGGTGAAAATGAGGTACTGCCATCTCAGGGGATGATAATTTAGAGATAGGGGAGAGAAGGTGTTGGAGAGAGGGGGAAAATTGTTGAAGATTAATAGAATTAAGATTTCTGCGGGTATGAGGAGGCTTGGTAGAGTTAGTCAGTAGAGAGGTTAGAGCAGTGGGGGTGAGTGTGTAGCTGATAAGGTGATGATCCGAGAGGGGGAAGGGTGTGTTAAGAAAATTAGAAACTGAGCATAGTCTAGAGAAAACAAGATCAAGGCAGTGGCCATCCTGATGAGGAGATGATTCAATCCACTGTGAGAGGTCAAGTGAGGAGGTTAGAGAGAGTAGTTTGGGAGCTACTTTAGAAGGTGGGTTATCAATGGGGATGTTGAAATCACCCAGGATGAGGGTAGGGATGTCTGAAGATAAGAAGTGAGGGAGCCATGCAGAGAAATCCTCAATAAATTGTTGGTGTGCTCCAGGGGGACGATAGATAGAATGGATTAAAAATCCTAACAGCATGTACTTCAAAAGATGTGAATGTGAGTGATGGGACATTTGGTAGAACTGTAAATGTGCACTGTGGGGAGAGAAGTAGTCCAACCCCACCTCCTTGTCTTCCTTCAGGTCTGGAGGTGTGGGTGAGATGGAGGCCACCATGTGAAAGTGCTGCAGGTGAGGCAGTGTCTGATTGCATGAGCCATGTTTCTGTTATTGCCAGAAGGTTGAGGTTTCTTGAGAGGAAGAGATCATGAATGGAGGTAAGTTTGTTACAAACAGAGCGTGCATTCCAAAGGGCACATTTAAAGGACTTTGGAAGAGAGGGGAGACAGGTGATGTGTTTGAGGTTTGCTATAGAGCGGTAGTGCTCTGATGTATGTGTGTGTGAGGAGTGTGGTGGACCAGGATTAGGTGATATATCACCAGCTAATAGAAGCAGAGAGAGAGAAAGATAGGTAAGGGGATTGTAAGATGTGTGACTTATTATTTTCTGGCGACCGGTGGAGGCTGTACTTGTTAGAGATAATAAATAGGACAACAGTTTATGGGTGTTAACTAGAGGTGAGTGGAGTAATGAAGATTCAATGTGGACAAATGTTTGTGTTGGTGGAGGGGTGAAAGATGACACATTCCTAAAGATAATGCCATGAAAAGAGACCAAGATAAGCAGTTTGTTAAACATTGTTATAAAAGGAGCAAAAGCAAAAAGTTAGGGGATTTTAAATAATTACCTATTTGCAGTGTTCCGTATAGATAGACAAGTAATGCAGAAATAGGCTGTGCCAGATGTAGCTTATTGCTGGAAGCAAATCAAGTCAAATGTAGTCCAATGTTTGTACAACTGTGTTGTCTAACTGTGCATTTTCTAACACTTTGTGAGAAAAACACACTTAGTGTAGAAAACACATATGTCTCAACCCACATACGTCACCCCTTAGACTCATATCCCTTGTGGTCACATATCTCCTGATGTCACATATCCTCTGTTGTCACATATCCCCTGTGGTCACATATCAACTGTGGTCACATATCCTCTATTGTCACATATCCCCTGTGGTTACCTATCCTCTGTTGTCACATATCCTCTGTTGTAACACATGTTCTGTTGTCATATATCCCCTGTTGCCACATATCAACTGTGGTCACATATCAACTGTGGTACCATATCACCTATTGTCACATATGACCTGTGGTACCATATCACCTATTGTCACATATCCCCTGTTGTCACATATCCCCTGATGTGACATATCCCCTGTTGTCACATATACTCTGTTGTCACATATCCCCTGTGGTCACATATCCCCTGTGGTCACATATCCTCTGTTGTCACATATCACCTGTTGTCACATATCCTCTGTTGTAACATATCCCCTGTTGCCACATATAAACTGTGGTCACATATCAACTGTGGTCACATGTCCCCTGTGGTCACATATCACCTGTGGTCACATATCCCCTGTGGTCACATATCACCTGTTGTGACATATGACCTGTGGTATCATATCACCTATTGTCACATATCCCCTGTTGTCACATATCCCCTGATGTAACATATCCCCTGATGTAACATTCCATGTGGTCACATATCCCCTGTTGTCAGATATCACCTGTGGTCACATATCAACTGTGGTCACATATCCTCTATTGTCACATATCACCTGTTGTCACATATCCTCTGTTGTCACATATCACCTGTTGTCACATATCCCCTGTTGTCACAAATCACCTGTGGTCACATATCAACTGTGGTCACATATCCTCTATTGTCACATATCACCTGTTGTCACATATCCTCTGTTGTCACAAATTACCTGTGGTCACATATCCTCTATTGTCACAAATCACCTGTGGTCACATATCCCATGTTGTCACAAATCACCTGTGGTCACATATCCTCTGTTGTCACATATCACCTGTTGTCACATATCCTCTATTGTCACATATCACCTGTTGTCACATATCCTCTGTTGTCACAAATCACCTGTGGTCACATATCCTCTGTTGTCACATATCCCCTGTGGTCACATATCACCTGTTGTCACAAATCACCTGTGGTCACATATCCCCTGTTGTCACATATCCCCTGTTGTCACATATCCCCTGTGGTCACATATCACCTGTTGGGACATATGACCTGTGGTAACATATCACCTGTTGTCACATATCCTCTGTTGTAACATATCCCCTGTTGTAACATATCCCCTGTTGTCACATATCAGCTGTGGTCACATATTCCCTGTGGTCACATATCATCTATTGTCACATATCCCCTTTTGTCACATATCCTCTGTTGTCACATATTTTCTGTGGTCACATATCTCCTGTTAAAAATAAATGTTTCTTACCTGTTGTGTTGAGCGACTGGGTGGAAGTTAGTACAGTACGAGTCACACACAGCACGAGTCACACACATCCTCTGTAGACACAGCTCCCGCCCCACTCATCAACAGTTAGCCTTGCGATTGGCTGACTTCTTTTTTTTTTTCCATTTACAGGACTACCCCTTGGCAACCAGGGAAGCCTCACCACCATCCCCATGCCAGGTGACCTCACCACCATCCCCATGCCAGGTGACCTCACCACCATCCCCATGCCAGGTGACCTCACCACCATCCCCATGCCAGGTGACCTCACTACCATCCCCATGCCATGTGACCTCACCACCATCCCCATGCCAGGTGACCTCACCACCATCCCCATGCCAGGTGACCTCACCACCATCCCCATGCCAGGTGACCTCACTACCATCCCCATGCCATGTGACCTCACCACCATCCCCATGCCAGATGACCTCACCACCATCCCCATGCCAGGTGACCTCACCACCATCCCCATGCCAGGTGACCTCACCACCATCCCCATGCCAGGTGACCTCACCACCATCCCCATGCCAGGTGACCTCACCACCATCCCCATGCCAGGTGACCTCACCACCATCCCCATGCCAGGTGACCTCACAAAAAATTTTTTTTTCTTTTTCTACTCCTGGCCTGGGCCTATTTCTGTGGAGAGGCCTTGGGCTGCAGCCCCATTGGACCCATTGTTAATCCGGTCCTGCTCTTCCAGTGGACCTTTTCACCCTCCCACTCTAATTACCCCTCCCTTGTTCTAGTCGTCATGTATCGCTGTAACATGTCTAACTTCGCAAATTCCACACATTTAATCCTTCTCCCAATTTTGCGGTTTCCACCTTCGAAACGGCTCCAGAATTAGACCCTTTCTCCACCTAGAGGCAACTAAGACCCCATCCACCCGCTTATCATCTGATCTGGACTATTGCAACCTACATTTCATTGGTTTTCCTCTCCCCACTCCAAATCATTCTCAACACTGTTGTTCATCTAATTTTTCTTTCCTATCTTTCGCTCTACATCTACTTCTCTGTCAATCCCTTCACCGGCTCCCTCTCTGCTGCAGATTCCAGTTGTAACCCATTCCTATAACCCAACCCTCTCTTCCCTACATCTCCAATCTTGTCTCTGTGCACAATCCCCATTGTGCCAATGACTGGCAGGTCCCCTCCTCACTAATTATTTTCCTGCGCTCCTGCCTCCAAGACTTCTCTCATGCTGCTCCATCCTTCTAGATCCCACTCTCTCTCCTAATCAGGCTCTCTACCTCTCTCCAAGGTTTCAAGTGTACTCTTACAACCCATTTCTTCTTCATTAGCTCTCCTAACTAACCCTTTCTTCTCCTGTCTCATCCCCGATCATCTGCCCCTCCCTCCATGTAGATTGTAAGCTCTCACTAGCAGGACCCTCTTCCATTGTTTCCATGCCAGAGCCTGCCCACCTTTCTTCAATAAGGGACTCTGATGCTGTCTCTGCATCCACTGGGCACTGGTTCAGCTTGTGCTGTTGCATTCCCTTATATTCCCCGGCTCTCCTCTTGTCTCATGTTTTAGTGCGAGGTTATTGCCCTCCTAGCTCCTTGGTACTATTTACACTGTTCCTTGCCAGAATATTGTTTTGCCTATATTGTAGTCCATTGCTTATACTTTTAATGTATTTTGCCTATATTGTTTTGACCTGTTTTGCCATGTAATGTCTTAATGTACACTCTCTGAATGTTCTGTGTTATGTAGAGGGAGTGTTTATGTAATTAAAGCTGGCACAATGCGTTAAACTGTGCAAATGACCATGGTCCTTTAAATGTGCATGTCTGAGAGTTAGAGGCCACGGAGGAAAGTGGAATGATCTGACCCCCTGAGGTCTCCAGATGCAGAAAGGAAATTGTAGTCAAAACACTTTCACACCCCTGTACCAGGGATAAGAGTCACCTCCAATGTAATAATTAGTTTTTGGAGATGGCTGGAAAGAAATAAATCTCTCTGGCCTATAGTCTATCTGTTCTCCTTCCAATTATACTCAGAACCAGACTGATAATCCAGGGTGTCTCTCTGAAAGCTTTTCAAGATTTCCATCACTAAGTTGCTTCACGTGGACAAATGAGCAATAGAACGGTCACATATTCTGCCTATTATTTGGTGTGTGACTAAAGTACACGTTTATACATTTCCAGAGCAATAATAGTTACTAGGGATTGGCGCCGTTAAGGCAAAATGCACTGACCGTTGTCAGCGCACAGCTCTGTTTATAGACTATACATTTGATTCAGAGCGGGACACAAGCGTAAGCGTCACTTGCCAATGATAAAATTGCACGTAGGTCTACGTGTATGTACACTGTAACCAGCGTAGAAGACGAGACCAGTGGGAAAATGTGTCAAGCTGCGGGTTTGAAAAAGTGGAGATGTTGCCTATAGCAACCAATCAGATTCTAACTGTCAGTTTGTAGAATGTACTAAATAAATGATAAATAGAATCTGATTGGTTGCTATAGGCAACATCTCCACTTTTTCAAACCCGTAGCTTGATACATTTACCCCCAGGGTCTGAATGAGCCTCATAAGCGTCAGCTTCACAACAGACGCACCCCTCGGACACTGACGTCCACCTTGCTAATATCTACAAAAACCTACTATTTTATAAATAACGGGCGCAATAAGCATCATTTAAATTTGAATAACCTAATACAACAGGAACAACTTCCAAAACACGTTGGGCAAATCCTAATCTACGGCTGAATGACTACTAAAGTCTCAATAAATGTCTGCAAATCATTCCCAGACTGCAAATAAAACCACTTTACAGTGTAAAAATAAAGCTATCAAGTATTTGTTTGCTACATGTAAAACAGCCAGTATCTTCCTTATGTGCAAAATAATCTACTATATAAATGCCTAGTGGCGTGTGTGAAAAAAAAAAAACTAAGCGGCAGCGCCACCTGCTGGGCAGAGTTATACACTGACCTATATATTTCTTGAAGGAGAAGTGACAGTTGGGAGTGGTTGGTGGTTGCCGGGGGTGACAGTGGGGAGTTTTTAACACCTTAAGTAGCTTGATGAAGGATGTGGCGATGAAGATGAAGGATGAGGTGATGGAGAAAAATGATGAGGTGGTGACATGTGAACAAAACCACGTTAAAAAAGGGCGCTTGCGTCTGGAAGTAACGCTCTTCACCTGAGGAGGCCTGGGCTAGGCCCAAATGCATGACAAGAACCTTTTTAACACCTTAAGTAGCTTGATTTGACTAGAATGCATGAGTATCATGCACGGGTTAACTTGTAAAACAATATGGACTACTTGAATTGTAGCATGGTTTTGCCAAGGTTCAAAATTACACATTTTTTGCTTAATGAATCAGACCCATGTACATCAGGTATACGCATGTCTGTATTCAACAAGGAGCGGATCTGAACATTCGTTTGTTGATGAATACGGGTCTAGGTCTGTTCTGCTCTAACAGACAATACTCTGCAGGATACGTCCAATACATGTGGAATATAAAGTCACAAAAGCACACACAGAAAAAAAAAGATTTTTTTGTAACATAATTTGTTTACAAAAAAATACATTTACTAGGATGTTATTAATGTCTTCTGCACATAAACTGCATTTCTCCAGTTGCCCCTGAATCCCCGATTACAAACACATGTTCTAGCATACATACACAGCCGTCATCACTAGTTATCAGCACTTAGACTAGACCTGTAGCTGGAGCAAGTCATACGACAGAAAATCACGTACCTTAGAGATGCCCAGAGGTTGGATCGGACGCTACTGCATGTGCTCCAGCTTGGCACGTCCTTACTGTACACTGACTCCCCGTTCCACCCATGAAATCATAGGCTGCCGTAAGGGTCCCTTGCTGTTACGGATGAATTGACATTGCGGCGTTCTTTAGCGTATGTCCCGCTTCTGGCCAAGTGCAGAGTAATTGTGCGCAAAATATGCAACATATCGGCATTTACGCTCCCTAACGAATCAGGCCCACCAGCTCTAGTCAGTGCAGAGCAGAAATGAGCGAAGTTACAGCAACATTTTCACAAATCAAGTTTTGCACAAGAACGGGCCGTTTTGCAGAGGTATGAAGTCGCCACTCCATAGAATCCCATTCTGCAATGTGTAGAGTTAGACACATTTTGCGCTCCAAATATATGCAGGGAGATTCTGTTCTAAAAACCCCAAATATGTGTTGTTACGTGTGTATATTAAGTCGAAAGCATCTCAATGTCTCACATTGGGGTGTTAGTCGCACTAACCACATCCACCGCTGTCATATCACGGCTACCTGGTTTCCCCCTGGTGACCTGCAGCATTTCTGTCCATCACATCTCCGCATGGTTGCCTACTCTCCCGGATCATCCGGGAGACTCCCGGAACGCTGGGAAATCTCCCGGACTCCCGCAAGAGGACACGAAAATCCCGAATTTTTGCGGCCGATTTCATTGTGGCCAAAATGCGCATGCGCCGGTGACGTCATCGGCGTGATGACGCGGCGCTGCTATTCTCCCAGAAGACCCCGGCCATTGCGGAGCACGGAGCTCCCACGCCCACGCTGCCCTCTGGATATATACAGCCTGGAGTCCTAGACCAGTAAGTGAGGAGGCATCTTGTATGTGTGAGTTCGCCCATACTATATTATATAACAATACAAAGAGGCAATTAGCATCTAATTGTGCTATATGGAGGTGGCAAGTAACTCAGCTGTTTCAAGCACTATAATTATAAAACATTAATATTAATAAAAAGCTGCCTGGTTGGATGATTTATTAAATACATTTTATTCTAACTGAATTAATGAAAGTTATTTTTTAATGGGGCAGGAATGCTGATATGTTTTATTTCTTTTGAACATTGGTTGATTCTATCCATATAATAGGGAATATAGACTGTAAACTGGGCCTGATGTGAAAGCATTGTGTAATATATACTATGTAAATAATTTTTGCATCAGCTTCGCAGTATGTGGTCACAAATATTTTCATTTTTGAGGCTGTTAATAAAGTGTGGAGTCAATGAAAACCTGGAGAGAAAGTAAATACTCATTCAGTATTACAAAGTTTGTGTATGTTTCAACAGGAAGTACATACTTGCCATCTATATATATTTCTATTATGTGAAATAGCGCAGTTGCCTCATTTCGTTTTGGGTTAGTGGGCACAATATGACGCGATTCCGTGGGCAGGATGCAGTAGAACAGGATGCAGATTTTTTTTTTATTTAATCAAACCTCACTAGGGATAATTACATTTAATATGTATATATATATATATATATATATATATATATATATATATATGTAGAGCCGTGGGTGATATGGAGACACAGCCTTTTTGGACGTATAACCCCCTTCCCTAGTCATATCTATTTTTTCAAAACATCCCTAAGCCTAAATAATTACTAAGTAGTCCCCCGCCTTGCTTACCACTTACCCTGGCTGTGGCACCCCTGTGAGATTACCACTGCACCCCATGTCACTGTGTAACAGGTGAGTGATGTATAATTTATTGCTCTGTTCTGAAATCTAATATTTGTGCCGCTCCTTTAGAGATTCTGCATTTGCTCTTGGACAGCATTCTGCGTCAGATATCAGTACATCTGGGCCTCTGGGCCTTACCAGCCAACCAGGAGAAGGTAAGAGTTAACATTTTTATTTTGCACATACACAATTTACTTTGTAAGCTGTTCCAATGGTGGAAGACACTTTAGTCCAGGGGTTGGCACCCTCGGCGTGCAGCGCCCTGCATTATGGCACATCGAGCGGCTATCAATGCAGCACATCTCCACAACACTGAACTGCTGCACATTTTGTGTTGTATAGGAACTGGTGGCATTACTGTGGAATAATATGAACATGAGGCACAACTATATGGTATGTGGGCGGCACGTGGCCGGAGACGGCCACGCCCAGTAGGCGGAGCTGGCCACGCCCACCTTGGTTTTTATTTTCTCCCTGAAATGAATTTTCAAAAGTTGGCAAGTATGCATCTCCGTCTGTAAACAAATGCATACTGTTTGTTCTGCTGCATGGGTGTGACCATATTGGATGCAGTCAGGTGATTATTACAGACCAACCAGATTCAGCAGCTGTGATCACATGAACTGTGCAGCCAATAGTTGTTTGGGACACCCTATTTAACCCTGCTGCTGAGACCTGTTCCTTGCCAGAGCAGCACACTTCTCTCCTGAGGATAGTTCTTGGCTCCAGGTTCCAGTTGTTCCTGATTACCCTGGTTTTACAAAGTGATCATCTTCTGTGAACATCCTGCATTACCAACTACAGATCACTTTACAAGTATACTGCATTCTAAAGTGCATATCTTCTCCCAAGCATCCTGCATTATATGGAGTTCATCATTCTGCAAGTACTCTGCACTTCTAAGCTGCTCATCTTCCTGCAATATTTGGCATTCAGCAAGAGTGTTACCTCAGTAAGAACTTTGCACCATCCAGTATCTAATCTGCAGTACCAGTGGCTTTACCGGCATCACCTGTTCTGTTGCTACGGCTGGTTCTGAGTCTCTAGGGCTTGTTTCCAGTTCCTTATACCTGTCTGTGGGTTCCAGATCTGTGGCTGCCACGCAGTCCTAAGTTCACCATTCCTTGTCATGGTTCTCAGTTTCTAATCCCTGTCTCCAGTTCGTTCTGTTCTGAATACCCGTGCGCCTGGCTACAGGAGCTGGGATTGAGTTTCCACAAACAGTTCCAGTCAGTTATTACTCCAGTTCAATACTCAGGGAGAGACTCCAGCCCTAAGATTCCAATACTGCTTGTACTACTCTGAGTAATCTAGATGAGCAGAGAGATCATCAACGACTCCAGGGTCCGTTTCACTCCTCCTCCAGCTAGACCCAAGGGTCACGAGTCGGATCAAGATACATCCAACTTATAGCATACTTGCCAACTCTCCCTGAATGTCAGGGAGACTCTCCCTGAAATACGGGTGATCTCCCTCACTTCCTGAAGAGTCTGGCATTCTCCCTGATGCTGAGCCAGTACAAGACGTGGTTGGCTTCGCCATCTGTGGCATGATGACACAGTTCAGAAATTGTGTCCTATGTCCATGTATTGATGCCTATGGAGGTGGACATTTTCATGGAGACCAAGATTTAATCAAAGACTGACAGGTAAGACAACATGACTTCAGTAATGGAGATAGAAATGTAAAAGACACTTCAGTCTCTAGAGATTCATTAGCTGCTTTTCTTTAACGCATAGTTGCCTACTCTCCCGGAATGTCCGGGAGACTCCTGCATTTCTGGGAGACCTCCCAGGAGAGCAGGGCAACCTCCAAGGTTCTCACCCCCGCAATAGATAGGTGGTGGCAGCTTAATGACGCAAATATTGCGTCATCTTAGCCCCACCTCCTGTTGTTATTAGCCAGAATTGTGACAATCGTTTAGGGGGCGGTGCCAAAATGATACAATTAATCAAGCCCCCTCACGCCCACCTCCCCCGGGATCTCCCTGAAGCCAACAAGGAAAAGTTGGCAAGTATGTCTTAAAGACTGAGTGTGTCACATGTACATATTTTTGTATGACCTACTTTAATGAGGCCCTGTATTTGTAAATTAGAATTCATCCTAGATATTGGAGGATCAAGATCATACCTCTCTTTTAAAGTTCTGACAAAATAAGGTCCGACCACCATCCACAGAAACCCCACCCCAATCTGACCATCCCCACATCCCTTTTGGGTAAGAGAAAGAAGACTGTCGCCTCAAAATCAGCGCTGTTGGGAAGTTTATAAACCTAAACTAAACTATTGTTCAAGAACATTTTTGGCAGAAGTTGGTTCTATGGTCAGATGTGGCCCCCGAGCCTTCACCTGTGGCCCACAGCTCCTCCCTGCTTTATTTGTTATTGTGTGTAACACCTGTTTAAGACGCCTGCTGATATGTTGTTACAGGTAGGTGCCTCTTCCTTTGATAACACCAATAAACGCCCCTAATGATTGATGTCTGAATAAAGCAGTGCCGATCCGTACCTTCTGGTGCCTCATGGGGCACGGAGCCCCTCCACCCCCTCCTTTGGTTCAGCCAGGGCCCTCTGTAATGGCAAGCCCAAGATCGGCACGTGCAGCCACTTTAGATAAGGAAGCAGCGCTCCGTGGCCCATCTCCTCTCTAACCCTACAAGACCAACGTATTGGACACCGACCGGGGCTCTGTGCCACCAAGCTGTGGCCTCCTCGTTAGACAAAGGAACAAAAAAAAAACCGATAAAGACATCAACTGAACCAATAAGGGGACGGGAGGGCGTGGAATCCAAAAGAAAGAGAGAGTGATGGGACGAATGGATGGGGTGCTGATCCAAACAACACAACTCACTGGGTTTATATAATTCAGCCCTATTTAAGCTTAATTTCTTTTTACTGAGATTAAGGGTCTGTTGCTGCCCATTTTATAGTAAGAGGGCCGCCCCTTAAGTGAGTCTGGTGCCCATCACTGTTCTAGAGCCTCCTGGACGCTTGTAATGAATTGTAGAAAGGTAAACTAGACTATACCTTTACCGGGTGGTTTTGGTATGTATATTCTCAGTGCTTTTTTTGTAATAAAAAAGGTGGCCGAATTGTTAATATTTTATGGAAAAAATGATTTTAATTTATTGTATTTAAGGCAAATGTTCATAGTAAATTGCCTTTTCATGCTGGGCCCCTACTAATTATTTTTCTCCCCCCTCATGCTGGCGTTTTTCTTTTTTTTTTTTAAGCGCCATTTTTTTTTTTGCCACTTTCTTTAAACCAGCGCCCCTTTCTTATTCTATCTCTAACTTACCTTTCTATTGGCTCCTTTGTGCTCTTCTTCTCCAGTCTTCTGTCACTGTCGGCGGCGCTCCTCTACATCCAGCTGACTGCTCCGTCTCTAATCAATGTCGGGCGCGAAATGCGTGATGACATCACAGCCGACATTCATTGCAAATGGAGAAGGGAGGAGGGCGCAGCCGCGCCAGACATAGGGTATTAGATATCTTTTCTTTTTTAAAAGGCTGGCGGAGAAGCCGCAAACCCTGGAGAAAAAGGTGCCGGAACGCCGTTCAGAGCGTTCAATGAGAAATTCCCCCTGTGTATTCCTATTCTTATAAGTGCCATTTTTTTCGGGACAAATTGTTTGATGAAATCTTCTGATTTAAATCCTGTGCTCTCCCCGAGTTGAATGAACACATGGATGTAGGGTCAGACAATCCGCTCTGTGGTAATTCCCAGACTCATGGCTGATTTTCCTGAATATTAAGTATGTTTACGGTGAATGAAGCAAACTTAGCAACACCTTAGACAAAACAGAGCGCAGAGACTTCCAGATTCTCTGATCCCGGAGAAGTTTCCTTCCCTGGGGGGATAAGGGATAAAACAACTTGGCAGATGTAATGTTATTTATGTGCCGTGGTCTCAGAAGGTTTGTAAGATCCTGGACATTAATTGATTAATGTTATGGTACATTGATAGGCTAATCCATCTATGTTAATGCTGTGGTAATTTGTCTGGTATTTCCTCATTAGACAATGCTATAAAGGAAACCTGTGTTCTGTCTGAGTGAACAGGTCCCAGAACTTGGGGAGTGTTTAGATTGTAACTTGACCGCTGTACATAAGATTATTTTTAAGGTGCATTTGCTAGGGAGACAGCATTTAGCCACAGATTGAGAGTTATATAGTGGAAGGAGCAGGGTCCCCCCAGCAGCACAGAGTATATCAGGAGATGAGTGATGTGTTAGTGAGGACAGGGCTGCATGTGACAGGGGCAGTGACATGATGTGAGGAGGGGAATGGAGACAGCAGGAAGCCACAGACTGAGAGTTATATAGTGGAAGGAGCAGGGTCCCCCCAGCAGCACAGAGTATATCAGGAGATGAGTGATGTGTTAGTGAGGACAGGGATGCATGTGACAGGGGCAGTGACATGATGTGAGGAGGGGAATGGAGGCAGCAGGAAGCCACAGACTGAGAGTTATATAGTAGAAGGAGCAGGGTCCCCCAGCAGCACAGAGTATATCAGGAGATGAGTGATGTGTTAGTGAGGACAGGGCTGCATGTGACAGGGGCAGTGACATGATGTGAGGAGGGGAATGGAGGCAGCAGGAAGCCACAGACTGAGAGCTATATAGTAGAAGGAGCAGGGTCCCCCAGCAGCACAGAGTATATCAGGAGATGAGTGATGTGTTAGTGAGGACAGGGCTGCATGTGACAGGGGCAGTGACATAATGTGAGGAGGGGAATGGAGGCAGCAGGAAGCCACAGACTGAGAGTTATATAGTAGAAGGAGCAGGGTCCCCCAGCAGCACAGAGTATATCAGGAGATGAGTGATGTGTTAGTGAGGACAGGGCTGCATGTGACAGGGGCAGTGACATGATGTGAGGAGGGGAATGGAGGCAGCAGGAAGCCACAGACTGAGAGTTATATAGTGGAATGAGCAGGGTCATCCAGCAGCACAGAGAATATCAGGAGATGAGTGATGTGTTAGTGAGGACAGGGCTGCATGTGACAGGGGCAGTGACATGATGTGAGGAGGGGAATGGAGGCAACAGGAAGCCACAGACTGAGAGTTATATAGTGGAATGAGCAGGGTCCCCCAGCAGCACAGAGTATATCAGGAGATGAGTGATGTGTTAGTGAGGACAGGGCTGCATGTGACAGGGGCAGTGACATGATGTGAGGAGGGGAATGGAGGCAGCAGGAAGCCACATACTGAGAGTTATATAGTGGAATGAGCAGGGTCACCCAGCAGCACAGAGTATATCAGGAGATGAGTGATGTGTTGGTGAGGACAGGGCTGCATGTGACAGGGGCAGTGACATGATGTGAGGAGGGGAATGGAGGCAGCAGGAAGCCACATACTGAGAGTTATATAATGGAGGGAGCAGGGTCCCCAGTAGCACAGAGTATATCAGGAGATCAGTGATGTGTTAGTGAGACCAGGGCTGCATAAATTATGCTCAATTTTCTAATACCTCAATATGGCAATATAAATAGCACTCGTTGAAACACCCCCTCTTTAGAGACCGTGACAGGATGATATACACAACATTACTACCTCTGTGCTTCTTCTAGGAGCCTGCTAATGTTTACTTAGGTAATAAATGCTGTTAGTCCTCCCCTATTACCATCCACCATGGATAGGTATACCTCCCAATATTTATACATGCTAAATCGGAACAAAATAAGCCCCGCCCCTGATGTCCAACTTTGGGCAACCCATTTTCTTGGAAGCCCCCTCCTCTTTCGAGGGCCACCATGTGGGACTACCCCTTAAATCTGGACATTTAGGAGGTATGGATATGGGACCCCTAAACATTCTGTCCCTGTACTCATCCCTGCACTTTAATCTCTCTGCTACCTCCTAGTCCATCACAAATGACCTCCGATGTTTGTCCCTCCTTAATGTTGTATTTTACATTTGTAATGTGGTTTTTGTAAGTTTCGCTTTGTTGTATTTCTTGCATGTTATTGTTATCACTTATTGTATAAATATCACAGCAGTTACATTTGTAAATCTCCCCCCTCTATACTGACCGCATCACAATATGCAGAGGGGAGATGAGTGAGATCCAGTGCGGGGTTGGTGCCTCTCTGGGTTAGGGGGTATTTGGAGACAACAGTCTGCCCCACCTCTCAGCAACTACCAGCCCCACAATGAAAACTTGAACGACTCCTTAAAATCCTTTTTCACCACATTTTTCCTTTCTGGATCTATAGTAGTAGAAACCCACCCAAAAATCCTGATAAAAATCGACCCAACTGCCCACTACGACCGGCCGACTCTAATGATTTAAAGCCGGGATTTCTGGGGACTCTGGTTCACCAGAAATCAACCACAAGCAGCCAGTGTAGTAAGCACACCTATGATTGGTTGCCGTTGAAGGGGAGTCCCAGGGGATTCTGGGAGCAGCATTCAGAGCTAGTACCTGTGGGTTGTTGTTTTACTGATGTAATTTTTGGGGTGCATGGCCTTAGTTGTATAACGTGTATCTCACCTGCTGGGACACATTTACAGAGCAGAAAAAGACCAAGGTTCAGCATAAATTCCTCTATTGAGGTGCTGCGCATTTTGCGTAATACAACTAGATTTCTGCCTAAGCGTATACGTTTTTGGAGTACCGTGATGGAGTTTGCGTAGAAGCAAACGACCAATGGGAGGAGATGAACAAAGCGAGGAAGTTCCATTAATTTGCATACTGTGATAGAGGGGAGAAGAGGGCACAAATTTAGGGGCATTACTTGCTCCTGTTGTGGTCCCATGGAGATGCACATGTATAGGTCATCTGTGCACAATGTAACGCATAACTTTAAGCACTCAAAAGTGCTACTTATAATAAAGACAACCAAGATGTCCCTTCACTCTAGTGATTAATTTAAGTCATAATTGAGGCTAAAGTGATCAGAAGTTTTGGAGATAAACATAAAAGTCAGATTGGGTAAATTCCTCTGCCTTATCCACCAGGGACCAGCGTCCCAACGGTCCAACATCGCTGCCCTGACTGGTCATCAACCTTTTTCCTTCTTGTTTGACTCTCTATTCATCTGTCTCTACACCTAATTCCTCACTGAGTTTTGTATATCGCTCAGTGGTTTATTAATAAATTATTAGATCTATTTTGTTAGGTTCGTAAGACGTGACCTGTTTTGGTACAGAAACAAAAAGATCTTGCAATATGAAAACATGAGGTATTGGCTCATATTTTGATCAAAATATTTAAGCCTGCATCCCAGGATCATTGTATGTAGGTTCTACACTGGCCTGTATGCTTCAAACGCCGTTAAAATCGGAAGCAATAACACCCCAGGCATAGGGGCTCACATCTGGCTTATAAGCCACACCCAAAAAGTTTTTATATAAGCCTGATAGACAGTTGCTAAGACTACACAAGGCAATATTTTGTAACAAAATCAGAGAATAAATAAGCCTGTGCTCAGTTAATCCCATATTATACAGCTACTTGGCAGTATAAATGCCCTATATGTATACAAAACAAAAAGATAGTTGTTGTTAGCGCTTATCCTTAACACTGCCTATCTGTGTGTATCTAGAAAAATTAAAACACAAGGTACTGGTTCATATTTTGATCAAAACATTTAAGCCCGAATCTCAACATCATGGGTATCTAATTGTGTGCGGGTCCTAACCTGACCTATAAAATCAGATGCACTCACCTCCCAGGTATAGGGGCTTGCATCTAGCAAGTCACACCTAAAAAGGCCTTAAATACGCCTGACAGACAGCTGCTAAGACAACACAAGGCATAGAGAAAAGTATTACCTTATTGTCCTGTTGTCAGTGATATATTTTCCTAGGTGTTTTATCCTGTTTGTGTGTCCTGTCTGTTATAAATACCATGGAAGATCTAGGACAGTGGCACATGGATTTCTGAATTATTAAATACTCTCGTCTTGCAGCCGTGAAGTCGCACAGTGAAAGCTGAGTGTGCTGCACATTATAGCTATTCAAGTTTTTGTTCTCACCCCAACAGAGAAAAATAACCTTGATCCAGCCTCATTCATGGCCCATGCTGTATATCCTAAATCACAATAGATGATTAATGAATTAGCTCATGGTTGACGGTGACCTCTAAAGGCTTTATTTTAGGCATTTTACCAAGTGGAGCACCCTACCTGTCACCTGTAACCATTTGCTTCCTTGTTATAGTTATCTCAGGGTGGTCCTATCTACGATTAAGAGAACCTGTTCTTCCTACATGGTGTCCTATGTACCATGCATGTGTAAAAGCCCCACAAATATATTGGAGTCCATATATGTAAATGAGCTGGCTCAACTTTAGACCATATACAATGTTCTGTTAAATCCCATGTTTCTTTCTTCCTAATTCCCGGATCACCACCCCTGAAAGCAGTCATGAGGCAGAGAACCTGTGTGAATCCTTCTCCTCTTCACCAAGCCATTCACCCAATGACGGGAGCAATGTCTGGGATTTTAAATCCTGGTGACATCAACAAACATAAACTCTCCACACTCTGCAGAATTCATTAAAACATTTGGTCCAGCAAAAATTAAATCTCATTTGATCATGAGCAATTGCAGGTTAAGCAACTGCTTCAATACAATGTCTCTTGCTACTTGATTTAAAGGTAAAGACTAGAGTTTTGTGGCAGGATAGGCTGGGAAGTTGTGGTGATAAAATCTTCGAATTCCTTTCGGCACTGTAATTGTAAATTTGCATATTGTTGAATTCATAGACTGAAAAGATCGGGGGCGACGGCATTCTTTTTTTTTTTCTGCCATGTGACGTGGTAGGGGTAGGGACTTTCCCTCACTGCCATCCCTAACATCCCAATCCAACATCTTAGCTGTAATCTCCCCTATTTCCAGCCTAGTCTTATTCTCCACCATAGCCAAATCCTAAACTAACTCTAGCCTAAAGATAACTCTCTGCAGTCTGAGAGTGGAGAGAACTGGAAGACCATCAGGAAACAGTCCAGTGCTGGACAGCGGCCTGGAAGTCGGGCCCAGCACTGTCATCAGGCAGTTACCTAGGCTGCCTATGGTTAGGGGTGCCTATCATCCAGGGCGTTTAATGCCCCTTGCAGCCGCCCACGGGCTGCTGACACCAAGGAACTGCAATTGGCAACATTTTGTCTGCGAAGCTGTCGGCTGCAGCTCTTCCATGTCAGTGATGGGCGAGGAGCGTAGCGCTGGGCTATGGTGTCAATGCCTAGTGCCACACATCCAGTCTGAAGGGAATGGGAGATGTCACCATCACTTCCTGCCTGCTAAGGTTAGAAGTATGGTGGTGAGGGGCACTAACTCCGGAGATGGGGGTTCGGGTGTGCCGTCTACGGTGCCAACTCTCCTTTGGTTAGAAAACAGCTCAGACACCTACCAGGTCAGGGATCTAAGAGCAGGAGTCCAGCACTGGAGCAGGAAGCCAGGGAAATCAGAATGAGGCAGGTTCAGCGCTCCTCACAAGCAATTGCACCCAGCGAGCAAGTGCTTTCTTCAGAGCTATTGTACCAAGGAGTAATTTCTAGCAGGTAAATATACAAATATATCAGTCAAATTTGTAATTAGTTTTGGATTTCTTTAGGCGTTGTGTTTCAAAGTACTATTTGTACTTTCTATGTGACTGCCTTACCTTGATACTTATAAAGACATGGGGGTAAATGTATCAATCTGCGGGTTCTTCAACACCCGCGTGTTCAGCCTCTTCCGCGATTAAATTTCAAGCGGCGCTGCGTTGTAAAGGGTTAACTTCCCTTTACAATGTAGCGCCGCTTGAAATTTAATCGCGGAAGAGGCTGAACACGCGGGTGTTGAAGAACCCGCAGATTGATACATTTACCCCATGGGCTAAGTAGGCTCTCTCTGAGGCCTCAGAAGTCTAGTTTCCCTTGTCTGTTGATCTATGTGACGTGTTTAACATACTGTAGTTTAATATAGATGTGTTGTAACCCATAGCAAGCGATCAAATATTTACTTTAATTAATCGAACTTGCAGGCAGATCAATGTTAACATCTGTGCAGCGTTTATAAATTAGGCTGAAAGTGTCAGCGGAAAGGTTTGGTTCTCCTTAGTGTCCTCTGCTCTGGATGACGACAGGGAGCCCACACAAGCCTCAACAACACTGAGAACAGAGAAAGATCTGTCGAGTTCCATTACTCCTTCTTTTACAAGGGTGGAGGTACAGTTGTATTCTTTGAATTCTTTTTTTCCAATAGAATTAATAGTAAATGATCTATATTGTTCCTGGGCTCCATCCATCTCTGGACTTTGAAGAGGGAAACGATTAACCAACTTTCATTTCATAAGTATCCAGTTGCTCATAAAAAAGCAGCATTTGGATGCAGAATACTTTCAGATTAGAAATAAAAGTGGAAAAGTGACTTATTTTAAGATTAAGGGCTGTTGAAATAATTGTTCCTTAAATGGTCGTCATTACGGCTCCTTGGCACCATCGCCTCATGACTGGAGCCAGACGTATAAAAATAGGCACATAGGATACTTTATCACTGCGTGAGCTGGAGCGATAGAACAATTAGCACAATGAGACATTACATGGATGTGACTACTGTCAAGAGTGACATTGATCACAGAACAGTTTCAAAATCATGTTCTTCTACAATGGTTGGTTGTTAACTCAATAATATGGTTTAATACCTTTGGCTGAACAAGGTGAGGTCTTTTAAGCTATATCCTTTCTCTTTTTAAGAACCGCCAAGGCACTTTTCCCCTGACATTGCATCCAGGAGAGGGGGTAGGGGGGCAAAAAACCAACGCGTTTCTTAAAGAAAGAAAGTGTTTAGGAATATTATTTAGCAATTGAAGAGCTGTTCTAGGAGCGATGTCAGTATAGTCCAAAAAGAAGGTTGTCTAGATTTAGATACAGAGGGGTAACTAGCGAGCTGTGGGACCCCGGTGCCGGGAAGTGGGGAGGAGGGAAATGGGGGCCACAGCTCGCTAGTTCCCCATGCAGCAGGCCCCATTATCTCCATGGGCCCCTGTGAACCCCACCTGCTGCACCACCATCAATGTGTAAGTGAGGTCCTATATTTTGTGACATTAGTCTTTGTACTAGTGATGTGTAGACTCTTGGTGTGACTGTATCTAGTGTACAGGTACTGTCATCCTAATAATTGGCTATATGAACTTAATTCCATTCGTACAAATGTTACTCATGTAAAAGTTGTGGCATTGTGTATACACTCAACTCGCGCTTGTATTTTGAGTTCAGTGTAGCGTATACTTGCATCCACATGGGTAAGTGGGTCAGAGAGCTTCACGTATAAGATCAATACAGGAGACACAAATCAAACACGCCCATTAGACATTTGCATGATTTTGACACATATCTTTAAAATTGCCATATTACAATGGGTATCTTTGCACTCCCCATAGGCCTGCTGTAGGCTTCTGAGTTGTTGCTGCTACTGATGATAATAATGGCTAATGATCTTGAAATACATGAATCCCAAAACACAGTTGCAGTAAGTGTATGGACGTATATTTGAATGTATGGCAAAAGTCACAAAAGAATTTTAACAGGAAACAAATTATTATGCTCATTCCTTGGTAGTGATGAGCAAAATTGTAGCAAAATTCCAAGTTTTGCGGCAGAACAGGTTGCTTTGTGGTGCTGAGAAGTTAAGGCAACTTTGGATTGTCTTCCAGTAGCGATTTAACTTTTGCCAATCCGCTCTGTGTTTGTAAATTCGCATGTTGCTTAGTTTACAGGCTATGAATAGTGCTAGGAGGATAATGGTCAGGCCATTCTGCTGTGTTGTGGGGTTTGAGTAAGATTGGGGATGCCTGAGGTCAATTTTCCACCGGCAAAACGCGTAGAGTGTTTGCAGGATGGTTGTGAAAGTTTCACTCATTTCTAGAATTTTGAATGTAGCTACTGCAATCTATGGAAGCGATAAAATATTACACATCCACTGCATATGTCTTATTTTAATATCACGCTCTCTATGCCAAACTCCTGTGTGCTTTAGTATGATGACCAAATGTACAGGACTTACTTGTCACAGTTTGCATTGTCTCTCAGGAGGCATCTAACCTCCTCTTCAGGTCTGAGAGAGAGTGGAAACTACCTAGCATCCTTCTATCAGCACCTTGCAGGTGCAAATCCTGATTACCGGCACTTGCACAGGTAATTTAGAAGACCCGAAAATGGGCCTTATGTATGGAGCCCACCTTCTCTCTCCATACATGACCCCAGGGACCCTACTCTTTTCCTATAGCTGAAGATAAGATTCGGAAGATCCTTTCCACACACAAATAATCTCCCTGGGGCTTTAGATCACATAAACAGACAGTTTGGGGCACATGAACCTACCATCTGCCACTTCCCCAGTGCTTCTGTCACAATATATATAGATTTCAGAGGGAAAGTGATGTCTCCCCTTTAAATGAAACATCTGCTTTATTTTTAGCTTAAGTCCATATTATCAGTTAGTAATATGATTTATAAACACTGTTGTGTTATTTTTTTGGTGGTCAAAGTCACCTGAGCAATGTGGAATATTGCGATCTTCTGTGCAGAAAACTGCAGCAATCTGCAATGATCCACTCAGTTGGGTCAGCATTAAAGCCATAGGCAAACCGTGGGGGGTGGCCTAGTGCCTGAAAACCCCCCTCTAAGCCTGGGGCACTGTATAATTGAGGTGGCTGGACCCTACCCCCGCTTCACATTGCTCTGTGTAAAAAGGGAGAGCTGCGTGCACCTAACAGTAGTGCACGCAGCACTGCCCATGTATATTATGGGGATAGGTAGAGTTGGAGAGCAGCCAAGCACTGTCTAATATTATAGCCACGCCCCCATGCATGCTGGTCACGCCCACTGGTGGCGTGGTGTGGAAACCCCCCTCTGCAAATCCTGCCTTTGCCCCTGAAAGCGAATGGTGAGCGCCGTTAGTCTGTCACCCCAGATTCTGGCCAAAGTAACAACTGTGTTCTGTCACTTTTATTTTACTTTTATGCTGACTGGGTGTACCATCGCTTCAGAACACCGCAATTTCCCTCTCCGAAGAGCGCATCAGCATCGTTGCGTCAATGTCGACAATAGTCAGTGTTGTCTGCCCAGTGTTTTTGCAGTGAATAGAGAAAGAAGACGACTGTTGAAAGTGCAGAAAGCTCAGTTTGATACAACAGTAGATAGGTTGGAACCAGTTTTAAACAAGCTTATTTTCCACCCAAAGTTGGAACGCCAATAATAATAATTTACAAATCAACTTACATTCGACTGGGGGATAATAATAAAACATGTGCGCAATTATCTTAAATTAAACACTCCATTTAAATTAGTTTAGTCACAACATATAACTTAACAATCACAGTAGTGCAAAAAAAATATTAGAAATATATCGTAATCTGGAATCAATCAGATAGAATTGTGCGTAATACAACTCTACAGCAGCTGGTATCCTCCAACACTCAATAATCAGTGAATAAAACCCAGTCAGGCTGAAAGAATTTCTATATTTCCTTCATATTTTAGCAGCAGGTTCGATGTGAGATCAGGCAACTCCGATTTTGCTTGGCAGGAGTTTTGGGGTTTGTAAACTGCTCCAGATTAATATTTTCTACATGAGAGTTTTCTTTTCAGAGAACACAATACTATTTGCAATGTCACGTTTATAAAGCAGCAGTCAAATCGTAATCTCAGTAGCCAAGAACTTGTCATTTCATGTTCATTGTAGCAGGAATCATTCAGCATCAGTATGTGGTTTTTTGCCCCCACAATTTCTACAAACCTTGAAAAAGAGAAGTTTAACTCTTTATATCACTCCCGAGCCATTGTGATCAAGTTGTCATTTACTTTTTGAGAACATAACGTTTTATTGTTGTCTTGATGAGCAATTAAACTGAAGGGAAACAGAAAGAAAGATACAGGAATGAAAGTGGTATTTACAATATAAAAATATTATGTACAGCATCACAACCGTGCATGATTGGTATAATACTTAGTCTTAGAGTCATTTATTTTGTATAATCCTGCCGCAGACCCCCGATTTGTCTAAATGTCATCCTCATTCCATGCAATTGGATTCTCGTTTGCTTAATCGGGTTTAAGCATTTCAAAAACATCAAACTGCACTAAACTCCTCAGCTGGAAAGGGCACAGTGAAGAGAAAAACATTAACTATTATCAAATCCGTGAATTGTTCTTCCTCAATTGCACATTTTAATTAAATATAAATATACACAATTTAATTTAAAATCACATTTCCATAAAAGTTTTGTTTTGATACATTCATTATTTTTTATGTGACCTATTGTAGTCCCCCTTTTCTCACATAGTGGGAGCAACCACATGTCTTGGTTACTGCGGTGCTTTTGCAACAGATTGTTGAGCATTGGTGCTTGTGTTTGTTTTTGCATTTGCAAAAGTGGAAGCTGCTCAAATCAATTTATAGGCCATAACAGGTGCTTGAAAGAGTGGGGTTATCCTGCAAGGAAACTACACACAACATTTTTTTCCCCCAGCACACTGCAATAGCCAGCAACAGATCTGCCATTTCTACTGTAGATAAAAATGCAAAAGTCTTTGTTGCACACATTTGCAAATGTATGTTTAAGCCATCCGCCACGCCAAGGCGCTTTTGCTAATAGGATGGTCCTACTCTAAACAATGAGAGTCCCATATATTTGGGCCATACATATGTGTTTTTAAATTGAGAGCCAACTTACCAAAGAGGTACCCCAGAAGCCTCCAAACAGCAATGCAGTGCCAGTACCCCCTCTCAGCTACTGACACCAACATGCCTCTCAGACAAATACAAAAGTGGAAGCTGCTCAAATCAATTTATAGGCCATAACAGGTGCTTGAAAGGGTGGGGTTATCCTGCAAGAAAACTACACACAACATTTTTTCCCCTAGCACACTGTCCCTCACTATTCTTGTGCATGTTGTCTTCTTGTCTGTCTGATCTCTGTTGCCATCCTAAGCCCATCTGACCTTGTTTTTATCTGCCTGTAAATCTGACCATGTATTTATCTGCCTGTAACCCTGACCTTGTATTTATCTACCTGTAAGCCTGACCTTGTATTTATCTGCCTTTAACCCTGACCTTGTATTTATCTACCTGTAAGCCTGACCTTGTATGTATCTGCCTGTAACACTGACCTTGTATTTATCTGCCAGTAACTCTGGTCTTGTTTACCTGACCATGTATTTATCTGCCTGTAACCCTGACCTTGTTCACCTGACCTTGTATTTATCTGCCTGTAACACTGACCTTGTATTTATCTGCCAGTAACTCTGGTCTTCTTTACCTGACCATGTATTTATTTACCTGTAACCCTGACCTTGTTTACCTGACCTTGTATTTATCTGCCTGCAACTCTGGTCTTGTTTACCTGACCTTGTATTTATCTGCCTGTAATCCTGACCTTGTTTATCTGACCTTGCATCTGTCAGCCTTCATACATATGTATTTATCTCTAGCTACTGTTTTTTCTGCGGTCAGCTGGACCCTATCAGGGTGAACCTGAGGAACAGAACCTGTGGGTGACTCACATAGACCATCACCTCTTAGTGGTAAAGAAGAGTAGTCCATTACATGCCGTTCCTCGGGTTTGCTGATGCCAAATGCTGGCAGTGCAGTGGGTCCCACCATCTGTGAAAGAAATAAGATATATATTTCAGACAGTAACCAGTTTCTAAAAATGTCATTTTTTATGATTGTGTTGTGAAAAAAACTTTGGAAACGTGACCACAATCTTCAAAAAACTGGTTTAAAACCATAAATTAAAACAAAACAATAAACTTTACAAATACCAACAACTTTTAAATGTCTTTAAAACTTATTTCTTTGAACCAGTAATTAAAGATTAATGAGTTATCAGTAATGGAAATATTGGTCCAATGACGTGGATCACTTGCAAATTGAAGCGTGGGAGAGTTCTCATCTACAGCGTGGGGGTCTACTCACTGGTGGACAGGGGCTGCTGGACTTCTAGAAGACCCTAATTTTTCTTTTTGATGAAGATTTATTTTCACTGTCAACACATTTACTAATAATTAGGAATACATGCAGATCTTCCATAGTGGCCTAACAGTTTATGAAATTTCTTATGTGTTTCCTATCGATTTGCTACATTATTTATATGAAAATGTCCTTAGCACACCAAATCATCCAGTGCCATGGGGGAATAACAGTACCATGTGTATGGCCAGTGCATTCTTGACTTACTTTACTGTATGAGTCCTCAGCTTAAAAAGGTTATTTTACCCATACCTCCCAAAAACCATTGGAAAGATGACGCTGCAAGAACCTGATCACGATGGGGGCATGTCTTCATTACTATTGGGGCGTGGTGTTGTTACAAACCCCCCAGGGGACACAGCTAGCACTTCTTGAGCCCAGGCCACCACCAACTTCACTCCTAAATAGGGAGACAGTGAGGTATGTTTTCCTAGGGCTAGGGGTAGAGTGATTAAACCATATAAAAAAGAAAAATGGGGGTGTTGCCCATAGGAACCAATCAGATTCTAGCTATGATTAATGCAGTGCATTCTAGAACACGAGAGCTAGAATCTGATTGGTTGCAATGGGTAACATCTACACTTTCCCTTTTTAGAATGTTTGCTAAATCTACCCCATAATCTTGATACAATGGAGTTACAGTGGGATTTAAGTGGTAAAGTGCATTTCCTTATGGTGGAGGTAGCCATTTTTACGATTGAACCTGTATTCATAACAATCTGTTCACGAGGAGCCAGAAGTAACATCACGGAAGTACAAAATATATACAAACATACATGCATATATAAAGCTTTAATATATAAAAATATACCGTATATATAAGTTAATATGTATTGTCTAAATTTAATCAATACATTTATTTTTATTGTTTTATTAAAGCTGTCCTGACATTCAAGTACCTGATAATTAATTAAAAGGGTCCCCCGATCACAGAAATGGGAAAATATTTGCCGGTATGGTAATCGCTGGCAATAATTAATAGCGCTGACAATATTCATGGTATCATCGGCGGTAGTCCGTTGTTCTGTAATGAAGATGTCTCTCTCTGGGATGGGCAAAACTAAGGGACTGTTTGTTTGGACTATTTCTGACAGAGGATACTGGGTGACCTAGGAATCAATTATTAGTTTCTCCTTTTTTTGCGCTGTAAGTTCAATTCTCACCTACAGGAACTAAATACAATCACAATATATGAAAGTCTTCTTAGAAACTAATTTTAATGGTGAATGTTTTCCTATATTTTCTCAATTGTGTTCAAGTTATTTTCATCTTTTCTTTCTCTACAAGCGCCAAAATTCAGCTTTCCTCTCAGAGTAAAACTGGCACTCAGAGCCCTTACTATGCCCAGTTGGCACCTGTTATGTCTGTGTTGCTGGCAAACTATGGAAATGATAGATATTTTTTTTTTCTTTCAAAAGCTCAAATTAGAGTCAGCTCCATTCTTACACTGGGCTGACATTTTACAGATTTGAGCAGGGAATTTGGATTAAAAAGCGATGGTGAAACAATGTTTACTTTAGATCTTGAGAGTAAAGCTTGTAACAGAACTTGACTGATAATTTACTGTACATGAGAGGTCTGTGTTCTCCAAAAAATGTTTAAAGTCCCTCAGCACGTGATTACTTGGACAACAAGTTTAAATTCTTTTGGCCTATCTGTCTACCGTATGGTTTCCATTACCGTTCCCAATGGTCTGTCCGTTGGACCTCAAGTCTTAGTAGTCCACATTTGCCTGCTTAATGCAGGATATATGGAGAAATAGAAGTATTTCTCCATCATGCCTCAAAAATATTCCCGAAATGTATCATGCAATATGTATGGGTGTCACGGGCACTAGGAGTCTTTACCCAGGGATCACCAGGTGGTAAGCTTACCAGAGCAATATAGATGGTAATAGTGTACTCTGGTAGCAGGGTGATCACGGAACAGGCAATAGTAGATGATGAGATGCTCAGGAAAGTCTATGACTAGCAGCACTGGTAATATGGAGGTGATAATACACGAGGAACTGTATGGACAAGGGCAAGTGGAGGTAGTCAGTGGTCTGCGTTAGCAAGTTGTACCACTGCTATAGTGAGAAGGAATGTCCAACAGAAACGAGGAGGTGATGAGAGTCAGCGGTCTGCGGATAGCAAGTGGTACCGCTGTCTGAGTGAAGGAATGGAATCCAAGTGGAGGTATCCGGGAAGTCAGTGGTCTGCGGTAGCAAGTTGTACCACTGCTATGTGAGAGGAATGGAACAGGTGATACTGGAACAGGAATCAGTGGTCTGCTTTCAGCAAGTTGTACCACTGAAAATATATGTGAGGAGGTGTACGGGGAGAGACTGCAACACAGGGTGTACACGGGCACATTAAACACGATCCACAGTAATATGCACAATATATATAAATGACTGAACAGGTCTGCAAATGTAGGAAGTCTCTGAAGTAATCCAGCACAAGGTAACACAGTCAATGATGGCAAAAGACTCAGCGGTTTGCAAACTCCTGAGGAGAACCAACACAGTCCAGCAAGATATGCAATACACCAGCACAGTCAATGAGAAGTATGCATACCGTGGTTCAGAAGGCAGTCAGACAGGAGTGCAGTGATACCTAGGCGGCAGGAGGCCGACAGGATGAGAAGTCCCTGGATGTAAGAAGCAGGAGTCTAGTAGGTGCAGCGCACAGGTAAGTAGACCAACAGGGACACGAATCCAATGCTGACAGGAGGGTAGCGACCAGGGGAACCAGGAAGGCGTGGAGAGCGGATCAGCAGTAGATGGACGATAGGACTGGCAGCGGCAGCGGGACTCTGCGAACCCACGGGAGAGATGAGATGACGCTGAGGTGCACAGGAGCAGCGGGTAGAAATCAGTTAGCAGTCACGATGATGAACACAGGCGAGTTGCCAGCTGGAGGCTGTAGTGCACGGAGGCAGCGGATAGGAATCAGCTCACGGTCACGATGATGAACACAGGCGAGTTGCCGGCTGGAGGCTGTAGTGCACGGAGGCAGCGGATAGGAATCTGCTCACAGTCACGATGATGAACACAGGCGAGTTGCCAGCTGGAGGCTGTAGTGCACGGAGGCAGCGGATAGGAATCTGCTCACAGTCACGATGATGAACACAGGTGAGTTGCCAGCTGGAGGCTGTAGTGCACGGAGGCAGCAGCTAGGAATCTGCTCACAGACTTGATGATGAGCAGGTGAGTGAATAAGGAGAGAAGGCTGTAGTGCACGGAGGCAGCGGATAGGAATCAGCAAACAGTCACTATGGAATATAATAGCGTTGGAGTGGTATAGGAGACTGTAGTGCACGGAGGCAGCGGATAGGAATCAGCAAACAGTCACTATGGAATATAATAGCGTTGAAGTGGTATGGGAGACTGTAGTGCACGGAGGCAGCGGATAGGAATCAGCTCACAGTCACGATGATACAGTTGATGGTAGAAGTGGTATGGGAACCACAGTAGTAGAAGTGGTTAGGAAACCACAGAGGTAGAAGTGGTTTGGAAACCACAGGAATCAGCAGCGCTGAATACACGAGGAAACACCTTCAGAGGCTCATGGGGAATGAGACTCCAAGATCAGGCCACGTGGTGTTGACCACAGGTGCTTAATATAGGGAGTGTTGCCTGATCTGCCAATTGAGTTAAAGGGACATACACTGAAGTATAGGAAAGGGCTGCGCATGCGCAGACCCTCAGGATGGAGGACGGCCACGGTTCCTAAATGTCCGGGAAGAGGCACTCACGGTCCGGTGAGTGACAGTACCCCCCCTTTTAAAGGTGGGCACAGAACGCCTGGAACCGGGCTTGTCCGGATTTTTGGAATAAAACTTCTTCAAAAGGGCAGGAGCATTAAGATCTTCAGCTTTGATCCAAGAGCGCTCCTCAGGACCAAAGCCCTTCCAATGAACGAGGAAACGGAGTACTCCTCGCGAAATTTTTGCGTCTAGTACCTCAGTAATTTCGAAATCCTCCTCCTGATGAACTTGAACTGGCTGCGGAGCTGAGGGAGGTTTTGAAAAACGGTTGATAATAAGAGGCTTGAGTAAGGACACATGGAAGGCATTAGAAATCCGAAGATTCTTAGGGAGAAGAAGTTTCACACATACTGGATTGATTACTTGAATGATCCTATATGGACCAATAAAACGAGGGGCGAATTTCATAGATGGGACCTTCAAACGAATGTTTTTAGTCGATAACCAGACACGATCTCCAATTTTTAGTGGTGGAATAGCCCGCCTCTTCTTATCTGCGAAAGATTTATATTTGATAGATGTTTTCTTCAAACAGGTTTTGACCTGAGACCAGATATTTTTAAAGGTCTGACAGGCCGTCTCCACCGCTGGAACTTGGGTGGGTGGGAGGGCAGGAAATTCCGGAAAAGACGGATGGTGACCGTAGACCACAAAAAATGGAGTTTTGGATGATGACTCATGGTACATGTTGTTATGGGCGAATTCGGCCCAAGGAAGCAACTCTACCCAGTTGTCTTGATTGGCTGAAGAGAACATCCTTATAAAAGTCTCAAGATCTTGATTGACACGCTCAGTCTGTCCGTTAGATTGCGGATGGTAAGAAGATGAGAGTGCTAATCGTATGCCCAAGGTTTTACAAAGGGCTCGCCAGAATCTGGAAACGAATTGTACTCCTCTATCTGACACAATCTCAGACGGACATCCATGGATGCGGAAGATCTCTTTAATGAAATGTTCGGCCAGGATAGACGAGGAAGGCAAACCAGACAGAGGGACGAAATGAGCCATCTTCGAAAATCTGTCCACCACCACCCAAATAGTGTTATGATTCTTACTAGGTGGTAAGTCAGTAACGAAATCCATACTAATATGGGTAGATGGTTTGGACGGAATGGGTAGTGGTCGCAGCAACCCTGCTGGAGTTCTGCGGGAAGATTTGAATTGGGAACATAATTCACAGGAAGCAATGAACTCTTTGACGTCTCTCCTCATTGAAGGCCACCAGTAACTTCGAGAGAGCATCTCAAAGGTCTTGTGTTCACCGGCGTGTCCAGAAAAACGAGAGGCATGGAACCACGAGAGAATTTTCCTCCTTAGAGTAGGAGGCACGAGAGTCTTCCCAAATGGTAGCATTTTGGTGGATGAAGCAGCCAGTGAGATACATTTGGGGTCTAGAATGGTATGGTTGGAGACCTCTTCTATATCAGAGGACGTCACAAAAGCTCTAGATAAAGCGTCAGCTTTTTTGTTCTTGGCAGCTGGTTTGAAGGTTATTATTAATTCGAAACGGGAAAAGAAAAGAGACCATCTTGCTTGGCGAGGGTTCAAGCATTGGGTAGACTGAAGGTATGACAAGTTCTTATGGTCCGTGAAGATCGTCACTGGATGGCGAGCTCCTTCCAATAGGTATCTCCACTCCTCTAATGCAGCTTTGATAGCCAGTAACTCCTTGTCCCCGATAGTGTAATTCTTCTCTGCGGGCAGAAGACCCCGAGAATAGAAGGCACAAGGATGGAATTTTTGCTGTTCAGAGCGTTGGGAGAGAATAGCTCCCAAGCCCACATTAGAGGCATCTACTTCTAGAAAGAAGGGGAGTGTCACATCAGGCTGTCGAAGGATTGGAGCCGAAGAGAAGGACTCTTTGAGTGTTTGAAAGACTTGAGAAGCCTCAGGCGACCATTGCTTAGGATTAGCCCCTTTTCGAGTCAGGGCCACAATAGGAGATGCAATGGAAGAAAAGTCTTGAATGAAGCGTCTATAGTAATTGGCAAAACCTAAAAAACGCTGAATAGCACGAAGAGTAGTTGGCTGGGGCCAATGTAGTACAGCATTCACCTTGTCTGGATCCATCTTCAGGCCAACTCCGGAAACTATATACCCCAAGAATGGAATCTGGGGTAATTCGAATGAACATTTTTCTAATTTACAGAACAATGAATTTTTTCGTAGCCTGGAGAGGACTTCTGCCACATGTTGGTGGTGAGAAGGCAGGTCCTGGGAAAAGATCAATATGTCGTCCAGGTAGACGACGACACATACATATAATAAGTCCCGAAAGATCTCATTAATGAAGCCTTGAAAAACAGCGGGGGCATTACACAGCCCGAAAGGCATTACCAGATATTCGTAATGCCCGTCTCTGGTGTTAAACGCTGTCTCCAATTCGTCACCGGAACGGATTCTGATTAAATTGTAGGCACCACGAAGATCCAACTTAGTGAAAATACGGGCTCCCTTGATGCGATCGAATAGCTCAGTGATCAGCGGAATGGGGTACCGATTCTTGATCGTAATGGCGTTGAGTCCACGAAAATCTATGCAAGGGCGTAATGATCCATCCTTCTTTTTGACGAAGAAGAACCCAGCTCCAGCGGGAGAGGTGGAAGGTCGAATAAACCCACGCTGGAGGTTCTCCTGTATATACTCAGATGTAGCTTGAGTCTCAGGTAACGAGAGTGGATAGACCCGGCCCCTGGGGGGAGTCTTGCCAGGTAGAAGGTCGATCGGACAATCCCAAGAACGATGAGGAGGAAGACGTTCAGACTGAGCTTTATCAAACACATCAGTAAATGAAGCATATTGAGGAGGGAGTCCCGGTGAGGTAGATGAGATGGAAGATTGCTGTACTTTGAGAGGAATAACTTGGGAAAGGCAACGATGGTGACATTCAGGCCCCCAAGACGTGACTTGAGGGGTGCGCCAGTCAATCTGGGGAGAGTGACACTGAAGCCATGGAAGGCCTAAGACAATCGGACTTGTCGTAACAGGAAGGATTAAAAACGATATTACTTCATGATGCAGAGCACCAATCTGAAGTGTCACTGGAGACATACTCTGAGTGATGAGACCGTTGATGAGACGTGAGCCATCTATAGCCGTCACAGTAATGGATGTTTTTAAGGTAGTCACTGGTAGAGACCATTGATTTACTAAAGATTTGGAAATAAAATTTCCTGCTGCTCCGGAATCAATTAATGCCTGTGACTCAAAGGTTTTGGTAGCAGAGGAAATCGTAACATCAAAAGCGCAGACTTTAGATTTCATGGAAGATGGAGAGGACTCCAGGGACCCTAACTTCACCTCTCCAGAACTAGTTAGGGCCTGGCATTTCCCGATCTCTTAGGGCAGGAGCTGAGAATATGAGTGGAATCAGCACAATAGATACAGAGTCTATTCTTTACTCTTCGTTTTCTCTCCTCGGAAGATAATTTGGAACGTCCTATCTCCATGGGAATCACAGAGGGTGAAACTGGACGAAATTGAGGGTTAGAACGAAGAGGTGCTTTAGCAGAAGTTGTTTTCTCAGCCTCTCTTTCACGAAATCTCATATCAACACGATGGCATAGAGAGATCAAATCTTCAAGTGATGAAGGAAGCTCTTGAGTAGTCAGTGCATCTTTAATTTTATCGGAGAGCCCCTGCCAGAAGGCGGCAACTAGAGCTTCAGTGTTCCACTGAAGTTCAGAGGCTAAGATCCTAAATTGAATGACGTACTGGCCTACTGTATGAGATCCTTGTCGTAGGCGGAGGATGCTGGAAGCAGCGGAGGTCACACGACCTGGTTCATCGAACACACTTCGGAATGTAGAAATGAATTTGGCACTATCTTGTAATATCGGATCATTTCTTTCCCACAGAGGGGAGGCCCAAGCCAGGGCTTGTCCTGAAAACAAAGAGATAAGATAGGCCACTCTGGAACGATGGGTAGAAAAATTTTGAGGTTGGAGCTCAAAATGGACTGAACATTGGTTCAGGAAACCCCTACAAGTTTTGGGGTCTCCATCGTACTTTGACGGAGTAGGCAGGTGAAGCGTGGAAGCTGTAGACACCTGGGATGGCACTGGGGAAACGGAGGAAAGCACAGAAGCCTCAGGAGTAGCTGTCACAGTCTGTCCAGATGTTCCTTGGGAGGTTAATGACTGATAACACTGAAGTAACAGCTGTTGGCGGGCATCCTGTTGCTCCACACGGCTGACCAGATGCTGCAGCATCTCTTTGGCGGTAGGTTCCGTATCTGGGTCTGTCATGGCCTGATCTTACTGTCACGGGCACTAGGAGTCTTTACCCAGGGATCACCAGGTGGTAAGCTTACCAGAGCAATATAGATGGTAATAGTGTACTCTGGTAGCAGGGTGATCACGGAACAGGCAATAGTAGATGATGAGATGCTCAGGAAAGTCTATGACTAGCAGCACTGGTAATATGGAGGTGATAATACACGAGGAACTGTATGGACAAGGGCAAGTGGAGGTAGTCAGTGGTCTGCGTTAGCAAGTTGTACCACTGCTATAGTGAGAAGGAATGTCCAACAGAAACGAGGAGGTGATGAGAGTCAGCGGTCTGCGGATAGCAAGTGGTACCGCTGTCTGAGTGAAGGAATGGAATCCAAGTGGAGGTATCCGGGAAGTCAGTGGTCTGCGGTAGCAAGTTGTACCACTGCTATGTGAGAGGAATGGAACAGGTGATACTGGAACAGGAATCAGTGGTCTGCTTTCAGCAAGTTGTACCACTGAAAATATATGTGAGGAGGTGTACGGGGAGAGACTGCAACACAGGGTGTACACGGGCACATTAAACACGATCCACAGTAATATGCACAATATATATAAATGACTGAACAGGTCTGCAAATGTAGGAAGTCTCTGAAGTAATCCAGCACAAGGTAACACAGTCAATGATGGCAAAAGACTCAGCGGTTTGCAAACTCCAGAGGAGAACCAACACAGTCCAGCAAGATATGCAATACACCAGCACAGTCAATGAGAAGTATGCATACCGTGGTTCAGAAGGCAGTCAGACAGGAGTGCAGTGATACCTAGGCGGCAGGAGGCCGACAGGATGAGAAGTCCCTGGATGTAAGAAGCAGGAGTCTAGTAGGTGCAGCGCACAGGTAAGTAGACCAACAGGGACACGAATCCAATGCTGACAGGAGGGTAGCGACCAGGGGAACCAGGAAGGCGTGGAGAGCGGATCAGCAGTAGATGGACGATAGGACTGGCAGCGGCAGCGGGACTCTGCGAACCCACGGGAGAGATGAGATGACGCTGAGGTGCACAGGAGCAGCGGGTAGAAATCAGTTAGCAGTCACGATGATGAACACAGGCGAGTTGCCAGCTGGAGGCTGTAGTGCACGGAGGCAGCGGATAGGAATCAGCTCACGGTCACGATGATGAACACAGGCGAGTTGCCGGCTGGAGGCTGTAGTGCACGGAGGCAGCGGATAGGAATCTGCTCACAGTCACGATGATGAACACAGGCGAGTTGCCAGCTGGAGGCTGTAGTGCACGGAGGCAGCGGATAGGAATCTGCTCACAGTCACGATGATGAACACAGGTGAGTTGCCAGCTGGAGGCTGTAGTGCACGGAGGCAGCAGCTAGGAATCTGCTCACAGACTTGATGATGAGCAGGTGAGTGAATAAGGAGAGAAGGCTGTAGTGCACGGAGGCAGCGGATAGGAATCAGCAAACAGTCACTATGGAATATAATAGCGTTGAAGTGGTATGGGAGACTGTAGTGCACGGAGGCAGCGGATAGGAATCAGCTCACAGTCACGATGATACAGTTGATGGTAGAAGTGGTATGGGAACCACAGTAGTAGAAGTGGTTAGGAAACCACAGAGGTAGAAGTGGTTTGGAAACCACAGGAATCAGCAGCGCTGAATACACGAGGAAACACCTTCAGAGGCTCATGGGGAATGAGACTCCAAGATCAGGCCACGTGGTGTTGACCACAGGTGCTTAATATAGGGAGTGTTGCCTGATCTGCCAATTGAGTTAAAGGGGCATACACTGAAGTATAGGAAAGGGCTGCGCATGCGCAGACCCTCAGGATGGAGGACGGCCACGGTTCCTAAATGTCCGGGAAGAGGCACTCACGGTCCGGTGAGTGACAATGGGCTACATGGAAGTGGCCCTGTTTGGGTCTCATAGTAAAATCAGGTCTTCACCGCCCAATCTCACAATGGTTGTACTTGGCCAACGACATCTATTCTTCCAAACCAAGATAGGGATAGAGTACAGTTTTCATAGTCTGTCCTACTGTTTACTAGAGATGCCCAGACTCGGTTGCCCGAGAACCCACCCGAACTTAGCAGATCCGAGTACCGAGCTGAGACGCTTCGGTACTTTCGTGCACCCTCAGAATTGAAAATGAGGCAAAAAAGTCATTGTTACGTCGTCGGATTTCGGATCTCGCTATTTTTGGATTCTATAAGTACCGCCCTCCACGGCGATCCAGCGCCATTTCACAGAGAGACACAGAAGGGGTAGCACAGTTCTTGGCAGTCTCTAGTGCAGTTGGGCAGCGTCATAGGTAGAATAGAAAGAGGAGGGGTAGCAGTGTTCTTCAAAGTCTCCAGTGACATTCAGGAGAGCTCCATTGCGCCATTGCTAATTGTCATTGTTGATATACAAATAATAGGTCTGGCAGGCTTGGTCTTCTAAATCTGCAGTATTTGTCCGAAAGTGTATGGAAATAATATTGTGACCTGTGAGGTGGTCAAAATTGACTGCAAATAACTTGAAATTAGTGTTATTGAGGTTAATAATAATGTAGGAGGAAATAGCAAAAATATGTGATTTTAGCAACCAAAAACAAAACACGCAAGGGCAGTTTTGCCAAAATCAAAACACGAAGTTAATCCAGATCCAAAACCAAAACCAGAACACAGGGGTCAGTGAACATCTCTACTGTTTACCGAACCAAAGTTCAACCTGGATGCTTTTGCTTATATATGTCTTTCCAAATTATTAAATAAATAATGTTCTAAATGGCATGTTATTTGTTTCATGAAAGGATTATTCGCTTTTCCTCATTTACTAATTACTGTATTTAGTCTGGTTTCATCTCTCTCTCTCTCTCTCTTTCTCTCGTGTACCTATGTATAAATGTAATCATACTTATGTAATATACATATATAACCATGTAGCCGTCTGTCCCCCTTGCAGTCTTTTCTGGTTACAACTAATCAGCCCACCACTGACTCTACATTACTTTCAGATTACAACACAGTCTACTAGCCCTCACCTGTAAAGCCCCCCCAATGACTCCCCCTCCTACATCTCCAATGAATACTCCCCTACTCACCCACTCCATTCTGTGGATGACCTTATCCTCTCCACCCCTCTTACCACCACCTCACACTTCCACTTTGAGGACTTTCTGCTCCCCATTTTTGGAACTCGGTGCTCCAACTGACCAGACTCTCCACCAACCTCCAATCTTTCAAGGGCTCCTTTAAAACTCACCTTTTCACTTTTGCCCACACTGCCCCATCCTAAGATAACTCGCGCTCCGCCTGCTCCATCCACTTGTCCCCCACCCCGTGTTTTTTCCCCTGCTCCTCTGGTATGTTAGCGCACACAAGCAGGACCTTCTCTTCCTCCCATCTCCTTACCTCACCTCCTTGTCCTCATGGAAAGGTGTTCTTATGTTCTTCTGATGTAATTGCTTTTTTTTTCACGTCTCAGGACGCAATTGTTTCTTCTCCTGCTGAGATATCTGTTTGTATGACGTAACCATTACGCTTCTGTTCCCTATATATCTGACTGTACGGCTCTGCTGAGCCTGTGTCACCTCATAGATAAACACTGATGATGATATTATGTGCGACCAGAGGAGCGATATCACCATATGAATAGACAGCAAAGAAAATAAAATGTAAAATGTGCAGCAAGATGTAAAATATTTTTTGGGCGCTCAGTACGATGAAATATCTTAGTGACACAAATGTATTTTTGGATTATTTGCTTTGTAGAGTACTACAAGTGTCTGGATGCTTGTTCTGCTTGTTTTGTATTTGCTCATACTATAGTTTTCTTTTTAATTTGAATTTATGGACAAAAGTACTCTTGGAATCTGTCACTAGTAGCCTTAGGGTCACATGTCCCACAGGTTGGGAAACCCTGACTGCAATCATTCATTGGCTCTTTGTATAATACTGTATGGTGAGCCTATTCTGCAGAGTACTGGGCTTTTCAATAAGTAATGGATTCATATTACACAGTGCACCAAGAGACCTCTGTCACCGAGTGAATTAACGGGAGGGAGATGCTGCAAATAAAGCAAATTAAATGCCTATAAATCATCCAGTCATTCATCGGCTTGTAAGGCAAATATTTAATTTACCTTCCTCCTTTGTGCCGCTCGCTTAGGATCGGGGAGAGAGTGTTTAGGGCGAGTTTCTGCCTTTCACTTAACCCCGGTCAATCTGTGGACAGAGGCTAATTAGCGAGATTGATGGCCTAGCAAGCCCTTCAGTATTTCTAAACACAGCTCTCTTTCCTGCCATAAATATGGTTATCATATTGTGGCTCACTCGCTACTGGGTGCGATGCGGCCTAAGCAATGGCGCCAACTGAAAACTCAGTCTCATGACATCACAGGACAGGGGTGTAATCCAGGGAAATATGAACACAAATATATATATATATATAATCTTCAATACAATGTGAAGTCCAGACCAGTTACATCATCAGTACAAAGCTAATTAATTTATCTGACAGCCACTGCGGAAATGTCAACTCCTTCGCAACTGAAGCAGAACAATTTAATAATAATTAATAATAATATGATAAATAAATGTCTATAATTCTCGGGGACAAGGTGGTTCAATTCTTTCATCGTTGGGGAAAAAACTTACATTGAGATAAATGTTGCTGTAAACTGGAACTGTAAATCATTTTATAATACAGTTTGAACTTTAGCATTGTGGTAAATATGTGTTCTGTGATTGACCTGTGTAATGTAGATTTGCTGATGCGGTAGAAGGGATATTCCTAGGATATAAAACATAAGATCATATAAAAACTATGATTAGATTTTATTTTATTGGTTCATCCCTCCTCATGCTCCAGGTACTAGGCAGCAGCTGACTATTTAGAGAAAAGGAGACAGAATCTGTGATATATATATATATACATATATACATGTCTAAAATAATAACTCCATGCCCACAATATACAGCTCCATACAGCCATATATAACCCAATAGTAATAGTGCCAGCATGATTTAATATGTCAACTAAAAATTCCAACATAATGTAACATATATGTAAGGAATAAGTCTAAAGCAATGTAACCACATGGTAATCTCAACAAAATGCAACATGTCGGATACTGAGCTCAACAACGTGTGGAAGATAAGAAAATGTTTGTGTTGGGCACCTGACCCGCTGCTACTTGGTCGGAGTCCGGCGCTCCCACCTGCCTCTTGGAGCTGCTCTCCTCTTCTCATGCTCTGGAGGACGCTATAATGCCGGTCTGCATTCAACTGATTCGCTAATTGCTGTCAGCCCTATTTAAAGCACCAGCATCCTTACCTGGGGGCAAAATCTTCAGGTCTCCTTACCTGTCTAGACATGTTCTAGTCTGGCTCCAGTTCTCTTGCTGCTGCATGGTGTTAGTACCAGTCCCTGCTTCCTGCTCTCCAGTGCTACAGTTTACTACCCTGCTGCAAAGGGTTACTACCTGTGTCCCACCAATTAGCCGATTATCGCACCTCCTCGTGATCCTGACTCCAGGGGCTTCCAGCTCCCCAGGACCTCTGTGCCTTATTTAGCTGCAGATCATCGCACTTCCTCGAGATCCCAACTCCAAGGACTTCCAGCTACACAAGACCTCTGTGCCATGTCTACCTGCAGATCATCGCTCCACCAGCCACTCTCACATCTCTTCCCAATTTCTCCTATCAGCGTCCGTCCTACTCCAGTTACCTGGTTCTCCTCTTGGTCTTGCTTGTAGCCCTCCTTGAGAACTGCGACCTGCAGTTAGGGAGCTGCAAAGTCCAAACTTTCCGTGCGGAAGTCCCTGTTGAATACCTCCCTTTCCGTTAGACTCCATGCTTCTAGGAGGCTAGCGTCAACTTGAGGAGACCAAACAGGTCCTCCCAGAAACTCTATTGTGACTGTTTGTTTCTTAGTTTATCTAATTCGACTCCCGACAAGCCTATTTTTTGGCTGAAGTTATTTTTCATAAACTGCTTAATTGTTTGCGGACCAAAGCTGACAAATTCCAATTAATCTTGACATGTGTCTAACTGTTTAATTAAGTTAGATCCTAAACAAGCAGGATCTTCAGACTAAGCACAATTGGCATTATATAAAGTTAGACCAACTCCTAGATCCTGGTCTTCACAACTGATACAACATTTCCACATTCTTTACTCTTATGTTATTATAACGCTTCATTTTAGATGAACCAATACTGTACATCCGTCTAGAACAGGGTTGTCCGCCTGTAAATGTGGCCCAGAAGGAGTTTTGGTTGTGGCAAGGGGCAGCACTGTTAATGGAAAAAAAAAATCCTGCAAAAAAAAGAAAAGAAAATACTTACCTTGCGCTCAGGCGGTCACGTCAGCTGGTACTCCGGCTCCCTCCCTTGTCTCCTCCTCCGTGCGGGGCTCGCAGTGAATGTTGGGCGTGATGTCATCACGCCCAACATCCATTGCGGAGGGCAGCACAGGGGAGTCACCCGCGCGAGAAGAACAATCAGCAGCACAGAATTGGAGAAAAGAAGAGAAGAGGACAAGAGAACAAGCCAATTAAAAGGTGAGTTAAGGGGGATTTTTTTTTATTATTTCAAGGGACACTGACCAGTGAATAAAAGTCACCTGGTCCTGGAGCATCATGGACCTTATCTCCCTGCTACATACTTCTACTTGTAATACTAATGGGGCATTATATATTATTCTCTTTGGGCCATTATAAGTTGTTATCCCTTAACGAACATAGTGGTGTAATTAGCAAAACAGGTCACAATTTGGGGTCACAGTGATGTATATGTCAGGTACCGCAGGCCTGGTCAGGGCACCCTAATATACAATGCCTGGCTTAAATGCACTTTATTGATATTGCATCGAAACAATACAAAAAGTGATTATAGTATAATAACTAGAGAGGATTTTTGGAACAGGGCGATTGAAAGGTAAGTATAGGGGGATTTGAAAAAAAAGTGATATATATATATATATATATATCACTTTTTTTCTCATATATGTTAACTATGTTTTCTATGGTTTTTTGGATGATCAGCTATCGTTAGTGTTAGTGTATCTTATGTGCGGCCCAAACCAACTCGTCGTCTTCCAATGTGGCCCAGGGGAAGCTAAAAGGTTGGACACCCCTGATCTAGAACATGGTGTGTCTCTGCTTTCTGTCATTCCTCGTTTAGTACCACATTATGGAAGCCCTGTGACGTTAGTTACAGTACTAATGTTTGACTTAATCAGGCTGGGTAACTGGTAATCTACTTTAGTTAAATCCCTTCTGAAATGTGTACAGCAATATCGTGAGTCCAGCAAAACTAAAACCACATTTCTTTAAAAGGACAAATATGATGTCAATTAGCGTGTCCGGTTTTTACAAGACATCCCGAGGTCAACGGCTGGAACCATTGAAACATCATCTGCAGTCCCGATAGCTCTCTCTCAGAAGGTAAACCAGAAAACAACGCTGTATTAGACACCTCCTTGCCAGATACTGCTTGTAACATTCTTATTATGGGTGTAGAATAAAAAGTAGAGAATTGCATGATTGTTACAAATGCTTCTCTCTGAAGGCCTGCTCCAAGTGCTAGACACACAATTTAATGCTGTACTCGGTTCTCTGAGAACAGACTTAGGTGCAGTATTAAACTAAAAGACGACGAAAAGACTGACATGGAAATTACAAATGCCAATTTTATACAAGGGTGGAACTACTGGGTGTGTGACCTGGAGAGGCCCCAGGGTGTGGGGGCCCATTGTGGCTACACCCCTCACCCCCAGAATATTTTATTTGAGGTACAACTGATATGAGGCAGCTCCTACTGTTGAGTGATGGACCCCTAAAAAATAATGCTCAAATAAACCAACCTCGTTTTTGAAAGATCTTATTTTACTATTTATTTCTTGAATGTGTCCCTGGTATTTTCATGAAAGGCTTCATTTACGGTACATTATAATAAGTAGCGGGTTACTAACCCTGACATGACGAGTTGCATAATAGGGAGAGTTGCACCTCTCTTCTTTTTATATATTGAACCCTCCCTCTCCTTCTCCTCCTTTGAAGCCCACTCCATCCGCCTCTTCTACTCCATCCATCTCCGTGTCACTGTCATCTACCGCCCCCCTGGCCCCACCTCCCTCTTCCTTGACAACTTTGCTGCCTGGCTTCCTCACCACCTCTCCTCCGACCTCCCCTCCATCATCCTCGGCGAATTTAACTTCCCCATCGACAACCCCACTGACCCTGCTTCCAGCAAACTGCTCACCCTTTCTTCCTCCCTTTGTCTCACCCAATGGACCACTGCCTTGGTCACTCCCTTGATCTTGTCTTCTCCTACCTATATAGTCTCTCTGGCTTCTCCATCTCTCCCTTTCCTCTATCAGACCACCATCTCCTCTCCTTCTCTCTCTCCACTTCTCCTGCTCCCCCCCCCTGACCAAACCTACTCTGTCCATACGCAACCTTGACGCTCTTGACCCGGCCTCTCTGTCCTCCTCTCTCGATACCCACCTTTCTCCCCTCTCCTCCCAGGCCTGCCCCAACCAGGCGGTCTCCCTCTACAATCACACCCTCACCTCTGCTCTAAATGCAGTCGCCCCTGCCCACTCCGTCCACCCTCGCTGCTCCAAACCCCAACCTTGACACTCTAAATGTACCCGCTTCCTTCAACAATGCACCCGTACCGCTGAACGCCACTGGAGAAAATCCTGCTCCCTAGCTGAATTCCTCCGCTTTAAATTCATCCTCTCATCCTACAGCTCTGCCCTCTCACTCACTAAACAATCTTTCTTTAAATCTCTCATCTCTTCCCAGTCCTCTAACCCTGCCACCTTTTTGCCACCTTCAGCACTCTCCTGGCCCCCTCCTCCCACCCCCTCCTCCCTGACTGCCTCCGATTTTGCCTCCTTTTTCTCCTCTAAAATCGAGGCCATCCGTCTCCAAATCTCATCCTCCACTCTCTCATCCACCCCCCACTCTTCTGTCCTCCCCCCTAGTCACCTTCCCCTCCACTCCTTCCCCCCACCACGGGTGAGGAAGTCCACTCTCTCATTTCATCCCCCCCCTCTACCTGTCCCCTGGATCCCATCCGCTCCCACCTTCTTCGCTCCCTTTCCCCCACCACCTGCTCCCACCTCGCTCACCTCTTTAATCTTTCCCTCTCCACCGGCATCTTCCCCACTTCCTTTAAACATGCTCTCGTATCCCCCATTCTTAAGAAACCTAATCTTGACCCCACTTCTCTCTCTAACTATCGCCCCATATCTCTTCTCCCCTTTGCTTCCAAAATTCTCGAGAGGCTCGTCTGCAGCCGTCTCATCTCCTACCTTTCTGAACACTCCCTCCTTGATCCTCTCCAGTCTGGTTTCTGCCCCCCTTCACTCCACTGATACTGCCCTGTCTAAAGTTACCAATGACCACCTCTCTGCTAAAGCCAGGGGCCACTTCTCCCTTCTCAGCCTCCTTGATCTCTCAGCAGCCTTCAACACCTTTGACCACCCCCTCCTCCTCCACACCCTCCAGTCCTTTGGCCTCTCCAGCCCAGTCCTATCCTGGTTCACCTCTTACCTTGCAGACCAATCCTTCTCTGTCACCACCTCTGGCTCTCTCTCCCCCCCCATCCATCCACCCTTCAAGTCGGGGTCCCTCAGGGCTCTGTTCTGGGACCCTTACTCTTCTCTCTATACACCTCTTCCCTGGGTGAACTTCATCATCTACTATGGTCTCAATTACCATCTTTATGCTGATGACACTCCACTATACCTCTCCTCTCCTGATCTCTCTCCCTCCCTCCGATCTAGGGTATCTGCCTGCCTCTCTGCCATCTCGTTCCTGGATGTCCTCTCGATTCCTCAAACTTAACCTCACCAAAACTGAACTCATATTCTTTCCATCCCCTCATATCTCATCCCCTTCTGACCTCTCTATCAATGTCGACAACTCCTCTATCTCCCCTGTCCCCCAACTTCGCTGCCTCTGTGTCATCCTCAACTCTTCTCTCTCCTTTGGCCCCCACATTCTCTCTCGTGCTAAATCCTGCCGCTTTCAGCTGCGTAACATCGCCCACATCCGGTCCTTCCTCTCCCAAGATGCCACCAAATGTCTTATTCACTCTCTGATCATTTCCCGCTTGGACTGCTGCAACCTCCTCCTTACTGGCCTACCCCACTCTCATCTCACTCCCCTTCGATCTGCACTTAACGCTGCCACTAGACTTATATTCCTTTCCCGCAGCTCCTCTTCTGTCTCCCCCCCCTCTACCTAGCCCTTCACTGGCCTCCTTTCCCCCACAGAATCCTGTTCAAGCTCCTCACACTTACATGCAATGCTCTCGCCAGCTCCACTGCTCCCTACATCTCCACCCTCCTCTCTATTCACGCTCCATCCCGCCCTCTCCAATCTGCAATGACCGTCGCCTCTCTTCCCCCCTGATAACCTCCTCCCACGCGCGTATCCAAGACTTCGCCCACGCTGCCCCTGTCCACTGGAACAAGCTCCCTCCCTCCATCGGAACTTCCCCTAATCTGTCTAGTTTCAAACAGGCTTTAAAAACCCACCTTTTTCTTAAAGCCTTCCAGTCTCCCTCTTAACTTCCTACCTTATCTTTTGCCTCTCCCTTTTCATTCCCCTTCCCTTAATCTGCCTCCGTTTCTCCTTCTCTCCCTTTCACCCCTGTGTCTCTCTGTCTGTCTACCCCTCCCCTTAGATTGTATGCTCCTTTGAGCAGGGCTATCTCTCCAATTGTCTCCACCACTTCTGACTCTGCTCTCCAGCTACCTAGCCCTCCTCCACGAGGACGCTCTACCCCCCATCCTCTCTCGCTCCCTCCTCACCCCTCTGGGGGTCTCCCTGTCATCTGTCCCCTCCCTCTTGGGCTCCGTCGTATGCAGATCTTCCCTCTCCCCTCCCCTACCCTCTCTAGCTGGGCTTTGAGCTTACTGAGTTACTGTGCTTATTGTTTACTGTACTGTGCTGTCTCACCTCGTATTGTAAATTGTTTGTCCCTGTACGACGCTACGGACACCTAGTGGCGCCCTATAAATAATAAATAATAATAATAATAATAATATATTATGAGCTCTCGTTCAGGGGTAAGTTAATTCAAAATTGCTGCATGATGGTGAATGCTGGCGTTCCTCTGTGACAATCGGTGCCACATCCGTAGTCCCTGTGCAGCCCAAATCAGAATCTTCAGCACTTTATCCTTGTAGATTTTTGTATCTAAATTTAAGTGAAGTGATTACTAAGTAAGAGGATCAATTATTATGGTAGTAATATGATTGGCACTAACAACAACAGCATGACTGCATTTCATCATCATCAGCTATTTATATGACACCACTAATTCCGCAGCGCTGTATAGAGAACTCACTCGCATCAGTCCCTGCTCCATTGGAGCCTACAGTGTAAATTCCCTAACATACACACACACACACACACACACACACACACACACACACACACACACACAGACAGACAGACAGAGAGACTAGTGTCAATTTGATAGCAGCCACTTAACCTACTAGTATATTTTTGGAGTATGGGAGGAAGCCCGTGTGCCCAGAGGAAGTCCACACAAACATGAGGAGAACATACAAACTCCACACAGATAAGGCCATGTGCTGTGAGGCAGAAGTGCTAACCACTAAGCCACCATGCTGCCCATTTAACTTTCACTGCAAGGGGAAGTAGCATAGGTGTTTTGTGTGTGGTAGCAGTACCTCTAATCCACCAGAGGTGCTGCTGTTCTGCTACTGAGCTATCCACCATGCCTGAAGGAGTTAATCCTCCTTCCTTGATTAGAACTACACCTGGCTCAGAGCTTCTAATACCTGCCTCAACATGTGCTCAGTGCAGTTCATCATTTGTACCTGGCTGCTATTGGTCTCCTGTTGATCCCTGCTCCAATGTTTGCTTTGCTGCTGTTTGACCTCCTGTTGTGACCCTCGGCTTGATTCCTGGACCCTGCTTGTTTGCCTGTTGTCCCGACCTTCGGCTTGACTTCTGGACTATGCTTATTCGCTTGTGACCCTGATCTCTGCCTGGCCATTGGATTCTGTTTTACCTGATTTCTGCTTGATCCCTGGACTCTGCCTGCTTCCCTGGACTGCCTCGTGCCTCCTGGACTGGGGTAACATATAATACTTGTCCATGGCATTTAACTGTACAGTCACTATTTGTAACCTGCTGCTCTGTGATCTCACCTGTTCATATCTGTGGATTTGAGTTATTCTTGTTTATACTGCAACCTGGAAATCTGCCTATCCCACGTTCTGAATCCTTGTTAATGTGTTTGCTTGAATAAAGACATTTGCTTTATTATACTTCAATTGCTGCTTTGTGAATGCACTAGGAATCATAACAACAGGGAACAAGTTAAGGAGGATAGAGGGGAGAGCTAGAAGTGGCACTCTACATGTGCCTCCTTATTGTGATATAGTGATAGTGATTGACAGTAATTAACATAGTAAAAGCAACCAATCATTGAAAGCTAACAACCAAGGGGTTGGTTTCTTCATAAGATTTAACTAAAAATGAACCCATTTCTCTGACTCATGCTGTCAGCTCTGCTGGAGAAGGGGAAAGCTCTCTGTACAATGGAAAGTTTCTTAGGAATAACTGGGTGGTAAGTTCGCCCGTGATGATGAGAGAAGATACAGACAGGGAGATTAGTATTACCATGGAGAGTGGTAGACAGAAGCACATGGCAACCTAGTGGAGCTGAAAATAGGAAAGAAGTGGTTGTACAAAATGAGGACTGCCTTGTCTATTTTTGCAGTGGAGATGGTTACGATCTGAAAGATATCCTTGGCTGTATCCTGTGATCGGAGAGTGTTGTCTGGACTTCCAGCCAAAGCAACATACAGTTATTAGGACTTCCAGCCAAAGCAACGTACGGTTATCTGAGCTTCCAGCCAATGTTCTCCAAATTAAGCTTCCCTGGACTACCAGTTGGGGAAACTAGATACCCAACATGGTGGTCTTAAGGGTACACGTAAGTGTGATCCAAGGTTTTACATTGTACCAATATAAGACACAGCTTTTGTTGTTGTCAGTATTTGGGCCATGGAGTTAGGATTTCTAGAGCACAACTGGTGGATTCCAGTAGCAGGATGAACAAGATATTTTATCTGTATAGAAGAGTGGTATTAAGACGGTAGATGCAGAGAATATCCAGGCAGAAAAATCCAGTAGGGTAGTCGTCCAGAACCAAATGGGTTAAAACCAAGAGGGTAGTTCCCCAAAGTCAAAAGGGTTATAAACTGTAAGGGTAGTTACCCACAGCTAAAGGGGTTAAGAGCTAGAATAGTAGTCGTAAAAAGCCAATGGTCAAAATACAAACAATAATCTTATAGAGTCAGGAGCACAGTTTCAGAGAAGCTAGTTCACAGAGACTTACTCAATAAACTTGCTATGAGTGATTTTCAGGAAGCTGCTTATATAGGCCTGAAACAAGGCTCAAGTGCTGACAACTATTTACTAGCAGCAGGTCATTAGGCCATTCCCTGATGCAAAGAATGCAGAGGTTTTTAACTGAGGCTTTCGGTTCCTGTGTAGAGGCTGCCCTTCTGCAACACAGAGTTCACAGTTCGAGTCCTGCAGCACCAGATTTCTCCCTGGCATTGGCGGTGTCAGGTGACGTGACCAACCACATATATGCAATCTTTCTCTTGAGGCATCAGAACTCCATATCAAAATCTCTTGACAGTCCAAATACTGTCAATAAAAGCGTTTGGTCATTATGACAGCAGACTGAAAAACTGGTTTAGTGCATTATATAATAGCTTAACCTGGAATTGGTGGTTTTGTGCCTCTAATGCAAGAAAAAAGGGGCAAAAACCAAAAAAGTGCAAAAAGGAGTGTAAAACTTCAGGCCCTCTTCTAAAGAGGAAGGGCCCCTCTACCCCCAACCTCTGGAGCCAAAAGGCCACTTAGGAGGCAAGTCTTTCTTTGCTGCAAGGCTAGGGGGGAGGGGGTTACCTTTACTCTTGGATCCACTGGCTATGGGTCTCCCTGTACTCTTGGATCCACTAGCTAGGGGGTTCCCTTTACTCTTGGATCCACTGGCTAGGGGGCTCCCTTTACTCTTGGATCCACTAGCTAGGGGCTCCTTTTAATTTTGGATCCACTGGCTAGGGGGTTCCCTTTACTCTTGGATCCATTGGCTAGGGGGTTCCCTTTACTCTTGGATCCACCAAATCTTCACTCAGGGTCCAGAAGCTTGCCAACCCCTGGTATGGAGGCCATTGAAGGTTCAAGGGGGTGAGAACCTCTGGGCCACAGATTGTTGGGGAAGTACAGAGCTCACAAGGGCTTACCGATTCCCTGTAAATCCATGAGAAAAACACAAACATGAAAGTGACCAGCAAAACATGAAATAAATAATGACTGGCCAAAGTGAAAATTGTCTTGCCCAGCCAAAAGACCAGGGCAAAGGAGGTGATACAGAAAAAGGAAGAGGGAGATATCTGCTAAAGGACCATATAAACCACATAATGATGCATCATCAATATAATTCTCAAGTCACCACTCCGGTGGCACATTATCCTGGGCTAACTCCGCAACCTCCTCCTCATGGCCAAAGGACCAAGGCAGCTCTGCCCCTTCTCAGGAAAGTGGGACTAGGCAGATACTGCACTTGATCTCCTATCCAAAAGGCCAAGAACAATCATCTAATGTAATGACTCATCAGTCTTATTTTCATTCTTCTATATTAGGCCAATATGTTACTGCTAGTGAGTCAGATTTCACCAGAACCGTTAGAAGATATTTTAGATTTCAGTGACATTTTTTTTGTATTGAGCCAATAGGACCAGATTAAATAAGGAATAATTTCTGCCATACGTTAGGATAGGTCAACAAGACACTGTGGACCAAGGAAAACTAAAGCTACATAAATGGCTGTATTGACCTATTGTAAAAGCACTTTATGCCCAAATTGTACATGGAACCTGCCTTTGTAATTCTTACTCATAGTAACATTTTCTTCCTGTGAATAATCCTTCGCTTTATCCCACAGGATCTCATTTTCCTTCTCGTAATAACATGAACTTTTGATTTGGACACAGGAGCTGGTGACACATCAGGAAAGAACAAGGGTTCCCGTATGATACATAGGAAAGCTTTTGTCTGTGAACTTTGGCAGGAACTGGTTTCCATTTGTGTGAGAGAAAAACATGTCTGAGATCATTTTCGGTGGACTTTTCTATGATTAAGATCAAAGAGGGTCGAAAGGCCACCGAATGACCATAGAACTGATAACTAGGAGTGACCACCCCACCGAAGGTTTTCATGGCAACCTCACTCGAGGACCATCATAATGGGTAGTGATGGAGCTTCTCAATAGTCAAGCACGATAGATGATCGAGACATAGTTGGAGACACCTCCTGATACATTAAATGTGTGATATTTATGACCGTTATTTGTATTTTATCAGAGAAATTATTGCTTTTTCTACCCGTCTGTGAAATGTTCATAATTCTGACAGATTACCTTCTCGCAGCCCCCTTATTCTTCCCCTCATCTGGCTATTAGAACATCTCCTCCCACACATGTTCATATAATGCCATGCCATACACCCCTGCTGGAAACGTCAACGTTAGGTCCAACTGGATCCATTTGCCAAGCAGGAGGAAATCCAAGCCATAGCTGTTTTGGATTTATCATATATGTCCATTTGATCTTCTTGTTTTCCTACCTCCCAGTCTGGGCTTTTTGACAAAATAGTATTTACCGCACAAGATACATTCCTATTCCCTATAGGATTTATTGGGCAGATAATCTTACACAGTGCTTGCACTGTCTCTACTTCATTTGTGGCAGCTGAACGTTGTTTTCAAACTATTTTTCTTCAGGCAGATACTGAGAATACAACTTTCTGGAAGCTGAGTACACGTAAAACTATATCTGAGCTCTGTTTTCTTCAGCGGCAAGGGTGTGAAAATGACATAAGCGTGATCATAATGCTAAAATAATGAATATATATAACTATCTATTTACATAGAATTGCTTGGTAAATTGGTACAACAAGTTCACCTTCTGATCTGTAAAGGGCCAGGTATACCTTCAGTCTCTGTCGCCCCACACCGCTGCATCATGTGACTGACATCAGTGGTTCATACTCAGCGGGGTGATATGCTACCAGTGCTATTCATTTGAAACCTGTGCGGTCAGATTTGTTATCTGCCCCCGAGGGCCTGGTGTAGACTGGACTTGATGCTCCAGGTCCCCTGCATACCAAAAATCTGCCGGAAAAGAATCATGTTAGATACACTCTGCTAGAGAGTGCATCTAGCCAACAGTTATATAAATATTTTAAATGTATGTAATTATAGGGGTTATATTGGAAAAATAGATCAAATGGGTCTATTTTGCATATCTTCACCCAACCACAAATTCTTTAAGGTTTGTTTTTTCCATCTTCCCTAACATGAACCACGCAGCATTAACTGGTTTACGCAGCATGTATGGAGAATAAAGAGTGGAAAATACATCCCAACTGCCCCTCATGCTGGGACAATACATTATTTACAGAAAAAAATATCAAAACATGCAAAATATAATATGGGGATCGCTATCGCCTTAACAGGTTGTGCATTGTCTGCCAGTGAGCGGCAGGATGATGCGTGTAACAGAGAGCCCTAAGTAGACATTTTAGAGTCCTTGGTGAGAGAGAACAATGCCCCCTCCCCAATTTTGGTGGGGCAAAATAAGACACAGGTCACACAGCCCTACTTACTGCAATTTGGCCACAACCTGTGTTTATTTGCAACACAAATACAAATATTGGGCACTTTGATACCCAAGCCAAAGGTTGCATATGTTACCCTTTTATCTCCCATCTTTCTCTGGCCTACAGTATGTTTACCTTAGACATCTGCTCACTGGTGCGTTATCCACAGGGAAAGCATCTTAAAACTTGTTAGTACTTTGTGTCTCTTGTCCTACTAATTATCTGACTTCTGCCTGTTCCATTGTTTTGCACCTTTTACTGTGACCCAATACCCCGGCTTTGTTTGACCTTGCTTCTGCTTACTTTCTGGTATCATTGTGGATGTTCCGACTTCTAACCCCTGTCTTGCCCCTCCGTTCTTTTACTGATTCTTCTGTGGATCATCTGGTGCCTCCTGTCACCTGGATAAACTTGGCAACCTGCATTTGCACTTTCTCATTTGTGCTTGGCATTCAGTGCCTTGTGCCTCTTGGTATTCAGTCTCCTTGTGCCTGTACGCCATCTGTATACCTGGACCCCAGTCTCTGCTAAACCTGGTAACCTGCATCTGCACATCCCTATTTGTGTCTGACATCCAGTGTCTCCTGCCTTTCCCGGTATTCAGTCTCCTTGTGCCTGCACTTCATCTGTTCCTGGACACCAGTCTTTCCTGCTGCAGTTTGAAGCTATACCGGGTACCAACAGTTTCTATGCTCTATCCTGTTAACCATTGACTGCATCCATTTATATTCCTGTGATCTTTGTTTACAAAAAATACATTTTGTTTTCAATACTGATACTTTCCGTTATGGGAATCGGCACAGGATGAACGGCCAATAAAATTTGAGCCTGCTTGTTGCCAGCTTCCTGCTTTTGTTCAGAGGGTTCCTAGTGTGTTGGATTTTGAACTCAATGTTTGGTGTCTCTGAGACCATGTCTCAAATCTCTCAATTTCAAATGCTTCAAATTGACATTCTACATCTTCGCTCTCAGATGACACAGGTGTCTACATTTTTACTAAAGTTGCCCAAACAGCTTCCTGTTTCCATTCCCTGCAGTTCCTGCTTAGCTAGTTCTGGAACAAATAATGTTTCCTGCAGTGACAAAGTTAAGACCGCAGTATCCCCTCCAGAGTCTTCACTCAATTATAAAAAGACTTACGTTTCTGCATTTGCTCAGATACATATGGCCTCTGCCACTGAGGATTCCAGGCTTGCAGGCCACCCACTTCTCCCTTTGTCCGAGGAAGAATGCATGCACAGAAGATTTAATCATCTATGTCTCTATTGTGCCAGCCCAGAACACTTCCAATTGCAATCCCTGTTGCTTAGACCCAAATTACCTCCCAGTTACCTCAAGGATTCTCTGGACTCTGAAACCAATGTAACTTGGGTTTGTTTTCTAAACCAACTCCAGAGTAGGCCCTGTCTCTGCAGCCTGCTCCAGAAACGACCCTATCCCTCCAGACTGCTCCAGAGAGGAGCCTGTCCCTCCAGCCTGTTCTAGAGAGGAACTTGTCCCTCCAGCATCTTCTAGAAAGGACCCTGTCCATCCAGCCTACTCCAGAGAGGAACCTCTCCCTTCAGCCTGCTCCAGAGAGGACCCTATCCCTCCAGCCTGTTCTAGAGATTACCTTGTCCCTCCAGCATGTTCTAGGGAGGACCCTGTCCCTCCAGCTTGCTCCAGAGAGGACTCTGTCTCTCCAGCCTGTTCTAGAGAGGACCTTGTCCCTCCAGCATGTTCTAGAGAGGACCCTGTCCCTCCAGCCTGCCCCAGAGAGGGACATGTCCCTCTAGCTTGCTCCAGAGAGACCCTTGTCCATCCAGCATGTTCTAGAGAGGACCCTGTCCCTCCAGCCTGCCCCAGAGAGGGCCCTGTCCTCCAGCCTGTTCTAGAGATTACCTTGTCCCTCCAGCATGTTCTAGGGAGGACCCAGTCCCTCCAGCTTGCTCCAGAGAGGACTCTGTCCCTCCAGCCTGTTCTAGAGAGGACCTTGTCCCTCCAGCATGTTCTAGAGAGGATCCTGTCCATCCAGCCTACTCCAGAGAGGGACATATCCCTCTAGCTTGCTCCAGAGAGACCCTTGTCCCTCCAGCCTGCCCCAGAGAGGGCCCTGTCCTCCAGCCTGCTCCAGAGAGCTTCCTGTCCCTTCAGCCGGTCCGGCCAGAGATGACTTCCAGCAGCTTCCAGCCAAATATACCTTACAGTACCGTCCAGTCAGAGATGTATCACTGATCTATCCAGTCAGAGGTGCCTCAAGGTGCTTTTCGGTCAGAGGTACCTCAAGGTGTTGGCTATCCAGAGGTACCTCATAGAACTGTTCAGCCAGAAATCCCTCATTGCTCCATCCGGTCAGAGGTACCAACTCATGCTAAGCTGTTCACAACTTAACATGGGTTCAAGTCTGATGTGCTGGAAACATTTCATGATGTCCAGATCTGCTGGACTTTAATGTGCTTTGAACTGTGAGCAGCTAAGAGTGTTATCACAGGGGAGGTGCATTACTTGCCCATGCACCCCATGACCACATGTTACGAGAGGGGATTATACTTATTTTTTCCTAATGAACCCATAGATTAGATACCCCAAGACTTACCTTCTTCTGTACTGAGGTGGTCAGTGTAGGACTCCTCTGTCTGCATCCTGGCAGTTCTAGTACATGCATTAGCAGGAGGGCAAAGCAGCCCAAGGCAATCTGCTGCCTGTACAAATTTCTTTCTGGGTGCCGGACAGCGCTCCTTATAGAGGGGGAAGGAGAAGATGGATACTGCCCAGAACCCTGACAAGGGTTGTCTTAATTCCACTTAGGAAATGATAGCCAAAATAGAAGAAGTTCAGGGTCCAGGTGCAATAGAGGGGGGCGCAAAGGGAGGTGGACACACAGGGTTCACAATGTGTATGGTTAAATGATATGACGCCAATATTTACTGTTAGGTTTATAGCAAGTCAACATCAGATGAAATATATACCCAAATCTTGATCAGGACACCAAGTCAAGGTCAGATGAAATATATACCCAAATCTTGATAAGGACACAAAGTCAAGGTCAGATGAAATATATACCCAAATCTTGAACAGCGCACCTATACAATCTGCAGTAAAAAGTGGACACTTATACCACTGTTAGTACAATGATAACAAGGCCAAAAATGCTCTAACTGGCTGGTAAATGCTGCTTTGTATATCGATATTCAGGTGCACATTAGGTTCCTAAATGTCGTTATCATTTTCAAACAGTCATAAATAGATAATAATATCCAGATCAAAACCTCTAGATGTAACTGAGAAATATGCAAATCGACTTCTTATAAACCGTTCTCTTTCTCCTCCTCAATCCCTCCATCAGCGCTGTTGCGTTTCGTCACCAACAGTGCCTTCATAGGGGATATTCTCGGCATTGAGTGGTGGGTTTTAATAGTGTTCATGGCCAATAGGATTTCGGCATTGTCGGGCATAATGTCAGAACATAATCATAAACTTTTGACGGGAATAATATTTCCCTTGTACATAAAGAGGACACTTACATATTCCATCAAATATTTTAAGTATATCCAATACAAATAAAGGATAAAAAAACAACCTAAACATTGTTCCTGCAATTCTTGTGTTAAGCATAGACAGCTTAACTAGGTGCAGCCGTCTCTGCTGAAAATGTGGACAGTCACCGCTGCACCTAGTTAATAGTTAATTTATACAAGTAGCTAAGAGGGACCATTATGGTACGTTTTGGATGCCCCCCTGCCCTCCAAACCAGCCTGCCCCTGTATCCAACTCTCCAAACCATGTGATAGAGCCGGGCCAGTCAGAGAGCTGGGGGCGGGCCCATCACTGTGTAAGGCAGTCTGCAAGCAGCACGGTGGCTCAGTGGTTAGCACTTCTGCCTCACAGCGCTGGGGTCATGAGTTCAATTCCTGACTATGGCCTTATCTGTGAGGAGTTTGTATGTTCTCCCTGTGTTTGCCTGGGTTTCCTCCAGGTGCTCCGGTTTCCTCCCACACTCCAAAAAACATACTGGTAAGTTAATTGGCTGCTAATTTTTTTTTTTCCCTAGTCTGTATGTCTGTCTGTGTCTGTGTGTTATGGAATTTGGACTGTAAGCTCCAATGGGGCAGGGACTGATGTGAATGAGTTCTCTGTACAGCCCTGCGGAATTAGTGGGAACAGTCTATACAAAAAAAATATTTTAGGCGCTCACCTTTATGGGCTTATATCAGTGTTGAGTCCTGGAGCTGCAGCTCCATCAGGACTATTACTAATTCGGACTTGACGTTAGTGACAGGGCCAGTTCCCCGATGTAAGGGGGCGGATGGAACCCAAAGAGCATTCGCGAACAATAAGTTACTGATGCATAAACACTGCAATGTGAAACTCGCCTGTGTATGAAGCTAAATTAATCCGTCCAAATTGTATTGCTTTGTGTGTAATAGTTTTATTTAGTCCTTTCTCCTAATATTTGTGTGTTATTTTTACTGTTGGTGTCCAACTATTGCATTTCTGTGAATAAACAGTATAGTTCTCTGGGTCGTTAAAGGAGAGAATGTCAACAGTCCACTTTCTGCGATTGTGTTGATCCAGAAGAAGGTTAAAGTTGAGCTTCAAAAATGGTCTGAACATGGTGACTCTGCTCGATGATCTCACTCTACCTACATAGAACCCGGATTATTTATTTAAGATATACCCAATTTAATGTCCTGTCAATCCAGTAAATCTCCGGTCTAAAATGCACCTCAGTTCTATGAAAGGTTACCAAGAGCCAATGGAATTTAAAATGAGTATTTCTTGGAGAAATCGTGCACAGCCCAGGAGGTCATATTCACCATGGAATGCAACCTAAGCAGATTCAATTTCTTTAAATTCATATAATGCCTACAAGGTAGTTCATGCACTTCCGACCTTGTGTTCGCAAGTATTTGTTTCCCGGTAGAAATGACGGGATTGTAACATTCAATGCGGAGGAGCTAAACTGAGGAATCCCAGCCGTCAGCAGAACATTGAATTTCAAGTCTGCAGATAATTGCCTGGAACGCTCAGCAGCTGTACAACTTCCAGCTCTAAAATAAAATAAAATCATTAAGTGTGGTCAGCATCTGAAAAATATTAACAACTGGGAGGACAATAGTTCAATCAGTTTTGAAAACAAAGCAAATACTTGAAATTAAGAACTTCAAAGAATAAAAAAAAATATGCAAAACACATACTGAAAATTCTGTTTTCTACTTTGCCATTTGTTAATGAAGTTCTAAATAAGTCGCAGGAATGTGCAATTTAAATAGATACAGGTGCCTGTTACATCTAACATAGGGGGTAATTTAGGAGGCAGGAAAAGAGTGTGATACAAATTGGAATCTGTTTTGTTCTGAGTTAACGAGGAGAAGATGCAATGAACATGCAGAAAGTGATTTCACCTTTGTCACAAACTAGTTCTACACAACAAGAAGCCATCAGTGGGTAATCCATCCAGGAAAATTAATTTTTCTTTGAACATGACTCATCATTTTCTTCAGCGCAATGCTTGTGGGTTACCAAATTATTGTCCCGAATGGAGATGAAAACAAAGTTTTGGCCAATATTAGGTTTCTATAAATATCATTATTTTTTGAGTTTGCAATCAGTAAAAAAAAGTTTTCGAATACACAACCAAGTTGCCTTTTTTATTGTTTTTGAACCGCAAATGTTTATAAAGAACATTAAATATAGCAATAGATAAAGCAAATGACTTATTGTCACTTAACAAAATATTTTTGTTTCTGTTAAAATCATTAATAAAATATTTTAAATTGATTTGCTGAAAGTAGAACTGTTGGCCCAAATTTGTGAATTGTCCCATGAACCAAACCGTGGCAAATTCTATCATTCTTAGTTCCGGAATTTCAGGTCGTTCTTTGGTTTCATGAGGTGATGTAATTTTATAAGAGACTTGTGAATACCTTCTGTTGAAGACGGCCTTACTGTAAGGTATATAAAGTGGAGTGCCCATTGCTGAGATGTAAAATGTTCAAAAAGCTCTCTGCAAGTTGTATACATGGCTGCACACCTCTGACCGAATCTGTGGCATGAACCCTTTCACTTGAAATAAGAGTTATTTGCAAATACAGATACTCAAATTTTTAAAAAGTTTTCCTCAAACCGGCTTGTCGGATTGGAGCTAAAATTTTTTAAAAAATTGACAGACATTCTTAAACTTTAGATGGCTGAAAAATTGTACCTAAATTTGATCACGGCGAGCAGGATCAACCATGTTCGAGATTAACGGATATATTTTAACAGTTTTCTCATGCGAACGGCAAATCTCAAACTTCGGACATAAATTATGAGTTGCAAATGGTGACTCTCAAACACAAACCACAATGGGGGGATTGTGAGCATGACTTGCAAGCTACGAAATGCGATATACAAATTGAAAATGTAACACATATTTCAGGCCTTTTTTCAGGAGTAAAAAGCTTTATGTGTCCTACCGCAAAGCAGGAACACATTTACATAGTCCCACTCTGCAGAATTAAATCTCGTTTCTGCACTACAATGTAAAGTTTGGCGCACTCATGCTCGACTGATGCAAATTTCCATACTCTCGCAGGCACCGCCATCCTGGTCCACACAGCCACGCAATTCCCTGCAAAACAAAGCCCACATGGGCAAAAGTGGTTTCATGTGTCATAATGGCGCCCATTGCCATGCCCCCGCTGGTTGTATGGCGTTATAGCACACAGAACGCCACAAAAAAAGAATAGATTATTCTTTAATAAAGTTAAAAATAAAATACAAAATAACACACAGACATACAAACACAACGAAAAATGGGATGGCCTCCTATGGTGCACCTATGGCACAAACCCTGGCACCCAAGGGGTTAATCAACAGTTGGTTGATGCTTAGGTGTAGCCGAGAGAGATATATAATGATTTTAATGTCTCAGTCCACACATATACGCTCAAACCAGACTCGTTTAAAATCTCTTCATATATAAGTGAACCGAAAAATCACTTATTGTTGTTTTCCGTGGCCCTTTAACCCTCCCATACACCAGCCCCCTAAATCCTGTATTTTTTTATTTTGAAAAGCACACTTATTTTATAGCAGAGATGTGTGTTAGCAACAGAATCCTTGTTATTTATCTGTAATCTGAAACGGCGTTTTAGGACTATTTGCTGATAATTGTGGAAAATGCAGAAAGCAGCCTAATTGCCTGCATATTATTGAGAAATCCATGGCTCCGTCATTGTCTTACCAGTAGGTGTTTAATAAAGTACTGCATGTGTTTCCCCCCCTGCCCGTCTCATGCACCGGCTCCGAGGTGACACAAACCTGCTGGGTTAACAGATTAGGTTCAAGGAAATTGACAAATGATCATCATGAAAAGAAAACAGCACTCTGATCCTGAACTTTTCCAGTCGTCTCCTTGATATATGGGCGAGTCTTTTCTGTAGAACAAGGGGTGAAAATGTAGAGAATTGCAAGTTTCATTATCCTGTACAAAGAGCTTTCCCTACGGATGGGCCATTTAATAAACGTGATTTAAAATGTGAAATTTAAAAATGGCCGGGCGATGACTCCAGTTATTCGTATGGCAAGATATCAATAACACGTGTTTAATGTGGTCTGCGTATATCGGTTTTTATATATATATATATATATCTCCAGTACCTGTTACCTGCCAGGCAGTGAAATCCATCGGCTGTAGGATGTATTTTCTTTTCAGCTAAAAAAAATAAAAATAACACATGGTACACATACAACTCTTTATTAACGGGGTTGTTAACTTTTGGAGAACCCCCATCTCATTTAAGTGTTTTCCCAACTTAGTGCTTTGGTGAAGGGGCCACGTCTGAGGACCAGCTGTTCCCTGTTTGTAGCTGTGGTCCCCGGAGGAGAGGATCAGACAACGAAGCCTTATGGGCATCTGTTGTGTTACGGACAGAGGGTATGTAAGGCAGCACTGAATTCCATTTCTCGCACCCCATTATAGACTATGTGCTTCACCACTGTACTTCTGCCCCTCTCTCATCATCTATGGACATCGCTATTGTCACATCTTCCACGTGCACCAGGGCGTAGTACAGTAAAGGCCGGATTAAGGGAACGGAGGCCCCTGGGCTAAGGAGGACTCCATTCCGCCCGTGAGGTCCCCCTTGTGAGCCCGCATCCCCCTGGATGCCCGATGCCCCTGGGCTGTAGCCCAGTTAGACTTCGGGTTAATTCGGCCCTGAGTACAGTAAGGGCGTGGCCATGTGATTGCGACTGTTGCGGTCCTGGAGGCAGGTGCACGTACACCTGGTGGGAGGTCAGACTGGAGGGCTGGTGCAAGGAGGTGCTATGACCATGATGCTAAGATAGCAGCTTCTCATTGGCTGATAACAGATTGACCCCTCTAGCCGATAGCGCCTACCTCATTAGTGTGGCCGTATTTTTAGATGACGTTGTGGCCGCCTACTCACGTTACTTGATATTTAAATTTGTGCCGTGGTAGGAAAGAAGATCCCATTTGCTTTTTAAACGGAAAATACCTATGTATACATATTAAATTGCATTGAATTTGTGTTTGTGTTTAGTTATAATCTATATGGTAAGTGGGACATACATACACTTGTTACTTACTCCTGGTGTAACCTGGGTGCATATAGTAGTGATGCCCGGGTGCCCACAGTGGTCAGCATTGCTGCCTCATAGCACTGTGTTCATGCGTTTGATTCCCGAGCAGGGCCTTATCTGTGTGGAGTTTGTATGTTCTCCCTGTGTTGATTTCCCCATGGTTGCTCTGCTTTCCTCCCAGAGGCCAAAAACCGACTGGTGAGTTAATTGGCTGCCGGTAAACTAGACCGTAGTTTGTGTGTGTGGATAATTTAGACTGAATGCTCCTATGGGGCAGGGACTTACGTGAGGCAGCACAGAGTATATCAGGAGACGAGGGATGTGTTAGTGAAGACAAGGCTGCATGTGACAGGGGCAGTGATATGATGTGAGGAGGGGAATGGAGACAGAAGGAAGCCACAGACTCAGAGTTATATAGTGGAAGGAGCAGAGTCCCCAGCAGCACAGAGTATATCAGGAGATGAGTGATGTGTTAGTGAGGACAGGGCTGCATTTGACAGTTACATGATGTGAGGAGAGGAATGGAGGCAGCAGGAAGCCACAGACTGAGAGTTATATAGTGGAAGGAGCAGGGTCCCCAGCAGCACAGAGTATATCAGGAGATGAGTGATGATGTCAGTGAGGACAGGGCTGCATGTGACAGGGGCAGTGACATGATGTGAGGAGAGGAATGGACGCAGCAGGAAGCCACGGACTGAGAGTTATATAGTGGAAGGAGCAGGGTCCCCAGCAGCATAGAGTATTTCAGGAGATGAGTGATGTGTTAGTGAGGACAGGGCTGCATGTGACAGGGGCAGTGACATGATGTGAGGAGGGGAATGGAGGCAGCAGGAAGCCACAGACTGAGAGTTATATAGTGGAAGGAGCAGGGTCCCCAGCAGCACAGAGTATATCAGGAGATGAGTGATGTGTTAGTGAGGACAGGGCTGCATGTGACAGGGGCAGTGACATGATGTGAGGAGGGGAATGGAGGCAGCAGGAAGCCACAGACTGAGAGTTATATAGCGGAAGGAGCAGGGTCCCCCAGCAGCACAGAGTATATCAGGAGATGAGTGATGTGTTAGTGAGGACAGGGCTGCATGTGACAGGGGCAGTGACATGATGTGAGGAGGGGAATGGAGGCAGCAGGAAGCCACAGACTGAGAGTTATATAGTGGAAGGAGCAGGGTCCCCCAGCAGCACAGAGTATATCAGGAGATGAGTGATATGTTAGTGAGGACAGGGCTGCATGTGACAGGGGCAGTGACATGATGTGAGGAGGGGAATGGAGGCAGCAGGAAGTCACAGACTGAGAGTTATATAGTTGAAGGAGCAGGGTCCCCAGCAGCATAGAGTATTTCAGGAGATGAGTGATGTGTTAGTGAGGACAGGGCTGCATGTGACAGGGGCAGTGACATGATGTGAGGAGGGGAATGGAGGCAGCAGAGACTTAGGGCTAGATTTACTAACCTGCGGATTTAAAAAAAGTGGAGATGCTGCCTATAGCAACCAATCAGATTCTAGCTATAATTTTGTAGACTGTACTAAATAAATGATAACTAAAATCTTATTGGTTGCTATACGCAACATCTCCAATTTTTCAAACCCGCAGTTTAGTAAATATACCCCATAGAGTTAAATAACGAAAGGTGCAGTTTCCTCCGACAGCGCTGAGTGACGGTGCTGTCACAATGAAGCAGGAGGATTGTCACATCAATAACATCTCTATACGTAAAAAGGTTCATACATTAACTTGTTGTGTCACTTTTATGTATATTGTATTTGCAAAAAGATATTAAGTTACCTTGTCTTCGAGGCCTCCTTTATAGAATCCCTCCTTGGACGGTCGGTCATTGCAGATAACGCTTCTATTCTGTTTATTGATGTGGTTGCTCATCTTTGCACTTTTCCCCATAAAATGATGTCCGTATTTTAATAAATGAATGGGTTCTTCTAAGAAATGTACAAATTGACATGTGCAGGTCAATGTATCTGAGCTATCTAAAGAAGAGTTGAATGTTTAATCTATTTAGAAGGTCCGTGTATATATATTATGCTGTTCGGTGCAACTCTGTAAGAAGGATTGTTTTATTAACAAATTCAGTTTTAACACTATCATTTCCATATCACTAAGGTTAAGAGGGTCAAGGGTATTATAGTCGCTAGAACATTTGACTTATTAGAACTATTGGGGGGGGGGGGTTGTTGAAGGTTTCTCTTCTTTCACCAGGTCACCTTGTTTTGTCTTTAACACTTCTATGGGCTTCAGCTTTGGAAACTTTAGTCTGGAGCAAGAATAATTTCCTTCAGAACTGCTTCCCCGATTCAAATTCTCACACGTTCCTCCTAAATCAACAATGTTCTTCAAGCCCCTCGCTCTCATATAGAAGCTCGAGACTCTCGCATTTCCTCTCCCTAAGACGCCCAGGCCAAGATATATAAATCAGAAAAAAGCTACAAGACTTAGGATTCCTAAAAATATTTTAAATTTAGTGTTTAATGTTATAAAGGAAGGAATATGTCTAACCTACACTAAATTGTTGAAGGACATTTTTTATTTGTAGTCTTCAGGACATCATCTGTAATTTTCATTACCCGTCCCGGCTGGAAACCCAGAGACTTGTATGACTCCGAGCCTTATTTCTGGATGAGCTCTGAGTCTTCAGTGTAATTTTGCTGTTAAATTTAGATCATGGTTTTGTTGGAATTCTATTTTCTGCTCACAACGGTACGTAGTCTTCTGTGGACCTCCGGCCAACCCACTTCAATGCTTTCTGCTATTCCACGACCACTAATGCAGTTAATTAACTGTTCTGGGTTTGTTGAGCTGTAGCTAAACTTGGATGTACCTGAGCACTTGTCTTATCCTATTAAAACATAAATATCCAGAAATGTCAATTAACCATGTGATATGCCATGGAACTTGCTAAGTTGTAGCAGTAGTTTCAGAAAGACCTTCTTATTCTTCACAAATTAAACCAAAACATATGCTCGTTGCAGGCCAAGAGGAAAAACCGCCGGAGAGGAACAAATTATACGCAGATGATTCACCTCCTAAATTTTAATGATACCTCATTCTAATTGTAGCCCTTGAGGACGTCAACATCGCAAACTTCCCGAATTCGCCAAGCAAAGCTCAGGTAAATGTGATATTAAGGTGGGGCGCTAGGGCTTGTAACCACCAGCAGTTTAATGTCCACCTACCGTGTGTCAACAAAGGGTTAGTGCATTCTATTTGGACCTCAATATAACCATCTAGTAATTACTAAGTGGAACATTTTGTCTGTACTTGGACCATCGAGCATCCTGTGAGTACAGACATTGCTTCTTATTGTGCTAAATTGACCACTATTTTGAGGTCTGCTGAAATTGTAATATACCATGGGCGAATGTAGCATTTCCCCTTAGGACTTGTATTTGCAGGTCAGTGTAGCCCCACCTGTGGTGCCCGGCTCTTCTCTGTGCTTCTCCAGGAGTGTAATGGACCTTAAAATAATGAACAATAGATTGTGAGGATTATCCCACTGTCATTTCTCATCTTTCCGATATCAAAGGTTGGAAGGACCCGTCGTCTAGTTGAAGAATACATCTGGCATTTGAAGCTTACGCTGTAGGTAAGAACACTGTAGCACTAAAGCGACCTAATGATCATTCTCCACTAATGCTGCATTCACCGTGTGGTAAGTGCAGAGAGGGGCAAAACACAAAGGCTGCAAAACCACATGGGTGTACATACCCTTAATGTTGGTATGCTCAGTGCTGATTAATGCTGTTAAGTGCAGTCGATATTTAGGAGATCCAAAGCCCCCAAAAGGGGATATGTATGTCAGAGAATCTCCATCACTGGTCAGCACAGTGGTTAGCACTTCTGCCTCACAGCACTGGGGTCATGAGTTCAATTCCCGACCATGGACTTATCTGTGAGGAGTTTGTATGTTCTCCCCGTGTTTGCATGGGTTTCCTCCGGGTGCTCCAGTTTCCTCCCATACTCCCAAAAACATACTAGTAGGTTAATTGGCTGCTATTGAAATTGACCCTAGTCTGTCTCTCTCTCTGTCTATGTGTGTATGTTAGGGGATTTAGACTGTAAGCTCCAATGGGGCAGGGACTGATGTGAGTGAGTTCTCTGTACAGTGCTGCGGAATCAGTGGCGCTATATAAATATATGATGATGGTGATGTATTTAAATGATGCCATGTCCCCAGACCGCAAAGCAGTACAACCGGAACGGCTGCTCTCTAAGTGGCAGCATTGGTTCTCTCGCCCGAATCTGGCAGGCTACTGCTGCCATTTTTGGCTATTGAGGTGGCACTGGACCTCAGGAAGAAAAAGTACTGGTGATTTGAGAGAGATTAGATCTCTCAGACCAGACTTAGTGGATCCAGGGTGGAGAGGGGACTGAATCCACCTAGCCCTAGCAGTGCATGGACAGGGGTGAGAAAACTCCCATCACTAAGTATAATGTATCATGATAGATTAGGCCATGACACTGGACTGAAGAAAGGGTGGGATTCCAGTTTGAAAAGCCTCTGGGGCTGATTAAATTCAGTGTGACGTTTGGCTGCTTTTGAGGGTACAGCGAGGCTAAATCCGCGATGTTACATCACGGCTGAGTGTGTTCCGGAGGCACATCGCGCTGACTTGAATCGGCCCCTCTGTGTATAACATCTGAGCTACATTAAAGTGTTGGTGTTATACGTAGCTATTCCTGAGCAGTGAGCATCGCTATTACTAACGATCTTGCTCTATTCCTGTACCCCTGCAGGACTTTGTTGAACCCAGGACCTTGAGTCAACGATCTGTCCATCATCTTGCAGTCCTGATCTAAAGTGAGCGGTCAGGAAAGACTACCCACAGTCGTTGGCAAAGAGGTGCAGCAGCAGCTACACATGACATTGTCTATACAGAACTAGAGAATTCTTCGTTCCTCATACATCCGCCTTAAGATACATGTCTGACGTTGGAGCTCTCCTTTAAGTTGTCCAGACATACTGGACAAGAACTATGGTGAGCACACAAAGCAATAAAATGAATACAGAGAAATGAACACAGAAGTGACACTGTGTAATTAGCATTGGAAATAAAGTGCCATTTTCAGGGACAACAGAAATTTAAAGGACGCAGTGAAAAGTCTCCCAGGAAATAAGAAAAAGCTAACATCATTGGTGCACGAAGCTGAGAGTACGCCCGTCTGCATAAGGTAACTGCGTGGTTTCACTCTGTGCATATCCACAAGGTGACCTGAGTTGTACGCATCGACACTTGTGCCTGGTTGCTCCTGAAGAGGCGCAACAGGGGGAGGGAAGGGGCGGTTTAGTATAGGCTGAGTACGGTAAGGGCGTTTTGGCAGAAATGTGAGACCTGAATGTAGACCCAGATACGCCTTTTATTTACACCAGCCTAGGAAGTAGTGCAAATACAGACTGATGATATTGATCTCTAGCTAACTGATGATTGGCTGATTTCACCCACACCTCCCAACACCCCCGATTTCGGTGGGACAATCCTGATTTTAGGGCTCTGTGACATGTTGGTCCCGTGGGTGGGAACGTTGGGGGTTATCTTCTGTTGGCGGCTGCTCTGCGGTGAATGAATGCAGCAAACCTGCTGCTGGGACGTACTGCAGTGATTGGAGGGGAAGGAAGGTATCTAAGGGGCAGCCTGGTGCTTTATAGTGCTAGGCAGTTCTACGGGCGAGTGGCCATGCCCCCATCGTGACGTGACCACCCCTAATCATGACATGGCCACGCCCCATAATGGCATGGCCACGCTCCCGCCTCATCGTGGCATGGCTACGCCCCGCCTCATTGTAGCATGGCCACGCCCCCACCCCATCCTGGCATGGCCACGCCCCGCCTCATCGTGGCATAGCTACACCCCGCCCCATCGTGGCATGGCCTTGCCGTCTGACCTGATTCCGGGGAGTACAATGTTAGGAGGTATGTTTACCCTCAGAAGCTGATGGGTGCCTTCTTCATTGATCGTGCCTATATTATAGGATCCTTTGTGTGTGTATATCCAAATAAAATATATTTTTTGTTAATCTGTTGTGTTATATCAAGCTGATAGCAAATGCGTTTTTCCCTATTAAACAAAAATGTTTGCAAAGTCGTATTGCGCTTATAACCTGGTTCTGTGTATGTGGGTGTAAGTCCGCCCTGCTGTACACCTGGCGTATATGCTGTGAGACAGAGCTGAATGCGTCTTGAGATGGGTGCACATTTTTGGGCTGTAAATTATGCCTGCATCAGGTCCTATGTGTTTAAGTGGGTCAAGGTCACGACTCCAGGAATTGACCTGGCGGGGGCTCAGAAATCCCTACCTGCAGCTGCAGGTGTTAGGGGACCTAATCTCTGAAATAAACCCCACGAATTAAGATTCCCAGCCTCAACACCAACCCAGTATTTCTCCTTCCAAAAGTGCCCCCGAGTTTGTGCAGCATTATATATTTTCAGCTTAGGATGTGCTCAAGTTCTAATTTAAATTGGTGATAATTTGGGAAGCATACAAGAGAGAATTTGATTTCTAGAAAAGAAAACACCCCCCCCCCGCCCCCCCCCCCCCCCCATCCCCCCAGATTTTTGGCGGGGTCAGCCGTTCTGCCATACAGGTAGCTGTTGTGTGAGGTTTCTGTTTTGGCTCTGTGTAGACCCCAATCAAGAAAATAAAAAGGAAATTGAATGATACAACAAGTCTCAATAAATCACGGCATGTCAGAAACCCACCAGAGAAAGGAACAGTCTCAAACTGTGTGTAGAAATGTGTGTTTTCCTGCCTTGTATGAGACATCTTGGCGGAAAGACAAATCTCCCTGCAGTCAGTGAGGAAAATTAAAAACAGAGGAACTTCTAAACCAGAGCAACATGTAACACACACGCTCCCTCCAGGCCCAGGGAGAGGTGAAAGGTTACGTGCCAGGCTGCAGCTGCAGAAAGTCAAATATCTGTAATATCTAATATTAATATCTATTAATATCTAATAGTATGATCGTGTCGGCCATCCAGAGGCAATAGGGGCTTACATTCTATTTTATGCTGTCTTTTTATTGTGGGAGGGCAATACGAACATATTATACTGTGCAGAGTGGTGAAACTATTTTATATCGCTCTGTAATAAGAAATCCATTTATCATATAACAACTGCAATGCCATGCTTAGACATAAATGGAGCCAAAGAAATTTGCAAGCATGCAATAACTTTCTGTTTGCTCGAATGCGCCTGATGGTCCTCTACGGACGCAGAAAAGAGCGCGCCACATTCTGGCTTTTGAAACCGCCCGCGGTAAGCGTCTCCGCAGCTATTTCTGGGTCTTGCAGGAAATGACCATAGTGAAACGAGTAAAAAGGACCAACCAACTCATTAACTTCACCTTTACTGTTCTTACTAACATGCTTCTCGGTTTAGCGAAAGGTAATCATGAGAGCGAGGGGATATTGACACTGATCTTATTACATGGGGCTCATTTGAGTGTAATATTATGGATATTACAATTTAATAATAGATCATTTTTATCACCGTGATTGTAAACATCACTGGCCCGGTACATGCGTGAAGCAGTTTCATAGACTCATAGATCCATAAAATGTAGTTTTTACAGCATTGGTTGAAAAGCTCCTAACGCCGTGCCGGCAGGAAGAGCCGCAATGAAAGGACAGGCTGATGCATTGATGCCACCAGCAAAACTAATCCTATAATGGGAAGAAAAATGCTCTTTGACTCTCCACCTAGCAGGGAATGGCCTTTTAAATGCTCCCTCTCCAACCCTTCAGCCTAATTCAACTAATCTAGCCCAGCAAACCAAAATCTGTGGCTGTATAAGTAAGGGCATTAATCCACCTATCTCATATTCAGCCACAGACACCCCGATACCCTCAGTTCCTAGCATCAGAGGGTGCATAATCCCACAGACGCCAACATTGTCAATTGCAAATTGCAAGCTTGTTGTAAACCTATGACACATTGGCAGTGAGGGAAGTTCATAAATAACCCCTAACAAGAGGAGTGTATTACACAGCACAGGAACTGTCATCTTTTGCCATGATAAGTGGAATCTCTCAGTTCTCTACACAAAATAACTGCTGCAATAACCCAGTCACCACTAGATGGCAGTCCATTATGCACAGTACAATGAGATCTTTTAGCAGCTTTGGAAATTTAGTGAAACTGGTCAATAGGTGATTACATGGAGAGATCAGTGACATTATGGAAATAAAAAATCACAGTCGGCATCACATGTGCTGTAAGTGATGGAAATATTGTTGTTGTTTTTTTAATTTATTTAAAAAGGGCCTCCGATGTATGGGCTTGCAAAACTGACCCATACCTAGTACAATGATATAAAGTTGCCCAATTGTGACTGAACAGTAAATGTTTACACTATTTATTGTAAAATTCCGTGTATTCGGGTGGATGCTGAAGTCCCTGAAACATGTAAATTCTAATGCTGATTCCTGGTACAGTAGGACAATTATCCTCTGACCTGTGTATGTGTCTCTGGTACAGAAGGAGGATAGATAGACAGAACTGTGGCAACTGGAAGGGGGGAAATTATAAGGTGACTTGTACAGTTCCCAAGTTTAGCCCAAGCTCTAGATTCTAAATTGTCAGTTGCTGTACTCTAGTACAAGACCAGCAGAGAAGATTATCATAATCATCATCACCATTTATTTATATAGCGCCACTAATTCTGCAGCGCTGTACAGAGAACTCATTCACATCAGTCCCTGCCCCATTGGGACTTACAGTCTAAATTCCCTAACACACACACACACACACACACACACACACACACACACACACACACACACACACAGAGACTAGGGTCAATTTGACAGTAGCCAATTAACCTACTAGTATATTTTTGGAGTGTGGGAGGAAACCCACGCAAACACGGGGAGAACATACAAACTGCACACAGATAAGGCCATGGTCGGGAATTGAATGCATGACCCCAGTGCTGTGAGGCAGAAGTTCTAACCACTGAGCCACATGCTGCTTTTATGCTGCTCCAATGCTGTGAGCTGAATCTGCATTTGTACCTGTGGCCGAGAGATCACCGATTGGGTTAAACCTCAACACTAAAGGATTAAAGATGTATTAAATGCTATATTTATTAATTTAAATGTAAATATTTAATATTGGGGCGCTGTGGTACCGGTTAATTATTGGTGCACAACACCAGAAAGGGTTAAGTCCCTGCCAAGAGAGGAAATTTGTTTTTGTTTACTGTTACTGTCTGACGACAGGTAATCTCATGTTAATTAGACCTTTTCACCTCAGTGGCCAACACGTCTGTTTAGCCTGTATGCACAGCAGGGGGCCACTGCCTTTCTGTCCTCTGTGGTTTTTCATCCGGCATCTCAGATCCTGTCTGAATAATGCAACCAGCAAGTTTTAGGATATAACAGATTAGTGTAAATTTTGTTAGCTTTGCATTGCATTTAAATCCATGTTTGGAGAACATATTGCATCCTGATACTAAAAATAACTGAGAAGTTCGGAACCAACTAGGATCAGGGGGCGGTGTTATCCCTTACCAGGCTGTGTGTCCAAAACTGTATAAAAAAGCACTGTTTGAGCATATAATTTATCATTCCATCTGTAACTCTTGAAAGACTGATAGTACCACAGACTGGTGTTTAACTGTCCTTATTAGGACATTTGAGCTAATAAAACACTCTTGCTTCAAGAACCTGCTTTGATGACTACTCACCCCAAATCTAATCCTTTCTCCGGCTGTTCCGAGGTTGGACTCAGCTTTCCAGTACCACCGCTCTGCTCGCTACCTGCAGCTCTGGCCAGTGTGATAGGCCAGGGGTACCATCCACAGCAGTCCTGAACTGAAAGCAAGAGGTTAGGTATAACCGTTCAAGTGTATTAGCCAGAGAGTTACCCAAAGGAACGCGGTTCTGGCTGTCGCTAAGGAGTCCAGTGGTGGCAGCAGCTAAAGCCCCTCCGACTACGGTTCGAGGCAAGGCAAGCCCAACTGATCCCCGGCAACACAACAGACAGGGTGGCATAGGAGGTCCATCCTGTCACAGTACCCTAGACAGTTGCCTGTTCTGCCCAATCATACACCCAGGGCCGGATTAACCCGACGGCTTTCTTGGCTAAATCCCAGGGGCCTCAGGCAGCTGTGGGGCCCTAGCAAAGTTTTTAATATGGGCTATTTTTTTATTTATTTATTTATTTAAATCCGTGCGGCACCGGCTTCTTCTTCATTAGTTGGGGGTGGTTCTGCGGCTCTGACCGTCAGATTAGGGAGGCTGCCAGGCGGCTAACAGCAAATGTGATGTTGTTAGCTGCCTGCTTTCATTTTAAGTGCAGGAGCGGTGCTCAGTAATCTCCTATAGTGAGGAGCTCTCGTGAGAGTGAGACCGAGTGAGTCATAGTCTCACTCTCACAAGATCTCCTCACTACGGAGATTACTGAGCACCGCGTCCACACTTACAATGATTGAAGAACGACCTGCTGCAGTGAGGAGAGGATGGTGTGGAGGACCAGCGGACCACAAGTAATTAGGAGGTAAGAGCTCGGGGGGAGGGGTAGAGGGGGAGCGGAGCAGAGCTAATACATTATGATTATGAATCATCCTGGTTGCTGTATCTTGTTAGGAAAATTCCTGGTAGTTGAAAATAGCCCTACTGCCTGAAATCACCTCTTGAAAACTGAGAAGCACTTAACAGGTTATGAATAATTGACCTTCCTTGAAAACATTGGTAATGATGGCAACAATTAGTGCAGTCCACAATTTGTTTCCATGGTTACAGATGCTGCTTAGCTGTCAAAATGCTGCAGCAGTGTATTTATAGGTTTTCAACAGGAGATTTCAGGCAAATTTAAGTGCCAGATGTTATTCCAGTAAATTACATTATCCAGCCATCTGTACACTAGATAATCAGACCACTAAATTGTATTTTATATATTTTGTGTGGTACAATTAACTCATTTTTTCAACTTTTGATTACCCAATTCTGCTTAATTGTATAGAAATAGCTTTGTGGGTAGGTCTTTCCATCTTCTGGCCTACCCTCTTCTTTTTCTGTGCACTTAACAGCGTAACGGCAGTACAAGGTGTTAGTACCATCTTTACAAGGCAGCTGAGATAATGCAGAAGCCTTAACGCACGCCGCGTGCCTGCAGACAGCGGAGACAGCCATGTTGTTGGTTAAGCTAATATTTATGTATACATAAATACAGGTTACAACTTACTGATGAACCAGATCTCCCAGGGTCCCATGGACATTTGGTCATGAATTTCCTTAGTGATGCCGCTGGATTGTAATAAATTGATAGACTTCTATCATTAATATTGCATCAGGCTACTGTGCAATAATCATACTTTCAACTATCAGAACATCAGAACATCCCCCAACTTCTCCAGCTTCAAACAGGCCTTAAAAACCCTTAAAGTCTTCCAGTCCCCCACCTAACTGACCTCCTTCCAGTCTCCCACCTACACCCCACCCTCTCCTGCCCTCCTTCCAGTCCCTCTCCTACCTCCCTCCTCGTCATTCTCCTCTCCCACCTCTCCGTCCCTGCCTCCGTTCTCCCCTTTTCCTCCTCCTACCCTTGCGCCTCAGTCCATCCTCCCCGCCCCTTAGATTATACTCTCCTTCGAGCAGGGCCTCCTCTCCTCCTGTTCTCCACCACCTTAGCTCTGCTCTCCAGCTCCTTGTCTCTTCCGTGAGGTCCTTCTACCCCTCTATCTACCCCGCTGGGGGCTCTCACCTCTCATCTAGCTGTACGTTGAGTTTCCGAATTACTGTGCTTTTTTGTTAACTGTACCGTGCTGTCTCACTCTGTATCGTATTTCTGTCTGTCCCTGTACAGCGCTACGGATACATAGTGGCGCCCTATAAATAAAAATGAATAATAATTAATAATAACTATCACGCGCTGTTTCTTGCCTAATACTAACACTGCGCTAACACACTACTTCAGCTTGGCCATCACAGTGAGCTTGTGAGCCGTATCTCAGTGTTGATGGAACTAAGCAATAGAGATGCTCAGGCTCGGTTCCCCAAGAACCGAACATACCAGAACTCGTTACTTTCGCGCTTTTTTGGAATTTAAAATGAGGCAAAACGTCATTGATTCGTCGTCGGATCTTAGATGTTTTGGATTCCTTTTTAAGATCCAACATAACGGTGGGTGGGAGGGCCCAAGGGCAATTCCATCTTGCACCACTTTTCTTTTCTGCCACTGCTGTGCACCAATGTGTCCTAGATGTGCTAGGAACTGCCGTGTGTTTGAGTCATTGCTCTGTCGCTTAGCATCCAGCCAGGTCGCTGCAGTATTTGTCCGAAAGTGTATGAAAATAATAATGTGACCTGTGAGGTGGTCAAAATTGACTGCAAGTGACTTGAAATTAGTGTTATTGAGGTTAATAATAATGTAGGAACAAAATAAGAGCAAAATTATGTGATTTTAGCATATTTTAGGATTTTGTCTAAAAAATACAGATCCAAAACCAAAACCAAAACACAAAGCTAATCCAGATCCAAAACCAAAACCAGTTCACGGGGGTCAGTGAGCATCTCTACTAAGCATAACTCTGTAAAGCTGCTTCTGATCTCACATTAAATGGAAACAAAAGCTATAGAGAGATATATTTATCAAAGGGTGAAAACAAGGAACGTCCTCGCCAGAGATAAGATTTGCCGGCTTTCATCGCAGATAGCTTCTCCATGATGGAAGCCTCCTTAACAAGAAAGAAAAGCGTTCTGATAACACCAGAGGCGGCACTAGCGAACTGTGGGCCCCAGTGCGGGGAGGCGGTGAGGACAGAACCGGGGCCCATGACCCTCTGCATCTGCCATGCAGCAGGCCCCATTATCTCCATGGGCCCCTAACCCACTGCATCTGCCATGCAGCGGGCCCAATTATCTCCATGGGCCCCTGACCCTCTGCATCTGCCATGCTGCGGGCCCCATTAACTCCATGGGCCCCTGACCCTCTGCATCTGCCATGCTGCGGGCCCCATTAACTCAATGGGCCCCTGACCCTCTGCATCTGCCATGCAGCAGGCCCCATTATCTCCATGGGCCCCTGCGCAACCAATAAATTTCCTCCATTGCATGACACCATCTCAGGATCTGGAGGACACTAGAGAATGACTTAAAAAATGCTTTATGATTTATTGTTCGAATAAGCATCTTCTTTCAATGTTCAATGGTTTATAAAAATATCTGTATATATATATATATATTTTTCTTTTCATTGTTTTTTTGGCCACCAAGAGGAACTGAAGGCCCAGGTCTCTAGACGGTTCCGCGTGCGACTAGCAGTCACTGGCCCGGTGAAGCGCTAATTCCTCAGCACTCTGGGCCTATTTCAGCTGCCTCGACAAAGATTTTATTTATAAATTGCGCTGATTGGAGACGTAGAGCCTGGTGCGATGGGGTGGAAGGCGAGAAAGCAGCAATATGGTGGTAACTTTGTGCCCCCGGGGTATGAGAAATTACCGCTGGCAGCGAGCATCTCCATATTATTAGTGAGTGACAGGGAATTGTTTTGGGATTTGGGTGGTTTCCAGTCTTTATCATTACATGTATAATAGCTGGTGGGACCGTTACTACCCCCTGATGGATGATATAATGGGAGAACGGAGGGCCTTTAGGGCGCAGTAGATTTATAAGAACTGACATGGAGATTTTAGACTATTTTCCGCACCGGGTGACATCTGGTGTAGGTGGTAGATGTATTAGATTCCAAGGAGGTTACTGACTCCGTTACAGCGAGCCTGGACAGGCATGTACAGGTAATTTAGTAGAACAGGCATTTTAATTGGTTAAATGTTTTCTCAGGTCACAAGCTCACAAGGTTCCTACATGGGGTCATCCTTAATTTGTATTTTAAGCATGCGAGGGAGCGGGGAGCCCCATCGATATGAGATGAGGAAGTGCCCCAGGGAATGGAGGGCGCAGGCAGGTAATCATGTGGTTAGAGGGGGGGGATCTCATATGGAGGGAGGGGGGGCTGAGAGATATGATGAAGGTTATAATCCCCTACCGCTCGCTGATTGACAGCTCGCTAATTAGAATGGTTGGTCTCAATTAGGAGGAACAGAACAGGATCAAAGCCGCTGTCAAAATGAATTGTGCTTGGATTGAATGTATAGCCAGTGACTGCTGTTCTAGAGGGAATAATATCCAGAACCAGAGAGCTCTTGGAATGCAGGGCCATCAATGCTGATATCTTGTACTTCATTCGATAATTTTACATTTGGTGTAAACTTATAGATAGTGCCCAGCCTGTAATGGCTATTGGTGTCTGCAAGCTACTCACTAACCTAGGGGAGATATTCACTATAACATTCACTAAGAACCAATGAATTTGCTGATGCTTGAGGTATGCTAATTAGACACAATAAATAACCAATCAGGTCTTAGTGGATTCTCATTTAGACCAGCTGGAGTCCTCCGCTCCATAATGAATCTCATTTATGTAATTACTGCAGAGCAGTTTCTCATGTTGACTGTGTGTCATACAAAGACTACCAGCTGCAGCAACGCTGATCAAACCTTGGGCCTGATTCATTAAGGATCTTAACTTAATAAACTCCTTATTTCAGTCTCCTGGACAAAACCAGGTTACAATGCAAGGGGTGCAAATCAGTATTCTGTTTTGTACATAAGTTAAATACTGACTGTTTTTTCATGTAGCACACAAATACTTGATAGCTTATTTGTACACTGAAATTTACAGATGATATTTGTGTGCTACATGAAAAAAAATTGTCCAGGAGACTTAAATAAGAAGTTTCTTAAGTTAAGATCCTTAATGAATCAAGCCCATTGTTCTTAATTGTGTGTGTGTGGTCATACCAATATATTACAATCCGCATGTGAAAATAATAAGATATATCACATAGCCTGATCCAAAATTGTCACTGACGGGACTGGATTTGGTTTTTCTGTAACATGGGACTGGTAGGACGTCACCAATTCAAGGTAAATGAACAAGAACAGTGTATAGTGTATACTTATATATAGTTATAACATGTTAAACCCCTCAAGACTAAGGCTGGGTACACACTACAGGGTTTTCACCCAAATTTAAGACCAATCACACGATAAACGACCATTCGGCCAATATTGCATCAGTGTGTGCGCACCAATGATGAACGACTATCACTCCAAAGCTCATCATATTGTTTGATTTGATTTTTTTAAATGGACTAAAAATCCCATTCAACGTTGGAACGATGTCCTTCCGATCCTGCAGAGTGTATGTACTCAGGACCGGCAGGGTCCATAGATCTCTATGGTGTGTGCAGAGTCACCATCTCTTCAGCCGATGGTTATTACAGATGAGCACATATGTGAAGGTAAATCGTGTAAACTGTGTATAGTGTGTACACAGGAATCAGCAATCTGATCGGGGTTTTTTTTTTTCCCTAGAAATTTTCTGTAGTGTGTACCCAGTCTAAGATAGTCCTTAACAAAGTGGATGCTCAGGAATCTCCTACAACCCACTATAATGTCTCCCAACAGTAAACCCTTTATCTTCTAACGAGGTTTCACTTTATACCTAATTAGCTTAATTTCATAATATATGCAAACGATGCCAGAGAACTGAGCTCAGCCTAGTTTTACAAAAGTAGAATGGAGTTTCTGAAGCAGAATTTGACTGTTTAACAATAGAATGTGAAAGTATAACGGATTTAAATGTGTTTGGATCATCTTCATTTTTATTCTACATTCCCAAGTATGTTTGTAAAAGTTTCCATAAATTGACAAAGTTATTCTGATCATATTTTGCTGACCATTGTTTAATATCAGCCATTTAGACAATGGAAAAAAACAAACACTCTACCTTGAAGTATTTATAGTGTAAGTAAATATGTTTCCTAAAACTACCTAAACCCGCAGATACTTCTTGTCCTGAGTTTGTCGCTGATTGTTGGAAACATTGTAATCTAACGACTGATTTCATCTATTTTCTGTTGTTGTTACAATTATTATTCATCATTGTTATTTTCCTGCAACTCGTTATCAGCTGTTGTTTCTGCAGCCGCACACTAAGCAACACAGTAGCAGGAGCCGCCTAGATGGATTCCTGGGAAAGTTGGATACAATTATATTATACATAATATTGTCTTATATATTTATTGTTAAACACAGAAAACTCTGTACAGAAACTGGGTTACATCTGAGTTATTTGTATTGACGTTGAAAAATGTATCTTTGTAGCTGAGGCAAAATTCTGTCACATGATATATTCAAGATAATTCAAACTGCAATTGAAAATTAATTTACCAGTTTGGTAAGAAGATGCTCAAAAATGTTATCAGCTATTTGCTGTGTATTTATGTTTCTCAAAGAAGAAAATTATTATTAATTCTGGACTCTCTAACGATAATTTATGAAAATACTAAATTACTGTCCCGGCAGAGCAGTTGCAGATTTGTGACATCCTGGATCTTGTTACACAATTGCGTCATGGGTTTGAAGCATTGAAGAAACACTTGGGGGGGGGGGGGGGGGGACTGCTCACTAATTTTCTGGGTGCAGCAGAGCAATGTTCTCTGAGCAGAAGGACTTTTTTTATTTACACATATTCAGTGATGGTGGAAACCGCACCTTGGTCTGTAAACTGAACACAACACTTTTTGTCCCAGCCGAGCGCAATTTGTGCTGGTAATAGCAAGTCTTGGATTAGTTATACCAATACAATAAGCAAAAACTTCTAAAACTCTTGACGTCCCCACATGAAAAGGAAAACATATAACGAAGAGAATGGTCTTAAAGGGGCTGTGGGGCTAGACTTTGTCCATTTCCATGGCAGTACGGTGGCTCAGTGGTTAGAACTTCTGCCTTACAGCACTGGGGTCATGAGTTCGATTCCCGACCATGGCCTTTGTATGTTCTCCCTGTGTTTGCATGGGTTTCCTCTGGGTGCTCCGGTTTCCTTCCACACTCCAAAAACATACTGGTAGGTTAATTGGCTGCTGACAAACTAACCCTAGTTTGTGTGTGTGTGTGTGTCTGTGTGTCTGTTAGGAAATTTAGACTGTAAGCTCCAATGGGACAGGGACTGATGTGAGTGAGTTCTCTGTACAGCGCTGCGGAATTAGTGGCGCTATATAAATAGATGATGATGATGATGATGTTTTCCAACTAGACCCACAAACCTGCCAAATGTTACACAGAATATCTTTATGGGGTCAATTCCAAGGTTTAGACTCCTAGAGCAAGGCAGACATCCACATACAGGGATTGAGCCTCTAGGAGCCATTGCAAGAACATAAGGCAACCACCGACAGCATAGGTCTACGTATGCAAATAAAGGACCGCCGGCTGCCTATGTAAGTTTATAGACGGAAGTCAGCAACAGGTTAAAGGATAACACCACCCAAAACTAAGGAATTACTTTTGGGCGCACACACACACACACACACACACACACACACACACACACACACACACACACACACACACACACACACACACACACACACACACACACACACACACACACACTCTTTCCCAGTCCTCAGGGCTCCCTACCAGTGCAGGTTTTCCATATCTCCTTGCTGGAGCACAGGTGTAGTCATTACTGACTGACACATTGCAACAGATCCACAGGTGGTCCTAATTATGTCACATGTGATCCGGAAAACCTGCACTGTTAGGGAACCCTGAGGACTGGGTTTGGGAAACCCTGCACTAAATAAATGACACTTAGAACCTGATTGGTTGCTATAGGCAACATCTCCACTTTTTCAAACCCGCAGTTTCACAGTTTAGTAAATATACCCCAGTGTCTTTTTTCATAAGGAATGATCCATTCGCTGGATATGTATGTGAAAAATTGAAAGAAAGTAAGTGTTGCTTTCCTATTTTACCTCATCATAATTTAATTCTGTAGCACCACAGAGAATATTTGGCCCTCACATCAGTCCCTGCCCCATTGGAGCTTAAATTCCCTAAAATACATGCACACAGACAGGGTTAATTTTTTGCTATCAGCCAATTAACCTACCAGTATGTTTTTAGATTGTGAGAAGAAACCGGAGCACCCGGAGGAAACCCACGCAAACAAGGGGAGAACATACAAACGCCACACAGATAAGACCCTGGGCCTGATTCATTAAGGATCTTAAATGAAGAGGTATCTTATTTCAGTCTCCTGAACAAAACCATGTTACAATGCAAGGGGTGCAAATTAGTTTTCCGTTTTGCACATAAGTTAAATACTGACTGTTTTTTCCAGGAGATTGAAATAAGAAACCTCTTCATTTAAGATCCTTAATGAATCAGGCCCATGGTCGGGAATCAAACTCATGACCCCAGTGCTGTGAGGCAGAAGTACTAAGCACTAAGCCACCGTGCTGCCCCATCTCATCATCCTTGTCCTCTAAGTGTGACATGCCCTATTCGTAGAAAAAGGATTGAATATTTGGCCGAGCACCAGAGAGAATTCGGTAAAGAAAACACACAAAAAGATGCAATAATAAAATGTAAAGTAAAAAATAAATATAAGCTGTATTCAGCTGCAGGGTAAATTATAACACATGTGACTTCCTTGCCCCGTATTTCCTCATGGGGCAGAGTGGTATTTTGCCTTATTTCTCTTTGCCCCTGTGCCCACCCTTCTCCAGCAGTGCCATTCACTTCTTACTTTCTCTGGTCAATAGAATACACTGTTTTATCGCTGGCTAAGGGCTCATACATACAGGTGTTAAAAAAAATGTTCTTCTCGTCTTAACAGAACTTTGATTACCGCTAGGAATGGAACTCACAAGGTGTAAAACGCATGAGAATAAGCCTTTGGGCAGTGAGACTTAATGAGACGGACCCGTACGTCTTTGTCTATGTGATGGCGACTTACTGACATAGTATAAATCTGTTATGTGCAGTAACCTACAGCGTGCGTTTGTTTGTGTTTGTTGTAGCAATGGAACGTAGATGGTTCTATAAATATACAAGATGATTTGGATGGTTTTATTGATGCACATTTCTTAAATGCATTTTTTTTTTTTCACTGAAAATAGATGGAATTCTCTTAAATAAAACACAGATCCAAGTCTAACCCCAAAGGTTGCACTTAGACGGTACAAGACTTTGTGTGGTTAGTAATCCCTAGTTTGCCTGTTGAAGCCAGCTCGGAGGACGACATAGAAAATGTTTGTTCCCTAAGAGACTTTAGACTTTGTGGAAAATAATTGTCAGGGAGAGAAAACACCAATTCCCATGAATCAAATACAGCAAGAGGCTTTTTAGACTTTAGTGAGGCTATTTACCAAACATATCTTCCGAAGACGCTCTTAGGGCTTGTTCCCAGCTCCGCAATTTTTATTGTTCAATTTCCTGTCTCTTGTATTTAACCGGTTTAGTTCACACCTATGAGATTTAAATGCGTTTTATTGCCGTGTGGTTTATCAGAACAAACCTAACATCACTCCTTGGTGCAAGGAAGCTTTCTACTTAATAGAAATAAAAATGCACGATAATAACGTAGACATAGCGCGAGTCTGATATGTTTTCAATCTAATAAATACTGAAAATAAAACTCAGAGGTTTGAATGTAGCATAGAGAGGCAAAACTTGCCTTTAAAGCCATTGCTGGTTTTTATCGGCGACTTGAAAAAGACTCAGCATAATACATTTACCCCCTGATTTTATAAGGTGATGTGTTTACTGGGAAGAGGAACCTACAAGAGTTCTATGGCCCGTCTTATTAAACATCACAGTTTACAAAATAATAAGAATTCTGCCCGAGACCAGCCGCATGTGTCTGATGTCTGGATATATCTGGATTAACAGCCAGAAGCAAATCTGTTACATACAAGATGCTAAGGAGTAGATTTATCAAACTTTCTAGAAAGGAAAAGTGGAGGTATTGCCCATCACAGCCAATCACATTCTAGCTGTCATGTTCTAGAATGTACTAGATGAAGGATAACTAGAATCTGATTGGTTGCTAAGGACAACATATCCATTTTTCTTTTTAAGAAGGTTCAATAAATCTACTCCTATATGTTTTGAACAGCACAATTTCTGGTTAAATGTAATAATTTACTAATGTAATATTACATTAAAATAAAATGGACAATTTTGTGTGGTTATCCCAAATCGCTTATTCCTACATTTCCTAATGCTCATTATGAAAATCAATGTTCAGAAACCGGGAGATGAAGAGAAGCTGTTTTCATTGTAAGCGCTTTACATCGAGGGCTTAGAAGCCAACAGACTATGGTTTTAGCAATTTCTTGTGTTTTGATAAAACAGAATATTGTGATTGATTCCTAGTAATTGACCTTTGCCTGTTAGATACCGGTCTGGTTTTGTTCAGGGTCTCTGCCACAAGTCAGCTATGCAAATGTCTGATGATTATGTACCTTGGTTTTCTTTGTGTTCCTCTGTAAGCATACCTCTCAACTGTCCCAATTCGCAAACCATAAAAGGGGTGGAGCATGTATGGTATTAGGTGGAGCTTCATTAAAAAAACCTGGGCTTGTTTGGGTGGTTCTGGGGTGGGGTTTGCTAGGTCAGGATCGAGTCTTAGTTTGTCCTGATTTTGCATTGATAGTTTTTCGGGGGTATGTGTAAGTATTACAGTGACTTTTCACTTACATGGACGTCCTGGAGACAAATCGTGCTGAATTGAATCTCCCCCCAAATGTCCAACTTCCTACTCCTATCTTAGGACCGGCTTTCCCTTTAATATAAATCTTTTATATTTGTCTCCTAAAACAGTGCTCAGTTCCAGCTCATGAGTGAAATGAATGTGAGTGAGGGGGCTTTGGGTCTGTCTTTATTGCACTTGGCACTTTTGTGCATTTGAAACTTTCCATGACATTGGGCAAAGTGCGCCTAGACATGGTCTTCTGCTCTGAGGTGCGTCTGGAACTCACAAGATGCCCTATAAGTAGAGGATGAGACCCCATCTTGTCCAGCTCACAGATAGCGTAAAAGTCAAGTCCAGTGCAGAGAATGGGGGTGCACCCTTCCACATAACAAGATACCCCCCTAAAATGTGACCCCCCCTTTCTTCATTTCAATATTCTCTCTGTAAAACGAGAGGCGACACTCTGAAACGCCCCCGCTCCACCCAAATCCTGTCATTGGCAGGTGAAACCTTCTGCTCCTCAGATATCTCCGTCTCACTCCGTAAACCTCTGTGATTAGGTGGAAAATTCGGCGCACTTGTGCAAATTGTCTGTTTTGCTCTCCGTAAACGAGGACCTCTGTAACAATTAATATCATCAATAATAATAAATTAGTGAGCAGCTTGTTATGTACAAAATACGCAGGAATATCATTTTCAGGTTATTTTAAATATGCTTTGTGAACCCCACAAAACAATTTATATTCATATATTAATGAACTAGGGCCACCAAAAACACATTACACCGTATGTGTAAAAGCTCTCTACATCTACTTTATGTTGCTGTAGGTTCCTCATCACTAATTGCCACAGAGACCACCCACAGCCACATCCTGGCATTCCGTCCTCTGTAACATTGCTAATTAACGATCTGTTCTGTTTCTCCCCTGATAAAATGCTCTTTCCAAGTCTTGAACTTTTGTGCCTTGATTGGTGTAATCTCCTACTCGCTGGAATTCTCAAATCCCGACTCTCCCCAGTTCAGTCCATTCTGAATGTAGCTGCTAGAGGTACAAATTCATCAACTACCTATTTCCTCCAATCTCTTCTCTAGCTCTGCATTGTGTTCCAATGGCCTAGTGGTTAGCACTTCTGCCTCACAGCACTGGGGTCATGAATTTGATACCTGACCGTGGCCTTATCTGTGTGGAGTTTATATGTTCTCACTGTGTTTGCATTGGTTTCCTCCGGGTGATCCAGTTTCCTCCCACACTCAAAAGACATAGTAGGCTGCTATCAAATTGACCCTAGTCTCTCTGTCTGTATGTGTGTGTGTGTATATTAGGGAATTTAGACTGTAAGCTCCAATGGGGCAGGGACTGATGTGAGTTCTCTGTACATTGCTGCGGAATTAGTGGCACTATATAAATAGCTGATGATGACAATGAATGTCCTGCTTTTATCTTTCACAGCTTTTCACACCCTTACACCTCTCTGTCTTAGTTTCCTACTATAACCCTTCGCACTCCCGCACTCTTCTGTGGCTAGTTTACTTTTTACTCAACATAGTAACAAAGCTTTGACTCATAATATCATTTCCCCCTGCAGCTCCATTTCTCTAGAGCTCCTTACTTTCAAATATAGAGCAATCCCCTCCCTTCACACCTTCAATACCTTCTTACGCACCATCTGTTGAGTGAAGTATCAAATAATCCCTTTAATGCAACCTTATTGTGCTCTTAGACTTTCCTGTACCAAATTATCACCTACTGTTTCTGTTTGTTTCCTACCTATGGCGGGGTCCCCCTTCTCATAACTCTGCACAAGCTGCGGGGAAGGTTTAAGCTTAAATTCTGAAGCTATGTCTCCGTGGTTATATAGAATACAAATGGTTCGAAATGGTGGCTCAATGGTTAGCACTTCTGCCTCACAGCACTGGGGTCATGAGTTTGATTCCCGACCATGGTCTTATCTGTGAGGAGTTTGTATGTTCTCCCCGTGTTTGCGAGGTTTTCCTCCGGGTGCTCCGGTTTCCTCCCACATTCCAGAAACATACTAGTAGGTTAATTGGCTGCTATTAAATTGACCCTAGTCTCTGTCTGTCTGTGTGTTTTGTCCTATGGGGCAGGGACTGATGTGAATTAGTTCTCTGTACAGCGCTGCGGAATTAGTAGCGCTATATAAATAAATGATGATGATGTAATTAGTTTGATCAAACATTTACCTTTGTGATACAGCGCAGCTGGTCCCTCCAAAATCCAACTGCCCCCCATGGTCCCGGGTAAAGAAACTGGTGAGGTAGTTCCAGAGGGTAACTAACAGGCTACCAGTGTAAGCGCATCCCAGCCTACTAATAATTAGACTGTAAGCTCTTAAGGACAGGGAGCTATTCTTTATATTTCTCCTCCTCTGTCCTTGTATCTTTCTCTTAGTACATTATATTGCTCTATGTACTTTGTAGATTGTGTAATGCACTGTGTGCACATGGCGCTGTACAAAGATAGCACTTACACATTCATACATACATCACGCAGGAGCAAAAAGCAGGAAGAGTGGCTGCTAGATCCCACACGGGGTAATATTACCATACTCTGGCTCAGTGAGTGAATCCGGCAGACTCTTCCATTCTTCACATTGGAGCAGGTTGCACTTCTCTGGCTCCGTGCAGATTTCCGTTCTTGCAGGCTTAAAAGTTTCTGCAAGTACATACTTAGGTACCATGCTTGCACAGAGGTTAGCATTGCTGCCTCACAGTGCTGGGGTCATGGGCTCGATTCCATGCATGTCCCCATTTGTATGGAGTTTGTATGCTTTTTCAATGTTTGTGTGGGTTTCCTCCGGGTCCTCAGGCTTCTTCCCACACAATCCAAAAACATTCTGGTACATTAATTGTCTTGTGACCGAAGCATGTGTCTGTGTGGTTGGGATTATAGATTGCAAGCTCCACTGCGGCAGGGGCTGATGTGAATAATTGAAATGCTCTGTAAGATGCTTCATAATATGTAAGCACTCTATAAATGTTAATAAATACTTGCACCAATAGGAATGGGCAACAGTGGGTCTATTGCCTTAATTGTCCTTTTTATAATTCACCACTTTTGAAATTACAGATGAGCAAAATTTCCAAAACTTTCCAGCAGAATATCCACCTCATTCCGCATTTGGGTGCAGGGCTTTGCATGTTTCTCCTGCCTATTTTGTCTTTAGGTGTTCTTCTCTGAACTACCCCCTATCATTTTTGTTCCAGCTGAAATGCTACCCTATTATCCTACAAACACCTCAAAGAACAGAATGAATTAACACTGCCATTCTTCCAGCCTTAATTCCAGGCTAATAATTCTATGACACGCGTGATGCGTAACTTACTGACAAAGTGGAGAATGCCCTTTCACGGAACGGCGAACAGAAGCCAAACTTCAAGTGTATATAGCCAAAGCTTAGCGCCTCTATGAGACGGTCTGCTCCACCATGAAAGTTGTTTACCTCTAGTAGATGTTGATTTATTAGCTCTCTTGCTTCTGGGAATTAAATATTCTAAGCTGAATATTTTATGGGAAAGAAACAAGACTATTGTGGAAAAACTAATGCAGATGATGAAGAATTTCTGATTATTGCAATATAGAGTATTATGAAGGATATACCAGCTGGTCTGGGTAGGAAACTAAGACATTTAATAAACCATTAGAAGAATATTAAGCATGTCAAAAGGAAGATAGCAGGAAGAAACAGAATACCACATTTCCTAGAGAGAACTAAAATAAATGTATTTCATTAAAATTCCTGTCTTCTGAACCGACCATAATTCCTCCCCCCGAGGATTATTTGAATCAGGAGGAATGATGAATGATTCATGTATTCTTCTTTTCCCCCCAAAAATATGTTTTAGCTTCTATCTTTTTTTTGTGTCTCTGTAGAATTATCTCAATATTATGATTACTTTGCTATGTATTTATTGTGCTAAAAACTTTCCTTAAAATGACATTGACTTGACCTTGAATCCCAGGTCAGAAGACTGGAGACATGACGCACAATGAAACAATCTCAGAGGGGTAGAAAAAGGAAATGAGGCAAGATTGTAAGCATGAATATGCCGTAGAAGAGAGATACACACGTCTTGTGTGGTTGCTGAACCACAAACCCCAGCGTGCCCTGCACCCATCATTACACCTCCAGTTCAACGCCTCCTATGTTGATCTCAATGTTGAAGGTACAAAATATCATCTTACTATCTATATTGTCTCTCGTTCCTTTGTGCATTCTAAAAACGGGGATATTTAGAGTTGGATACAAATTGGACACAAGTACATTTGCACCTATGTAAATATGCGTCTCAAGTACAATTGGTCCCATGCGTACAATTTGCACGGGTGTTTTATGTTACACGTTTCTAAGACTTGCGGCCAGGAGCTTTCATGTACAGGTGCATCACAATAGGGGTGTGCAGACGAACGTTAAACGCCCCCAATAAAGATGCGATTATATATATGTTTGAAAATATGTACCACACCTGAGGGTAAATGTATCAAACAGCGATTTTTGCAAATCGTCGATATCCGAGAGGGGTTCTGAGAGGAGGGTCCAGAAAATTAGTGAAGGGGAGAGACCACTGATTGTTCCGAGACGGAAGCCTAGGAACTGATGAAGGGGAGAGAGACCTCTGTTAGTTCCATGAGGGATTCTGAGAAGGATACCCAGGAACCCAGATAGGGAAGAGAGATAACTGAGAGTTCCATGAGGGGTTCCGAGAGGGAGGCCAAGGAGCTCATGAAGGGAAGAGAGATCACTGATAGTTCCATGAGGGGTTCAGAGAGGGAGGCCAAGGAACTCAGGGAGGGAAGAGAGATCACTGATAGTTCCATGAGGGGTTCCCAAGAGGGAGGCCCAGGAGCTCAGGGAGGGAAGAGAGTCCACTGATATTTCCATGAGGGGTTCTGAAAAGGAGGCCAAGGAACTCAGAGAAGGAAGATAGATCACTGAGAGTTCCATGAGGGGTTCAGAGAGGGAGGCCAAGGAGCTCAGGGAGGGAAGAAAGATCACTGATAGTTCCATGAGGGGTTCTGAGAGGTAGGCGTAGGAGCTCAGGGAGGGGAGAGAGATCACTGATATTTCCATGAGGGGTTACGAGAAGGAGGCCCAGGAGCTCAGGGAGGGAAGAGAGTCCACTGATATTTCCATGAGGGGTTCTGAGAGGGAGGCCAAGGAACTCAGAGAAGGAAAATAGATCACTGAGAGTTCCATGAGGGGTTCAGAGAGGGAGGCCAAGGAGCTCAGGGAGGGAAGAAAGATCACTGATAGTTCCTTGAGGGGTTCCGAGAGGGAGGCCTAGGAGCTCAGGGAAGGAAGAGAGATCACTGATAGTTCCATGAGGGGTTCCGAGAGGGAGGCCCAGGAGCTCAGGGAGGGAAGAGAGTCCACTGATATTTCCATGAGGGGTTCTGAGAGGGAGGCCAAGGAACTCAGAGAAGGAAGATAGATCACTGAGAGTTCCATGAGGGGTTCAGAGAGGGAGGCCAAGGAGCTCAGGGAGGGAAGAGAAATCACTGATAGTTCTATGAGGGGTTCCGAGAGGGAGGCTCAGGAGCTCCGGGAGGGGAGAGAGTTCACTGATAGTTCCATGAGGGGTTCAGAGAGGGAGGCCTAGGAGCTCAGGGAGGGAAGAGAGATCACTGATAGTTCCATGAGGGGTTCCGTGAGGGAGGCCAAGGAACTCAGAGAGGGAAGAGAGTCCACTGATATTTCCATGAGGAGTTCCGAGAGGGACGTCAAGAAACTCAGAGAGGGAAGAGAGTCCACTGATATTTCCATGAGGGGTTCCGAGAGGGAGGCCTAGGAGCTCAGGGAGGGAAGAGACATCACTGATAGTTCCATGAGGGGCTCAGAGAGGGAAGAGAGATCACTGATAGTTCCATGAGGGGTTCCGAGAGGGAGGCCCTGGAGCTCAGGGAGGGAAGAGAGACCACTGATATTTCCATGAGGGGTTCCGAGAGGGAGGTTAAGAAACTCAGAGAGGGAAGAGAGATCACTGATAGTTCCATGAGGGGTTCCAAGAGGGAGGCCAAGGAAATCAGAGAGAGAAGAGAGACCACTGATAGTTCCATGAGGGCTTCGGTGAGGGAGGCCAAGGAACTAAGAAAGAGATACCAAGTAATGAAGTCAGAGAAGGGACAAGTGGAGTGACCCTGGAAGCTCAGAGGCTGAGGGTGAGAGACAGAGTAATAACCCTAGTCAGTGAGAGTGTCAGCTCTGGTGTCAAATAATGTGATGTAAAAGTACTGTGATTTATGCAACTAAAGGCTGTCTAGGAGGAAAGTATTAATAGAGATTCTTTATTTCATCAGAGAGGTGGTTTGGTGCTTGTTCAGCTTTCATTTTGCAATTGTACTGCGCTACCCTGCCTGCATCAGCTCCACATATAACTTTGTTGTTACTAAACCGTTATGTACTAGGGCAACTGACTGCATAACTACCCTCTTTACCCTTGCTAAGAAGTGGACTGAGCCAAGTGGGAGTGGCCAATATTAGGTTCTCCAGTCCGTGTCTGAGAGTGTGCAGCTACCCCACCCAGGCAGACAGGGGCTACAATAATAAAATGTCAATAAAACATGTTAAACTGTAGTAAATTGTTATTGTATTGTCAATAAAAGAAGATTTTTAACACAGGCACTGAAACCAGAAGTTCACCCACAAAAAATAAACCTACCCAGTACCTTACGTGGAAGATCTGAAGGGTCTCATTGGTTAAACTCTGTTGGAACGCTGCAACCTATATGTGACCTTTAAAAATGTCTCCTGAGATTAATACAATGTTTGGCTGGTTAAACCCTCTTCTGAACAATCCCATCAAATGCATGAGTCCATCAGCTTCTAGAAGTGGTCTACGGTACCAACGCTGCAGTTCAGCGTTCCAAGACGGCTTCAAACACTGAAGCGGCCCTTTATGAAAAATAAAAGAAAAGGATACCATAGTAAAAATACAATTTACTGTGGAATTTTTACAGCCGTTTGGCCAGTAACCATGTTAATAAGAGCTATACGGGATACAGATAGCCAATCAATCCTGTGCGGTTTCCAAAACAACTCATCGTCCATATAATCACATTATAAGGCTCAATGTGCAATATAATTTGACAGCGCTGTGTACTTTACTTAGATTGTTCGATACCTTTAAATAGAGTGAATCCTGTGAAACACATAACTTTAAATAAGCTTCAAGCTTTTGTTCTGGACAAGGTGACGTAATACGTCCCCCATGCTGTTCTCTCTGTAGGAATGTGAGGGAAGTTGGAACTCGATTTTTAAGTGAAATTCAGGTTGCCATATTTGCTAAAAAAAGAAAACAGGGCAATAAAGGCCGAGTCCAAGACAGGAAATTACTGTCCGTTTAATACATGGCTCTTTCCGCTTTGATTGAAGGTGGAATGTGCGCAAGGGCGCGGCACGGAAAACAGTGAGAGGGACACATGGTATATTGTGGTATGATGTCTTGTCTGATCGCTTACGTCTCTGCTCCAGTAGTTAAATATTTGAATTAATTAATCGCTGTTTGCCGTTGACAAGGGATCTCGCAGTCTGAGTGGGAGTCAGACGTCGGTCTAATATTCAAGCTTACTTTGGACTCTAATACCCGGCAATTAATATTTTATTAACAGAACGCAAGACCTTATTTAATGTTACCAGTTTTTGGCTCCGTGTCCTGGAATTGGTTAATGAGTTAAATAAATTCACAAAGAATTCAAATGAAACCCAAAAAATGTCTGTGGCTTAAATAACACTGGAAGGACAAAAATTAATGTAGGCTTAAAAAAAATAAAAAAAATAAACCGCATTTTCGCAATTTTTTTACTAAAGGTTAGAAAAGTATTAACGTCAGTGAATGTAGAGCGATGTTATCCTGTCTGGTACTTATAGGCGGGTGTGGGAACTAGTCAGGTACCCCATGTTATTAGACATTAATGCAGTAATTATGAGTGCTAGGGGACTTGAACTGTGATCCTCTGTACAGATACAGGTAGGACTCTGCTCGTGTATCACAAGGATTGTTCTTATTATCTATCAATTAAACAGATCTTATTTCAAAAGGGAATGTGCTTCCTGTAGATGTAAGTAGGGATTATTGTCAGTTTATTTGTCACAAAAAAAATATTTTTACAAGACACGTCATATTCCTGGACCTAACCTTTAGCTGATTCAGACACCTTGGACCAAACGCGTTGGTTTAGCTTAAATGTTTGTCCTGTCATACAGTATACACAATGTAGATGAGAGAGCTGATTGATTCAATATTCAGCCAATGAATTCATTGCAAACTTCTTAAATATTTTTTTTTTGACACAGAAAAGCAATTTTGTCTAACAATGAAATGGGCGTGTCTTCAGTGTAAATGGGTGGGGCTTGGGTGGATTTGGGTGTGGCCTAAAAAGCCCTGAATTCAGATGGCGGAAGATATGGACTACCATATAACAAAGTTATTAATGGAAAACTATATGTTTAGTTCATTTTCCAGTCCAATTTAATTGTACCTAGCAAAGGGGTGATTGTATGGTGACACAGGAGACGTGTGCCGTTTGGTGCAGCACATCTTTGTGTTTGTTCACACTGCACAAGCTCAGAAGGTGAACATACACTTTTTGGAACTTACTGCTTCTCACACCTGGTTTGAAATGATGGGGAAGGGAAGGTCGCTGTAAGGTAGGCGATGTACAGGGGTGCGCTTGAGCAATTGCCTACAACTTCATACTGAGATATGGTCGCTGAAACAGTGGTTTTATTTGCGGTGGGGGGGCCAGGTACAGCTGTTAGCAACGGGTGATGATGATGATGATGACAAATACCTGAACTAGTGAGCCGCTCGTGATTAGAGGTTTGCAAATGATTCTCAGACGCTTATTGAGACTTAAGTAGTTGCTCGGCCATAGATAAGGATTTTTGGAAAGTGTTGTAGCAAAGATAGACTTTTTTGTATGTAGGGAAATTGATTATTAGCTATGTTAAGATAAAAGGATTTTGTAGATAGTAACAAGTTGAACATAAGTGTCTGGGGGGTGCGCCTGTGGTCAAGCGGATGCATCTGCTGTGCATTCGGACCTGGAGGCGCTCTGAGTATGGCGTACGTACACGTACACCTGCCTGTAACATTTTCAATCGCAAGTTACGCTTGCGCTTATGTCCCACTCTGACTATGGACCGCACTGGTCAGGGACCCTAGGTTCAGGTCCGACCAGAAGACTATCTGCGTTGGAACTTGGATGAAAGCGAAGTGACTTGTGACCGGGGGCCGGCTGGGCTGGGAAGCATCTGCCCCCTGGACCGACCGCTCCCATAGAGGGCTACCTTGGCCTGGGTCAATGGGCCATCTGCATTTTGGTTTTCCTTTAAAATGTTCCTAATAGGCTGCTGAGTCCAGTCTTGCCCACCGGGCTAAAATTTGCCAGTTCCCCCTCCACAGCTTGTGACCATATCGACACTTCTGTCCGCCTATCGGAGGCATTTCATCATCCCCATCATCATCATCACCATTTATTTATATAGCGCCACTGATTCCACAGCGCTGTACAGAGAACTCACACCAGTCCCTGCCCCGTTGGAGCTTACAGTCTAAATTCCCTAATATAGACACACAGACAGACAGAGAGGGAGACAGACAGAGAGGGAGAGACTAGGGTCAATTTTGATAGCAGCCAATTAACCTACCAGTATGTTTTTGGAGTGTGGGAGGAAACCGGAGCACCCAGAGGAAACCCACGCGAACACAGGGAGAACATACAAACTCCACACAGATAAGGCCATGGTCGGGAATTGAACTCATGACCCCAGCGCTGTGAGGCAGAAGTGCTAACCACTGAGCCACCGTGCTGCTCATTTAGATTGGAAACACCATTGGGGCAAAGAACTGATGTAAAGGAATAAACATAATCTGTTGATGTTATGTAAACAAAGAATACTAATAATTCCCTGCTAATTCTAGTTCCACGAAAATAGTATAGAGTTCTATGTATGAGTGATGGAGCAAGTTCCCTCTTTTCCTCCATAGTTGCCTTAGTACATGGACCACAATGTTTAATCTGCCACTGCCCGTGGCCCTCCGCCAGGGGGAGTCGCCGGTGGTGGAGTTGGGCTGGAGCTAGAGCATGGTAATGAGATTACTCAATAGTATGCACCCTATGCGTTTCTCCCTCCCCACCTCCATGCGCCAAAATCCCCAGCCACCTCTGTATCCACAATCAATGTTTACTTGGGTCACCTCTCTGCTTCTTTTACGGAGAGTTGTAGAGCATACCTGGAGCCCTGTGTGTGTTTGGTTATATTAGTAAACGCACTGACCAAAGTACTTTCTCGGAGCGTAAGCTAACCTCTGTGTTTCGTGACTGTCGTACATGTAACAAAATCTAACAATGCAGAATATAATATAATCTCCACGTTCCCTGGACGCCGACAAAACCTTTACAGTGTATTATTTTCCACTTAGGCCACGCTGTTAAACGCCAGCAAAGGAATGTTTAAATATACTTTAATGTGCGGTTCTACATTTACCTGCCCCCCAGTACAGATGGCCTTGATTTTAAAGAAGCAGAGAAGGAGAAGGACAAGAGTCCAAGACCACAGAACACATTGAAACATTTGAGCGGTGGAATCTTTCATATTTCTCAGACAATTTTTTTTTTTCTTTCTCGCAAACTGTAAAGTTATCCATTTAGTTACTAAAAGACATATTTTCTTCATTTCAAATAATTTCCTGTAGCGTAACATTTTATTAAATCCAAATCTTTTTTTTTTTTTTTTTTCATTTATAAAGCATCAAATAGGTGGCTGTAAAAGTGTCAGAGAACACACCAACTTTGTCATTTTTTAACAACCTAAAGTCTCAAAGTTCAAAGACAAAAAAGGTTCATTCACAAAGGACGGCTAAAGAAAACAGCACTGCGGCCAAGGCAAGATCTCGCCTGCAAGTTGTTGACCTTGACCTTAACCCATTAATTTTAAAGGGTTAAGATCATCCCCTACGCACTTTGTGGCTCAGTTCGCTTATCAAAACAATAGGGACAAAGAATGATTTCATAGACCCCGGCTATAGAAAATACACGTTCATTTTTAGGTAGTGAATATTACTGTTATTTTTTGCACGTAAGTTGCGTGTTTAAAAAGGGCACAGAACTTGTGTGCGGTTCCGGACAGATTCAAATCCAAGCAGATCTCTAGATACGTTTCCATTTTAATCTGGGTATAAGTGCGTTCTTCCTACACAGTACTTGTTGTATGTAGACAGACAGGACAGACTATAATATAATGTCATTATCATAAAATAACAACTCTTAACAGTATAGTCATTTATATGAATATTCATTTTCAAAAATATTTTTTTCTAAAAATGTTTTTACATTAATTACAGAAAGAGGATTGCAATGCGTACTGTACATGCAAAGCCTGTAAGTAGTATATCTTAGTTGCTTACATTTGTTCTGTGATAGCTAGTGGCACGCACACGACATGTTATTTTTAAAGCAAAGACTATGCTGTGTCAGTCATCACTATCAGTCGGCACTGACACCTGCTCTGTAGCTGGTGCAATATATACATCCGCAAATAAGCGTACCAAGCAGAGGACTTGAATCAGCTGTGTCTGTATAGGCAGGCGCAGCTGATTCCTTCCCCCTTCATCAGTGGTCCATCCCTTCATTTTTGTTGCCCTACTCTTTATCTGGGCTCCTCTCTTTCACCTGTGTTCCATCCTTCCATCTATGTTACTTTACTCTTCATCATAAATTTACTTTTCCACCTGTGTTCCTTCTATTCACCTGTTTTTCATTTCTTTTTATCACTATTCCAATGAATTCACCAGCATCCCAATCTTCCATCTGTGTAACAGTATTTCATCTCTTCACCCATGTTACATCCACCTCCATCAGTATCCTATCACTAGCTGTGTTACATACACCTCCATCAGTATGCTATCACTAGCTGTGTTACATACACCTCCATCAGTATGCTATCACTAGCTGTGTTATATACACCTCCATCAGTATGCTATCACTAGCTGTGTTATATACACCTCCATCAGTATGCTATCACTAGCTGTGTTACATCCACCTCCATCAGTATGCTATCACTAGCTGTGCTATATACACCTCCATCAGTATGCTATCACTAGCTGTGTTACATACACCTCCATCAGTATGCTATCACTAGCTGTGTTACATCCACCTCCATCAGTATGCCTATCACTAGCTGTGTTATATACACCTCCATCAGTATGATATCACTAGCTGTGTTATATACACCTCCATCAGTATGCTATCACTAGCTGTGTTATATACACCTCCATCAGTATGATATCACTAGCTGTGTTATATACACCTCCATCAGTATGCTATCACTAGCTGTGTTATATACACCTCCATCAGTATGCTATCACTAGCTGTGTTATATACACCTCCATCAGTATGATATCACTAGCTGTGTTATATACATCTCCATCAGTATGCTATCACTAGCTGTGTTATATACACCTCCATCAGTATGCCTATCACTAGCTGTGTTACATACACCTCCATCAGTATGCTATCACTAGCTGTGTTACATACACCTCCATCAGTATGCTATCACTAGCTGTGTTACATACACCTCCATCAGTATGCTATCACTAGCTGTGTTATATACACCTCCATCAGTATGCTATCACTAGCTGTGTTATATACACCTCCATCAGTATGCTATCACTAGCTGTGTTACATCCACCTCCATCAGTATGCTATCACTAGCTGTGTTATATACACCTCCATCAGTATGCTATCACTAGCTGTGTTACATCCACCTCCATCAGTATGCTATCACTAGCTGTGTTACATCCACCTCCATCAGTATGCCTATCACTAGCTGTGTTACATCCACCTCCATCAGTATGCCTATCACTAGCTGTGTTATATACACCTCCATCAGTATGATATCACTAGCTGTGTTATATACACCTCCATCAGTATGCTATCACTAGCTGTGTTATAATATAACACAGCTAGTGATAGCATACTGATGGAGGTGTATATAACAGTTATATACACCTCCATCAGTATGCTATCACTAGCTGTGTTACATCCACCTCCATCAGTATGCTATCACTAGCTGTGTTACATCCACCTCCATCAGTATGCCTATCACTAGCTGTGTTATATACACCTCCATCAGTATGCTATCACTAGCTGTGTTACATACACCTCCATCAGTATGCTATCACTAGCTGTGTTATATACACCTCCATCAGTATCCTATCACTAGCTGTGTTATATACACCTCCATCAGTATGCTATCACTAGCTGTGTTATATACACCTCCATCAGTATCCTATCACTAGCTGTGTTATATACACCTCCATCAGTATCCTATCACTAGCTGTGTTATATACACCTCCATCAGTATCCTATCACTAGCTGTGTTATATACACCTCCATCAGTATGCTATCACTAGCTGTGTTACATACACCTCCATCAGTATCCTATCACTAGCTGTGTTACATACACCTCCATCAGTATGATATCACTAGCTGTGTTATATACACCTCCATCAGTATGCCTATCACTAGCTGTGTTACATACACCTCCATCAGTATGCTATCACTAGCTGTGTTACATCCACCTCCATCAGTATGATATCACTAGCTGTGTTACATACACCTCCATCAGTATGCTATCACTAGCTGTGTTACATCCACCTCCATCAGTATGATATCACTAGCTGTGTTACATACACCTCCATCAGTATGCTATCACTAGCTGTGTTACATACACTTCCATCAGTATGCTATCACTAGCTGTGTTACATCCACCTCCATCAGTATGCTATCACTAGCTGTGTTATATACACCTCCATCAGTATGCTATCACTAGCTGTGTTACATACACCTCCATCAGTATGCTATCACTAGCTGTGTTACATCCACCTCCATCAGTATGCCTATCACTAGCTGTGTTATATACACCTCCATCAGTATGATATCACTAGCTGTGTTATATACACCTCCATCAGTATGCTATCACTAGCTGTGTTATATACACCTCCATCAGTATGATATCACTAGCTGTGTTATATACACCTCCATCAGTATGCTATCACTAGCTGTGTTACATCCACCTCCATCAGTATCCTATCACTAGCTGTGTTATATACACCTCCATCAGTATGATATCACTAGCTGTGTTACATACACCTCCATCAGTATGCTATCACTAGCTGTGTTATATACACCTCCATCAGTATGCTATCACTAGCTGTGTTACATACACCTCCATCAGTATGCTATCACTAGCTGTGTTACATACACCTCCATCAGTATGCTATCACTAGCTGTGTTACATACACCTCCATCAGTATGCTATCACTAGCTGTGTTATATACACCTCCATCAGTATGCTATCACTAGCTGTGTTATATACACCTCCATCAGTATGCTATCACTAGCTGTGTTACATCCACCTCCATCAGTATGCTATCACTAGCTGTGTTATATACACCTCCATCAGTATGCTATCACTAGCTGTGTTACATCCACCTCCATCAGTATGCTATCACTAGCTGTGTTACATCCACCTCCATCAGTATGCCTATCACTAGCTGTGTTACATCCACCTCCATCAGTATGCCTATCACTAGCTGTGTTATATACACCTCCATCAGTATGATATCACTAGCTGTGTTATATACACCTCCATCAGTATGCTATCACTAGCTGTGTTATAATATAACACAGCTAGTGATAGCATACTGATGGAGGTGTATATAACAGTTATATACACCTCCATCAGTATGCTATCACTAGCTGTGTTACATCCACCTCCATCAGTATGCTATCACTAGCTGTGTTACATCCACCTCCATCAGTATGCCTATCACTAGCTGTGTTATATACACCTCCATCAGTATGCTATCACTAGCTGTGTTACATACACCTCCATCAGTATGCTATCACTAGCTGTGTTATATACACCTCCATCAGTATCCTATCACTAGCTGTGTTATATACACCTCCATCAGTATGCTATCACTAGCTGTGTTATATACACCTCCATCAGTATCCTATCACTAGCTGTGTTATATACACCTCCATCAGTATCCTATCACTAGCTGTGTTATATACACCTCCATCAGTATCCTATCACTAGCTGTGTTATATACACCTCCATCAGTATGCTATCACTAGCTGTGTTACATACACCTCCATCAGTATCCTATCACTAGCTGTGTTACATACACCTCCATCAGTATGATATCACTAGCTGTGTTATATACACCTCCATCAGTATGCCTATCACTAGCTGTGTTACATACACCTCCATCAGTATGCTATCACTAGCTGTGTTACATCCACCTCCATCAGTATGATATCACTAGCTGTGTTACATACACCTCCATCAGTATGCTATCACTAGCTGTGTTACATACACTTCCATCAGTATGCTATCACTAGCTGTGTTACATCCACCTCCATCAGTATGCTATCACTAGCTGTGTTATATACACCTCCATCAGTATGCTATCACTAGCTGTGTTATATACACCTCCATCAGTATGCTATCACTAGCTGTGTTACATACACCTCCATCAGTATGCTATCACTAGCTGTGTTACATCCACCTCCATCAGTATGCCTATCACTAGCTGTGTTACATCCACCTCCATCAGTATGCCTATCACTAGCTGTGTTACATCCACCTCCATCAGTATGCCTATCACTAGCTGTGTTATATACACCTCCATCAGTATGCTATCACTAGCTGTGTTACATACACCTCCATCAGTATGCTATCACTAGCTGTGTTACATCCACCTCCATCAGTATGCTATCACTAGCTGTGTTATATACACCTCCATCAGTATCCTATCACTAGCTGTGTTACATACACCTCCATCAGTATGCTATCACTAGCTGTGTTATATACACCTCCATCAGTATGCTATCACTAGCTGTGTTACATACACCTCCATCAGTATGCTATCACTAGCTGTGTTACATACACCTCCATCAGTATGCTATCACTAGCTGTGTTACATACACCTCCATCAGTATGCTATCACTAGCTGTGTTACTTCCACCTCCATCAGTATGCCTATCACTAGCTGTGTTATATACACCTCCATCAGTATGCTATCACTAGCTGTGTTACATACACCTCCATCAGTATGCTATCACTAGCTGTGTTACTTCCACCTCCATCAGTATGCTATCACTAGCTGTGTTATATACACCTCCATCAGTATGCTATCACTAGCTGTGTTATATACACCTCCATCAGTATGCTATCACTAGCTGTGTTATATACACCTCCATCAGTATGCTATCACTAGCTGTGTTACATACACCTCCATCAGTATGCTATCACTAGCTGTGTTACATCCACCTCCATCAGTATGCTATCACTAGCTGTGTTACATCCACCTCCATCAGTATGCCTATCACTAGCTGTGTTACATCCACCTCCATCAGTATGCCTATCACTAGCTGTGTTATATACACCTCCATCAGTATGATATCACTAGCTGTGTTATATACACCTCCATCAGTATGCTATCACTAGCTGTGTTATAATATAACACAGCTAGTGATAGCATACTGATGGAGGTGTATATAACAGTTATATACACCTCCATCAGTATGCTATCACTAGCTGTGTTACATCCACCTCCATCAGTATGCTATCACTAGCTGTGTTACATCCACCTCCATCAGTATGCCTATCACTAGCTGTGTTATATACACCTCCATCAGTATGCTATCACTAGCTGTGTTACATACACCTCCATCAGTATGCTATCACTAGCTGTGTTATATACACCTCCATCAGTATCCTATCACTAGCTGTGTTATATACACCTCCATCAGTATCCTATCACTAGCTGTGTTATATACACCTCCATCAGTATGCTATCACTAGCTGTGTTACATACACCTCCATCAGTATCCTATCACTAGCTGTGTTACATACACCTCCATCAGTATGATATCACTAGCTGTGTTATATACACCTCCATCAGTATGCCTATCACTAGCTGTGTTACATACACCTCCATCAGTATGCTATCACTAGCTGTGTTACATCCACCTCCATCAGTATGATATCACTAGCTGTGTTACATACACCTCCATCAGTATGCTATCACTAGCTGTGTTACATCCACCTCCATCAGTATGATATCACTAGCTGTGTTACATACACCTCCATCAGTATGCTATCACTAGCTGTGTTACATACACTTCCATCAGTATGCTATCACTAGCTGTGTTACATCCACCTCCATCAGTATGCTATCACTAGCTGTGTTATATACACCTCCATCAGTATGCTATCACTAGCTGTGTTACATACACCTCCATCAGTATGCTATCACTAGCTGTGTTACATCCACCTCCATCAGTATGCCTATCACTAGCTGTGTTATATACACCTCCATCAGTATGATATCACTAGCTGTGTTATATACACCTCCATCAGTATGCTATCACTAGCTGTGTTATATACACCTCCATCAGTATGATATCACTAGCTGTGTTATATACACCTCCATCAGTATGCTATCACTAGCTGTGTTACATCCACCTCCATCAGTATCCTATCACTAGCTGTGTTATATACACCTCCATCAGTATGCCTATCACTAGCTGTGTTACATCCACCTCCATCAGTATGCTATCACTAGCTGTGTTATATACACCTCCATCAGTATGCTATCACTAGCTGTGTTACATACACCTCCATCAGTATGCTATCACTAGCTGTGTTACATACACCTCCATCAGTATGCTATCACTAGCTGTGTTACATACACCTCCATCAGTATGCTATCACTAGCTGTGTTATATACACCTCCATCAGTATGCTATCACTAGCTGTGTTATATACACCTCCATCAGTATGCTATCACTAGCTGTGTTACATACACCTCCATCAGTATGCTATCACTAGCTGTGTTACATACACCTCCATCAGTATGCCTATCACTAGCTGTGTTATATACACCTCCATCAGTATGCTATCACTAGCTGTGTTACATCCACCTCCATCAGTATGCTATCACTAGCTGTGTTATATACACCTCCATCAGTATGCTATCACTAGCTGTGTTACATCCACCTCCATCAGTATGCTATCACTAGCTGTGTTACATCCACCTCCATCAGTATGCCTATCACTAGCTGTGTTACATCCACCTCCATCAGTATGCCTATCACTAGCTGTGTTATATACACCTCCATCAGTATGATATCACTAGCTGTGTTATATACACCTCCATCAGTATGCTATCACTAGCTGTGTTATAATATAACACAGCTAGTGATAGCATACTGATGGAGGTGTATATAACAGTTATATACACCTCCATCAGTATGCTATCACTAGCTGTGTTACATCCACCTCCATCAGTATGCCTATCACTAGCTGTGTTATATACACCTCCATCAGTATGCCTATCACTAGCTGTGTTATATACACCTCCATCAGTATGCTATCACTAGCTGTGTTATATACACCTCCATCAGTATCCTATCACTAGCTGTGTTATATACACCTCCATCAGTATCCTATCACTAGCTGTGTTATATACACCTCCATCAGTATCCTATCACTAGCTGTGTTATATACACCTCCATCAGTATGCTATCACTAGCTGTGTTACATACACCTCCATCAGTATCCTATCACTAGCTGTGTTACATACACCTCCATCAGTATGCTATCACTAGCTGTGTTATATACACCTCCATCAGTATCCTATCACTAGCTGTGTTATATACACCTCCATCAGTATGCTATCACTAGCTGTGTTATATACACCTCCATCAGTATCCTATCACTAGCTGTGTTATATACACCTCCATCAGTATCCTATCACTAGCTGTGTTATATACACCTCCATCAGTATCCTATCACTAGCTGTGTTATATACACCTCCATCAGTATGCTATCACTAGCTGTGTTACATACACCTCCATCAGTATCCTATCACTAGCTGTGTTACATACACCTCCATCAGTATGATATCACTAGCTGTGTTATATACACCTCCATCAGTATGCCTATCACTAGCTGTGTTACATACACCTCCATCAGTATGCTATCACTAGCTGTGTTACATCCACCTCCATCAGTATGATATCACTAGCTGTGTTACATACACCTCCATCAGTATGCTATCACTAGCTGTGTTACATACACTTCCATCAGTATGCTATCACTAGCTGTGTTACATCCACCTCCATCAGTATGCTATCACTAGCTGTGTTATATACACCTCCATCAGTATGCTATCACTAGCTGTGTTATATACACCTCCATCAGTATGCTATCACTAGCTGTGTTACATACACCTCCATCAGTATGCTATCACTAGCTGTGTTACATCCACCTCCATCAGTATGCCTATCACTAGCTGTGTTACATCCACCTCCATCAGTATGCCTATCACTAGCTGTGTTACATCCACCTCCATCAGTATGCCTATCACTAGCTGTGTTATATACACCTCCATCAGTATGCTATCACTAGCTGTGTTACATACACCTCCATCAGTATGCTATCACTAGCTGTGTTACATCCACCTCCATCAGTATGCTATCACTAGCTGTGTTATATACACCTCCATCAGTATCCTATCACTAGCTGTGTTACATACACCTCCATCAGTATGCTATCACTAGCTGTGTTATATACACCTCCATCAGTATGCTATCACTAGCTGTGTTACATACACCTCCATCAGTATGCTATCACTAGCTGTGTTACATACACCTCCATCAGTATGCTATCACTAGCTGTGTTACATACACCTCCATCAGTATGCTATCACTAGCTGTGTTACTTCCACCTCCATCAGTATGCCTATCACTAGCTGTGTTATATACACCTCCATCAGTATGCTATCACTAGCTGTGTTACATACACCTCCATCAGTATGCTATCACTAGCTGTGTTACTTCCACCTCCATCAGTATGCTATCACTAGCTGTGTTATATACACCTCCATCAGTATGCTATCACTAGCTGTGTTATATACACCTCCATCAGTATGCTATCACTAGCTGTGTTATATACACCTCCATCAGTATGCTATCACTAGCTGTGTTACATACACCTCCATCAGTATGCTATCACTAGCTGTGTTACATCCACCTCCATCAGTATGCTATCACTAGCTGTGTTACATCCACCTCCATCAGTATGCCTATCACTAGCTGTGTTACATCCACCTCCATCAGTATGCCTATCACTAGCTGTGTTATATACACCTCCATCAGTATGATATCACTAGCTGTGTTATATACACCTCCATCAGTATGCTATCACTAGCTGTGTTATAATATAACACAGCTAGTGATAGCATACTGATGGAGGTGTATATAACAGTTATATACACCTCCATCAGTATGCTATCACTAGCTGTGTTACATCCACCTCCATCAGTATGCTATCACTAGCTGTGTTACATCCACCTCCATCAGTATGCCTATCACTAGCTGTGTTATATACACCTCCATCAGTATGCTATCACTAGCTGTGTTACATACACCTCCATCAGTATGCTATCACTAGCTGTGTTATATACACCTCCATCAGTATCCTATCACTAGCTGTGTTATATACACCTCCATCAGTATGCTATCACTAGCTGTGTTATATACACCTCCATCAGTATCCTATCACTAGCTGTGTTATATACACCTCCATCAGTATCCTATCACTAGCTGTGTTATATACACCTCCATCAGTATCCTATCACTAGCTGTGTTATATACACCTCCATCAGTATGCTATCACTAGCTGTGTTACATACACCTCCATCAGTATCCTATCACTAGCTGTGTTACATACACCTCCATCAGTATGATATCACTAGCTGTGTTATATACACCTCCATCAGTATGCCTATCACTAGCTGTGTTACATACACCTCCATCAGTATGCTATCACTAGCTGTGTTACATCCACCTCCATCAGTATGATATCACTAGCTGTGTTACATACACCTCCATCAGTATGCTATCACTAGCTGTGTTACATCCACCTCCATCAGTATGATATCACTAGCTGTGTTACATACACCTCCATCAGTATGCTATCACTAGCTGTGTTACATACACTTCCATCAGTATGCTATCACTAGCTGTGTTACATCCACCTCCATCAGTATGCTATCACTAGCTGTGTTATATACACCTCCATCAGTATGCTATCACTAGCTGTGTTACATACACCTCCATCAGTATGCTATCACTAGCTGTGTTACATCCACCTCCATCAGTATGCCTATCACTAGCTGTGTTATATACACCTCCATCAGTATGATATCACTAGCTGTGTTATATACACCTCCATCAGTATGCTATCACTAGCTGTGTTATATACACCTCCATCAGTATGCTATCACTAGCTGTGTTACATCCACCTCCATCAGTATCCTATCACTAGCTGTGTTATATACACCTCCATCAGTATGCCTATCACTTGCTGTGTTACATCCACCTCCATCAGTATGCTATCACTAGCTGTGTTATATACACCTCCATCAGTATGCTATCACTAGCTGTGTTACATACACCTCCATCAGTATGCTATCACTAGCTGTGTTACATACACCTCCATCAGTATGCTATCACTAGCTGTGTTACATACACCTCCATCAGTATGCTATCACTAGCTGTGTTATATACACCTCCATCAGTATGCTATCACTAGCTGTGTTATATACACCTCCATCAGTATGCTATCACTAGCTGTGTTACATCCACCTCCATCAGTATGCTATCACTAGCTGTGTTATATACACCTCCATCAGTATGCTATCACTAGCTGTGTTACATCCACCTCCATCAGTATGCTATCACTAGCTGTGTTACATCCACCTCCATCAGTATGCCTATCACTAGCTGTGTTACATCCACCTCCATCAGTATGCCTATCACTAGCTGTGTTATATACACCTCCATCAGTATGATATCACTAGCTGTGTTATATACACCTCCATCAGTATGCTATCACTAGCTGTGTTATAATATAACACAGCTAGTGATAGCATACTGATGGAGGTGTATATAACAGTTATATACACCTCCATCAGTATGCTATCACTAGCTGTGTTACATCCACCTCCATCAGTATGCTATCACTAGCTGTGTTACATCCACCTCCATCAGTATGCCTATCACTAGCTGTGTTATATACACCTCCATCAGTATGCTATCACTAGCTGTGTTACATACACCTCCATCAGTATGCTATCACTAGCTGTGTTATATACACCTCCATCAGTATCCTATCACTAGCTGTGTTATATACACCTCCATCAGTATGCTATCACTAGCTGTGTTATATACACCTCCATCAGTATCCTATCACTAGCTGTGTTATATACACCTCCATCAGTATCCTATCACTAGCTGTGTTATATACACCTCCATCAGTATGCTATCACTAGCTGTGTTACATACACCTCCATCAGTATGCTATCACTAGCTGTGTTACATACACCTCCATCAGTATGCTATCACTAGCTGTGTTACATACACCTCCATCAGTATGCTATCACTAGCTGTGTTATATACACCTCCATCAGTATGCTATCACTAGCTGTGTTATATACACCTCCATCAGTATGCTATCACTAGCTGTGTTACATCCACCTCCATCAGTATGCTATCACTAGCTGTGTTATATACACCTCCATCAGTATGCTATCACTAGCTGTGTTACATCCACCTCCATCAGTATGCTATCACTAGCTGTGTTACATCCACCTCCATCAGTATGCCTATCACTAGCTGTGTTACATCCACCTCCATCAGTATGCCTATCACTAGCTGTGTTATATACACCTCCATCAGTATGATATCACTAGCTGTGTTATATACACCTCCATCAGTATGCTATCACTAGCTGTGTTATAATATAACACAGCTAGTGATAGCATACTGATGGAGGTGTATATAACAGTTATATACACCTCCATCAGTATGCTATCACTAGCTGTGTTACATCCACCTCCATCAGTATGCTATCACTAGCTGTGTTACATCCACCTCCATCAGTATGCCTATCACTAGCTGTGTTATATACACCTCCATCAGTATGCTATCACTAGCTGTGTTACATACACCTCCATCAGTATGCTATCACTAGCTGTGTTATATACACCTCCATCAGTATCCTATCACTAGCTGTGTTATATACACCTCCATCAGTATGCTATCACTAGCTGTGTTATATACACCTCCATCAGTATCCTATCACTAGCTGTGTTATATACACCTCCATCAGTATCCTATCACTAGCTGTGTTATATACACCTCCATCAGTATCCTATCACTAGCTGTGTTATATACACCTCCATCAGTATGCTATCACTAGCTGTGTTACATACACCTCCATCAGTATCCTATCACTAGCTGTGTTACATACACCTCCATCAGTATGATATCACTAGCTGTGTTATATACACCTCCATCAGTATGCCTATCACTAGCTGTGTTACATACACCTCCATCAGTATGCTATCACTAGCTGTGTTACATCCACCTCCATCAGTATGATATCACTAGCTGTGTTACATACACCTCCATCAGTATGCTATCACTAGCTGTGTTACATACACTTCCATCAGTATGCTATCACTAGCTGTGTTACATCCACCTCCATCAGTATGCTATCACTAGCTGTGTTATATACACCTCCATCAGTATGCTATCACTAGCTGTGTTATATACACCTCCATCAGTATGCTATCACTAGCTGTGTTACATACACCTCCATCAGTATGCTATCACTAGCTGTGTTACATCCACCTCCATCAGTATGCCTATCACTAGCTGTGTTACATCCACCTCCATCAGTATGCCTATCACTAGCTGTGTTACATCCACCTCCATCAGTATGCCTATCACTAGCTGTGTTATATACACCTCCATCAGTATGCTATCACTAGCTGTGTTACATACACCTCCATCAGTATGCTATCACTAGCTGTGTTACATCCACCTCCATCAGTATGCTATCACTAGCTGTGTTATATACACCTCCATCAGTATCCTATCACTAGCTGTGTTACATACACCTCCATCAGTATGCTATCACTAGCTGTGTTATATACACCTCCATCAGTATGCTATCACTAGCTGTGTTACATACACCTCCATCAGTATGCTATCACTAGCTGTGTTACATACACCTCCATCAGTATGCTATCACTAGCTGTGTTACATACACCTCCATCAGTATGCTATCACTAGCTGTGTTACTTCCACCTCCATCAATATGCCTATCACTAGCTGTGTTATATACACCTCCATCAGTATGCTATCACTAGCTGTGTTACATACACCTCCATCAGTATGCTATCACTAGCTGTGTTACTTCCACCTCCATCAGTATGCTATCACTAGCTGTGTTATATACACCTCCATCAGTATGCTATCACTAGCTGTGTTATATACACCTCCATCAGTATGCTATCACTAGCTGTGTTATATACACCTCCATCAGTATGCTATCACTAGCTGTGTTACATACACCTCCATCAGTATGCTATCACTAGCTGTGTTACATCCACCTCCATCAGTATGCTATCACTAGCTGTGTTATATACACCTCCATCAGTATGCTATCACTAGCTGTGTTACTTCCACCTCCATCAGTATGCTATCACTAGCTGTGTTATATACACCTCCATCAGTATGCCTATCACTAGCTGTGTTATATACACCTCCATCAGTATGCTATCACTAGCTGTGTTACATACACCTCCATCAGTATGCCTATCACTAGCTGTGTTATATACACCTCCATCAGTATGCTATCACTAGCTGTGTTACATACACCTCCATCAGTATGCCTATCACTAGCTGTGTTATATACACCTCCATCAGTATGCCTATCACTAGCTGTGTTATATACACCTCCATCAGTATGCCTATCACTAGCTGTGTTATATACACCTCCATCAGTATGCTATCACTAGCTGTGTTATATACACCTCCATCAGTATGCCTATCACTAGCTGTGTTATATACACCTCCATCAGTATGCTATCACTAGCTGTGTTATATACACCTCCATCAGTATGCTATCACTAGCTGTGTTACATACACCTCCATCAGTATCCTATCACTAGCTGTGTTATATACACCTCCATCAGTATGCTATCACTAGCTGTGTTACATACACCTCCATCAGTATGCTATCACTAGCTGTGTTATATACACCTCCATCAGTATGCTATCACTAGCTGTGTTATATACACCTCCATCAGTATGCTATCACTAGCTGTGTTATATTCACTTTCATCACTAATTCATTCCATCTCCTGGGTTCTATCCATCCACCAATGTTACATCCCATTCCATCGGTGTTCCATCCCTGAGTCCAGGTTACATTCCTCTTCATCAGTAATCTATCCATTCACCAAGATTCCATCCTTCAACACTAATGATAGAATGTTGGTGAAGGAATGCATCACCTTTGTTGCCAGCCCCTTCATTAATATCCATCCATGCCTGCACACATGTTGCATACCCCACAATAGGTGTTCCTTCCATCTTCACCAGTGCTATATCTATTCACCGGTGTTTCATCAGACTTCATCTGTGTTCCATTCCTCCTCCTTTGTTACATAATTCTTTATCAGTAGTTCATCACTCCATCAGTGTTAAATCTCCTTTCTGCAGTATTTCATCCCTCCATCTGTACTACATACTTTTCCCTCAACTTGTGTTCTATCTCCCTTTATCATACTCCAACCTTTAACCACATTCCATTCCTCCACCTGTGTTCCATCCAACTTCACAAGTATTCCATCCCTCCAACTGTGTTCCATCAAACTTCACAAGTGTTCCATCCCTCCACCTGTGTTCCATTCCGCTTCACAAATGTTCCATCCCTTCACCTGTGTTCCATCCCCCTTCACAAATGTTTCATCACTTCACCTGTGTTCCATCCCTCCAACTGTGATCCATCCCAGTTCACAAATGTTCTATCTTACCAACTGTGATCCATCCCACTTCACAAATGTTCCATCCCTCAACTTGTGTTCCATCTCCCTTTATCAAAATTCCAACATTTAACCAGCATTCAATCCCTTCACCTGTGTTCCACCCAACTTTAAAAGTGTTCCATCCCTCCAACTGTGTCCCATCTCATTTCACAAATGTTCCATCCCTCCCTCTGAGTTCCACGCCACTTCACAAATGTTCCATCCCTCCATTTGAGTTCCACCCCACTTCACAAATGTTCCATCCCTCCATTTGAGTTCCACCCCACTTCACAAATGTTCCATCCCTCCATCTGAGTTCCACGCCACTTCACAAGTGTTCCATCCCTCCAACTGTGTCCCATCCCATTTCACAAATGTTCCATCCCTCCATATGAGTTCCACGCCACTTCACAAATGTTCCATCCCTCCATTTGAGTTCCACCCCACTTCACAAATGTTCCATCCCTCCATTTGAGTTCCACCCCACTTCACAAGTGTTCCATTCGTCCAACTGTGTCCCATCCCATTTCATAAATGTTCCATCCCTCCACCTGAGTTCCACCCCACTTCACAAGTGTTCCATCTCTCCAACTGTATTCCATCCCACATCACAAGTGTTCCTCTGTAATTTGGTCCTTCATCAATATTTCATCCATGTACCTGTGTCCTATCCCTCCACATTTGTCATATTCCACTATATTAGCATTCTATCTATGCACCTGTGTAACGACCTCCTTTATCAGTGTTGTAGTGCTAAAAACTGTTCCATCCCTCCACCTGTATAATTATTTTTGCTCAGTGTTCACTATAGAAAGAGTGGGGAAGGGGTCACAGTTAAGTTGCAAGTACAGTCATAAAAATGAGTTAGATATAATTACATTTACAGTGGAGAAAGTCCTAACAGAGCTCTCAAAACTGAAAGTGGATAAATCAATAGGGCCAGATGGGATACATCCAAGGATACTAAAAGAGCTTAAAGGGGTGTTGGTAACACCAATAACAGAATTATTCAACTAGTCACTAGCTACAGGAATGGAAATGGGCAAATGTAGTCCCACTGCACAAAAGTGGAAGCAAGGAAGAGGCAACTACAGACCAGTGAGCCTTACATCAGTAAGAGGGAAATTGATGGAAACACTCTTGAAAGAAAGAGTTGTACAATATCTCAAATAGAGTAGCTTCCAGAATCACAAACAGCATGGATTTACTGGGGGGAGATTGTGTCAAACATATCTTATTGACTTTTTTGACTGAGTGACTAAAGTAATAGATTAAGGGGGAGGCTGTAGATGTAGCTTATCTAGATTTTAGTAAGGCTTCTGACCCTGTCCCACATCGCAGACTGTTAAATAAACTTGAAAGCTTGGGATTGGATTCTAAGAGGTTAAATAGATAAGATCATGGTAGCAGGATAGAGAACAGAGAGTTGTAGTAAATGCAGAACATTCACAGGAGGTAGAGGTGACCAGTGGAGTACCCCAGGGATCTGTACTTGGACCAGTGCTTTTTAATATCTTTATTGGTGACATTGCATATGGTATTGAAGGGAAAGTATATGTCTTACTGCAGATGACACAAAGATATACTACAGGGTAGACACACCAGGAGGGGTAATACAAATGATTGATGATCTAGGTAGACTAGAGCAATGGACAAGAGAAGGATATAAATACATTAGAGACTGGGCAACTAAAATGGTGCATGGCCTACTGTACAAAACTTACCCGGAAAGACTAAAATATCTTAATATGTATAGTTTGGAGCAGAGAAGGGAAAGGGGGGACATGATAGAAATGTTCCAATATATCAAGGGTTATAACAAGGTGCAGGAGGGAAACATTCTACAAAGGAAGAGAAGTATTAGAACACGAGGACATGTACTGACACTGGGGGGGAAGAGAAGCATTAGAACACGAGGACATGTACTGACACTGGGGGGAAGAGAAGTATTAGAACACGAGGACATGTACTGACACTGGGGGGAAGAGAAGTATTAGAACACAAGGACATGTACTGACACTGGGGGGAAGAGAAGTATTAGAACACGAGGACATGTACTGACACTGGAGGGAAGAGAAGTATTAGAACACGAGGACATGTACTGACACTGGGAGGAAGAGAAGTATTAGAACACGAGGACATGTACTGACACTGGAGGGAAGAGAAGTATTAGAACACGAGGACATGTACTGACACTGGGGGGGAAGAGAAGTATTAGAACACGAGGACATGTACTGACACTGGGGGGAAGAGAAGTATTAGGACACGAGGACATGTACTGACACTGGGGGGAAGAGAAGTATTAGAACACGAGGACATGCACTGACACTGGGAGGAAGAGAAGTATTAGAACACGAGTACATGTACTGACACTGGGGGGAAGAGAAGTATTAGAACACGAGGACATGTACTGACACTGGGGGGAAGAGAAGTATTAGAACACGAGGACGTGTACTGACACTGGGGGGAAGAGAAGTATTAGAACACACGGAGATGTACTAACACTGGGGGGAAGAGAAGTATTAGAACACGAGGACATGTACTGACACTGGGAGGAAGAGAAGTATTAGAACACGAGGACATGTACTGACACTGGGAGGAAGAGAAGTATTAGAACACGAGGACATGTACTGACACTGGGGGGAAGAGAAGTATTAGAACACGAGGACATGTACTGACACTGGGGGGAAGAGAAGTATTAGAACACGAGGACATGTACTGACACTGGGGGGAAGAGAAGTATTAGGACACGAGGACATGTACTGACACTGGGGGGAAGAGAAGTATTAGAACACGAGGACATGCACTGACACTGGGAGGAAGAGAAGTATTAGAACACGAGTACATGTACTGACACTGGGGGGAAGAGAAGTATTAGAACACGAGGACATGTACTGACACTGGGGGGAAGAGAAGTATTAGAACACGAGGACGTGTACTGACACTGGGGGGAAGAGAAGTATTAGAACACACGGAGATGTACTAACACTGGGGGGTAGAGAAGTATTAGAACACGAGGACATGTACTGACACTGGGAGGAAGAGAAGTATTAGAACACGAGGACATGTACTGACACTGGGAGGAAGAGAAGTATTAGAACACGAGGACATGTACTGACACTGGGGGGAAGAGAAGTATTAGAACACGAGGACATGTACTGACACTGGGGGGAAGAGAAGTATTAGAACACGAGGACATGTACTGACACTGGGGGGAAGTAGGGTCAGAGGAAATGTGAGGAAAAACTACTTCACAGAAAAGGTAGTGGATAAGTGGAATAGCTCCCATCAGAGGTGGTAGAGAATAATACAGTACAGCAATTTAAAAATACTTGAGATAGACATAAGGATATCCTTACAAAGATTAAAGGACCAAATTGGGTTTGAGGCTACCATATATTAAAAAAAAAATGAACAGGCTAGATGGACCAAGCGGTTATTATCTGCCGTCAAATTCTATGTATCTATGTTACATCCCCTTCATAAATACTGCATCCTTTCTCCAACATACCATCCTTGGATCTTAGTTATAGCCCCCTTTATCAGTTTTTCATTCCTGCACCTGCGTTACATGCCCCTTCAGCAGTGCTCCACCACTCCACCTTCATTGGATTCCCCTTTAATAGTGTTTCATTCCTGCATTGCAAACTCTTTCTGCAGTGTTCCATCCCAACACTAGCGTTCCATCCCTCCACCTGTGTGATATTACCCATCAGCAACATTCCATCCCTCCACCTGTGTGATATTACCCATCAGCAACATTCCATCCCTCCACCTGTGTGATATTACCCATCAGCAACATTCCATCCCTCCACCTGTGTGATATTACCCATCAGCAACATTCCATCCCTCCACCTGTGTGATATTACCCATCAGCAACATTCCATCCCTCCACCTGTGTGATATTACCCATCACCAACATTCCATCCCTCCACCTGTGTGATATTACCAATCACCAACATTCCATCCCTCCACCTGTGTGATATTACCCATCACCAACATTCCATCCCTCCACCTGTGTGATATTACCCATCAGCAACATTCCATCCCTCCACCTGTGTGATATTACCCATCATCAACATTCCATCCCTCCACCTGTGTGATATTACCAATCACCAACATTCCATCCCTCCACCTGTGTGATATTACCCATCAGCAACATTCCATCCCTCCACCTGTGTGATATTACCCATCAGCAACATTCCATCCCTCCACCTGTGTGATATTACCCATCACCAACATTCCATCCCTCCTCTTCTGTTCCAACACTCCACCTTCATTGTATCCCCCTTTATCAGTATTTAGTTCTGACGTTACAGACCCCCTCAGCAGTTTTCCAACACCTGGTTTACTTCCCACTTAATAAATGTTCCAACCCCTCCTCCAGTGTTGCATCCTTCAACTTGTGATGCACCCATCTTCATCAGTGTTTTATTCCTTACATTTATCAGTGGTTCATGCCGCCACCAAGGATTTTTCCCTCCATCGGCATCCTATTGCATCAGTGTTTGTTCCCTTAACTAGTGCTTCTCCTGCCCATCTGTGCTGATTTTGTCTACTAGTATTTAATTCTTCCATTAGTGTTCCATATCCTTTTATAACAGTTCCATCCTTTCACCAGTGTCCCATCCTCCTTCATAAAAAATATAGAGAGAGCTGCTGCGCATGCGCAGTAGCTCCATTTTGGCGGCACTGCATTGTACAGCAGCCGCGGCGCTGTCAAAGAAGTGTCCGCGGCTGTGCTGTATTGTAGTACAAAACAGCACCGCTGTTCACTTCTTTGACAGCGCCGCGGCTGCTGTACAGTACAGTGCCGCTATGTAGGGGCACTGTTTAGCCCCCGATCTTCGCGGAGGGGAGGGGTAGAAACCCCCTGCGTGCGCCCCTGGGGTCAGCACAATATTTTCCTCCACTTATAAGGGCCTGGATTTCATTGCTGCCATGCAGGTGCCAGGAATTGGACACTTTTTAGCATCTTCCAGAATGACTGTCTTAAAGAAGCTGGGTGGGAGCACTAATTTCCGATGGGGGGTATAAGAGGTCTAAAGTCTATGCATGAATAAAATATATTCAACTTTCTCAAGAATAGCATTAATATGCCCAATGAAACCTGACAGGTTCTCTGCCAAAAAGATTATGTATATTATAGCTGTCTACACAAAGGAAAAGTAGAGGTGTTGCCCATAGCGACCAACCAGCTGCTAACTGTCATGTTCTAGAATGCACTGGATAAATGATACTTAGAACCTGATTGGTTGCTACGGGCAACAGCTCCACTTTTCCTTTTTAGAAGGTTTGATATTATGTTATGTAAAACAGCTCCATCTATTTTGTCATAATTAAGAAACGGATACAGTGCACCCTCTTTATACCACTTGCTTATTAAACTGCCGTTATAGTGAAGGTGGCATTAAAAAGAGAGCCATGTATATTGGAATTAATGCATTAATGCACAGAATACTCCAGGCGAAGGTGGCATTATAATTAATCTTGGGGGTAATGTGTAAACAGTCAGAGCTGCATATGTCGTTATACAGCAAACATACAAGACGCATGTATCCAAGGGAGAGGGGGTAAGAGATTGATTTTAGATACAAAAATAGAAAACTCAACAAGCCATAAAATCTTGAAACGAGCCCAGACAACCTAATCCCTCAATGGGTTGTACTTGGCAGCCTCTAACCCCACTGAGGCCCTCCTTGGCAGCGTACGCTGTGCTCGGGAAGGTCAGGAATCAGATCACACGGAAGCTTCTAATGTGTGGAGAGAAATCCTCTGAGATCTTGTCAAAGCATTTTCTATATGGCAGCACCGATACGTTTTTCCTCCTCCCACTCAAAAGGTCACTGTTTTGATTGTTACTGTCCTAATTGCTGATATATGATTGCGCACTGAAACATTTGTGTTGTTTTTGGCACCGGACAGAAGGCATTTTCCAACAATATGTCAAATACTTAGCAGAAAGCTCCTCTGAAATTGGTTTTGGTCCCTTTTCAAGAAGCAAAACAATATTTCAGATTTTGAAAATGTTCTAACAATCTATCTGGGACTGACTATTTCTCACTGCCACCCACTGTCTGTGCTTTCCGCGGTGGATGTTTCTTTTTTTTTTTGATGGTTGTAGTTACCCGACAGTTCATGGAACCTTTCGGGATGTTACTGTTAGACGTGTTTGGATAGTGACTACTGCAGAAGGACTGTGCACTGAGAAATCTGCAAAGCGTTTCAGGAAAAGGAAACGCTACAGACGATCTATAATGCTAATGTGAGGTTAAATACACAGGATCGATGACTTCTGCCCTATGATTTAACTAGGACTAACCTTCAAAAGGGCCGCACAGTATCCCCTTATCTTAGTAATAAGATAAAACAATACATTTAATCAAAGAATCTATATACAATCTATAGAATCTATATATCAAATACAATCTGTAAAGGCATGAAATACAAATCTGACAATACAGTAGAATGAAGCCGGGGGGCGCAGGCAAAGGCCTGGGGGGGGGGCACCTGTTACCCATCACTGGTATAAGGATTTCAAATCCTTGCTAAGCTCATAGACAAACCGAGGAGGGGGGGTTCTAGTACCTGGAAACCCCCTCCAAGCCTGGGGCACTGTATAATTGAGGTGGCTGGACCCTGCCTCCGCTTCGCACGGCTCTGCTTGAAAAAGGAGAGCTGCGTGCACCTAACAGTAGTGCACACAGCATTGCCCATGTATATTATGGGGATAGGAAGAGTTGGAGAGCAGCCAAGCACTGTCTAAAATTATAGCCACGCCCACATGCATGCTGGTCACGCCCACTGGGGGCGTGGTGTGGAAACCCCCCTCTACAAATCCTGAGTTTTCCCCTGATATAGGAGAAAGTTTTGGAGATGTTGGTAAGGGTCTAGGGGGCATCTCCCAGCAACCTCCCTACGCATACAAGCCAGTCGCCTCAGTAAAGAGCTGGCTAAGTGACACCCTGATTTATCAAACTTTCTATAAAGAGAAAAGTGGAGATGTTGCCCATAGCAACCAGTCAGATTCTAGCAATCATTTTACAGAATGTACTGTATAACCGATAGCTAGAATCTGATTGGTTGCTATGTGCAACTCCTCCACTTTGAATTTTTTGATAGTTAGATAAATCTACCCCAGGCAGTCATTCTCTCAGCCCCCTACCACACTTCTTACATATTCATTCCTCTTTCTTAGCTATACTCGTAGACATGGAGGACATTCATTAAGACATGCGCGTGATTCGGGCACACGCACGTCCGTTTTCAATTATAAGTGTAACTGAAGAAACGTCTCTAGTTGAATACGAGTCTAGGTATGTTCTGCTTGTACGACACTTGTGGTATTGAGACAGACACAACACGCTGCTGTATACGTACAAATCATGGGCAGTCTGAAGGGACAACTGAGCTCAAAGATGAATTGGACGCCCTTACGTTCACTGGTGTATAGTCAGTTTTTGAGCATGCGCAGTGCAATTTAATTCAAAATCTGGCATGAATCAGCTCTGCAAAGTGCACCCTTGTGTGTACAGTATATTGATGGCCGGTATGTCATTTTATTACTAAATACTCGGTTAAGCCATTGGCTATAACTTGCACCCTCTTTCTGCTATTTACCAAACGCGCTAATCATTTTACACACTGCTTGTGTTATTCCATATGAACACAGGGCATTGTGTCTGCTCTTCGATTTACCAAACAAAGTGCAGCCCTTCATGGGGAACAAAAAGCATTTCAAACATAACTACACGGCATGTCACATGTCATCCTACAGACTTTAAGAACAGGGCTTTAAGAGATCTGTATATAAGCTCGAGGGATAATAAAAGCTGAGGCTGTGTTGAACTGTATTGGACTCTGGGGGGTTAAATGGGGGGGTCTGCTCATGACGTCCGGATGAGTCATGGGGAGGAGTTACGGAGGTTATATATGGGATAGGCGGAGAAGAATCCATTTCTTACACTGCTGGACGTTGGACGTTACACTGCTGGACGTTAGAGGCTGCTTGACATAGATAAGTATATCTCTTAGTTCTCTGTCTCTGTTTCTCAACACTTGTGTATATCTGCTTGTTTCTGCTTTTCTTTGTCTGTACTCTTTATTTCTTTTCTTTTACCCTTGAACGTATAGTATTTGTATTTTGTTGGTGTTTATCCCTGGTCCCATCTCCCGCTACATCTCCCCCAACCTCCCTCTCCTTGTCTCCGCTCTCGCTCTCCCCCCCCCTTATTGTTTTGGTGTGTTTTCATTCTGTTACCCCTGCCACGATATGGATCCACGCTCCCCCGCTTCCTCCCGCTCCCCTCCCCCGCCCGGTTCCTTACCTTCAGCTGCCCAGTCACCCCGCTCTCATGTGAGAGCTAGCAGGCGCCGGTCCTTCCCCCCGTCCAGAGATGCGGCGGAGGGGTATGAATCAGTCCTCCATGGCCGCCGCCCGGCCGGAAGTGACGGACGTCACTTCCAGTCCCGGGTCCGTCGCCATGGCAACTCCCCGAGCGGCGGATCCGCTCGGCTAGCGCCAGTCACCAGGGGGAGGGTAAGTGGCCAGAATTCAGCGGCGGAGGGGGCAGGGCACCCCCCCGCCGGTAGGCAGCATTACAGGTCCGTGGGCCAGCATGAGGGTAGCGCTGGCTCGCGGTCAGTACAAAGGGGTGGTGTTCCCCACCACCCTACTAGTGTTAGCAGGCCCAGCAGCTCCAGTGTTCATACGGGTAGTAGCCCTAGGTTGCCTATAATTAGTCAGTCCCAATCCTTCTCACGTTCCCTCAGTGTCCATGGTAGCATAGCTGGTAGGGGTAGTCCTGTTACAGGGGAGGGCAGGGATGTACGGAATGGGCCGCATGGGATAGACAGGGGTCAGCCTCATTCGGGTTCTACAAGGGGTAGTTACCGGGGGCAAGCGCAGGATCTTTCACATAGGCATAGCCAGGCCAGAGAGAATAGAGCCCGATCACATCGTAGTCAGCAGTCAGACCGGGCAGCAGGGGGCAGCGGACAGGTGGCTTCCGGGTCCCGCAGGGGTAGATCTAGGAGTGGATCAGGTCCCAGTAGAGTTGCTTCGGAAGGGCAGGGGGAGCGGGCTAGCCGGGTGGTGCAGGAGAATCACAGGTCTGATAGTCAAGGAAGGCGCTCTTTGTTGATTGGTGCTGTGTCTCTGACGTCATGTAGTAACGTGTCTCTCCCAGCAGATGGCGTCGCTTTCAGTGGTGGTCGAAGGGATAGGTCCGTGACTCGAGAGCGGCAGGCCTCGGCCGAGGCGGAGTTGGAAGGTCAGTGGACGGGCTTGGAAGGCGGGTCCGTGGAGCAAGGTGAGATGAATGTCTTTGATATGTATGACGAGCAATCTGGGGGGTCTGGTAGCTATAGCTGTAGCTCTAGCATGTCTTCTTCGGATTCACAAGGTAGTCCGCAGCGGTTAGTGAAGCGCTTGCGGAAGGACTTTGTTACTAGACAGTCAGAGCGCTCTGCGGATAGGTATAGACATTTCAGGGGCTCCAGGCTCACGGGTGATGACACGATGCGCTGCGCAAGCACAGGTATATTTCAAGGGGTCAGGAAGACAATACGCAGTAGAATTCACAGGGGGCGTTTCGTTGATATGTTTGAAGTTTCCAAGCAGGGCAAGAAATTGGTGACAGAGGCCATGGCCAGGGGAGGGGGCGGGGAAGCCAGTTACAAGACCTATAAGAACTGGCTGTCGGGCGCTTACCTCTTTGCGGCCTGTTATCTGGAGTCTCGCCCTAGCGAATGGATGGATATGCTAAAATATCTGCATATGATACACGAGATGTACGTGTCCTCTCGTCCCGGGGTTTGGCTGGCCTACGATGAGGTTTTCAGGGAGAAATATAAGGGACACGCCAGCCTGATGTTAGGTTACAAGGATGTTGAGACTTGGTTGAAGGTGTCCCAAGAGGGGTGGGGGACCGCCGCCACAAGCGTCACGTGGCGGAGACAGACAGGGCGGATGAAGGGTAACGCGCCCTTTCTCAGCAAGGGCCGCTGTTTCCTGTTCAACCGATCAAGCTGCCCTCACGGGCAAGGGTGCAGATTCACCCATGCATGCATTAAGTGCGGGGGAGGGCATCCAGCAAAGGCATGTGACAAGCAGGATAGAAGAGGTGGCTCAGGTGGTCAGCCCAGCACTGGCGTTGGGGAAGGCAGGGTTGCCGATTAATTTGGCGAGCCTGGGCAGGTGGCTTAGCTGCTATCCTCATAGGATGGAGGCAGAGTTTTTGAGGGAAGGCTTTAGAGAGGGGTTTCGAGTTCCTATCGAGGGAGCGGTTCAGTCGGGAAAAGGGGGAAATTTGAAATCGGCTAGTTTGCACCCAGGGGTTCTATGGGAGAAAGTTCAGAAGGAGGTGAGGTTGGGGCGCATGAGTGGACCGTTTCGGGACCCCCCCTATCGGGACTTGGTGGTGTCCCCGGTAGGGGTGGTTCCTAAAAAGGTGGCAGGGAAATTTCGACTCATTCAGCATCTCTCATTTCCACATGGGGCGTCGGTGAACGATGCGATCCCAGATGAGTATTGTAGAGTCACGTACCAGTCCTTTGAATCGGCCCTGGACATGGTTCGGGGATTCGGGGAAGGGGCATTGATGGGGAAAGTTGACGTGGAGTCGGCTTTTCGTCTGCTGCCGCTTCACCCGGATTCCTTCCCCTTTATGGGTTTTAAGCTGGAGGAGGGCTATTATGTAGACAGATGTCTCCCCATGGGGTGCGCGGTGTCCTGTGCATTCTTCGAATGTTTCAGTTCGTTCTTGCACTGGTGTAGCTGCGCGGGCACAGGCCACCACGGAGTCGCCCACTACTTGGACGACTTCTTGGTTGTAGGGCTCGGGGAGGATGAGACTTGTAGAGACATGTTGTTTGCGGTGAAGGCTCTTTTCCATTCCCTGGGGGTACCAGTGGCTGGGGAAAAAACTGAAGGCCCCACCACCAAGTTATCATACCTGGGTATTGAGATAGATACTGTCCGGGGTCTCTGCTGCTTGCCAAACGATAAAGTGAGTAAGCTGAGGGGGGCTATAGGCGAGGTGATAGACCAAAGGGGAGTGTCGTTGAGACAAGCGCAGGAGTTATTGGGACGTTTCAATTTTGCTTGCCGGGTGATACCCATGGGGCGGGTCTTTTGTAGGAAGCTTGAGAGGGCAACGGCGGGGAACAGGCATCCGCATTGTCGAATCTCACTCTCGGAGGAAATCCGGGAGGATTTGGCAGTGTGGGACCTGTTCTTGCAGGATTTCAATGGAGTACGGGTATGGCCCGGTCCTCCGGTGACCAGTCCGGAGCTGGAGCTATTTACAGATGCAGCTGGGTCGGTAGGGTTTGGGGCATACTTTGCCGGCGAGTGGTGTACTGCTCCATGGCCCGAGGAGTGGGTGGCGTCCGGCTGGACAGCTAACATGACGCTACTCGAGATTTTCCCCGTGATCGTGGCACTGGAGCTATGGTCAAGCAGGTTAGCTGGAAAACAGGTAGTTTTTTGGTGTGACAACCTCGGTGTTGTGCAGGCAATAAATGGACAAAGGTCCAAGTCCCCCCCAGTAATTACACTTCTGCGTAGGTAAGTCTGGCGCTGTCTGGCCTGCGATATATCCTTTCAAGCTCGGCATGTGCCTGGAGTCGAGAATGAGTTGGCGGATGCGTTGTCTAGGGGTCAGATGGAGAGATTTAGGGTCTTGGCTCCTGGGGCATCCCTAACGGGTGTGCCCTGTCCCTCTTACGTATGGCAGATTGTCAAGCCAGCATAGAAGGGCTGGCCAAAGCCTCCCTGGCTCCCACGACGAGGAGAAAATATCGGGCTGCCTGGACGGAATGGTGCACTTTCCACAGCCAAGGCCTTGGCGGTAAGGAAGGTGGGGATAAGCGGATGCTAGCGTTTGTCTGGGCTGGGTATCAGGCAGGCAAGTCTAAGGCCTCCATGGTGGCTTCATTGGCAGGGATATCATTCTTTGCTAGGATGAAAGGAGAGAGAGACTTTACAAAAAGTTTTTTGATTTCAAAGGCCCTGAGGGGTTGGGCGAGAGAAAGACTGGTTCATTCGGATCAGAGAAGGCCTATCAGTGACTCGTTGCTAGGTAATATGGTGGGCGCAATCTCGACAATTGCTAGGGATAGCTACGAGGTTGCTTTGTTTCGCGCTGCTTTTGTTATGTTATACTTTGGCGCTTTGCGGGTGAGCGAGCTAGTTGCTTCCTCTCGTACTTCCCCCTTGTCAGGCATGCTAGGCCAGCACGTAATAATATCTAGCAGCTCTGTGTGTTGTAAGGTGAGGAAGTCTAAATCTGACCAGTTAGGGAGGGGGCGCTGGGTTACATTGGTCCCAAGGGTTGGTTGCTCTGTATGCCCTATTGTGTTAATCAGCCAATTTGCCACCCTTAGACCGAGTGGTGCATTACCGTGGTTGGTGCATGTTGATGGTTCACCTCTCACCAGGTACCAATTTTCAGTGGTTTTTAAACGCACATTGACGGCTGTGGGTGTGGATTGTACGCAGTTTGGCACCCATTCTTTCCGTATTGGTGCCGCTACATCTGCTGCGGGGCATCAGAGCCTGCCTTGAAGGAACTGGGCAGGTGGAAAAGTAATGTCTACAAACGTTATGTGCGACCCTCTCTTCTTTCCTAAATTTCTTCTCTCCTGATCTGAAGCTGCGGGCGGATTCACAGGGCTCCGGCTGCTCATGCTTTTGTAAGCAGGGCGCGAGGGTTTTGTCCGTTTTTTCCCTCTAAAGTGGGGCCATGATTGGCTTGTTGGCTCCATGAGGTTTTAATGGTTTTACCCTCGCTTGTGTTTCAGCTCCCCGATTTGTTTCCTTTTGCTACTTGTGTGAATGCGTACCTCTTGGGTGGTAGTCTGCTGAGTTGCCTGTTATGGGTGTGCAGGATGGAATCCTGGGGCCATGCTGGTCTTTGCTTTTCTTCTTATTATTTTTCCATTTCCAGCTGCTCGAAAGTTTTGCTGGTATTTGTCGTTAACATGGATATTGTTTTTCACTGCCTTCTTTACAGAGCACAGGACCCCGCGGCTGGTCTGGGTTTTGGGACATTCGTTTGTGCATTGGGCTGCTTTGCATAGGGCTATAGGTGATACTTCAGCTATTCCGGGGTCGGTTGTGGTTCAGTGGATTGGTCAGAGGGGTTTAAGATGGACGGGTTTTCGTAGGTTGTTAGTAAATGAGATTGCTAAAAGGGGTGTGCCTCATGTGTTGGTTATTCATCTGGGAGGAAATGACCTGGGTATAGGTAGGACCGTAGATTTGGAGTTCGTAATTCAGTCGGAGTTGGCTTGGGTCCGTGCCTCCTGGCCTGACCTGTTAATATGTTGGTCGGATATAGTGCCTAGGTTGTCTTGGAGATATTTTAAGGAAGGTAAAGTGGCTGACGAGGTACGGAAAAAAGTGAACTCGGTGACTGCTCGATTTATTCGCTCTATTGGTGGAGTCCGTATACAACATCCTCTTATACGTTTCCAAAGTCCTGGGCTATATCGGTCTGATGGTGTTCATCTGAATGAGGAAGGCATGCGTTTGTTTGTTGAGGATATTTATAGAGGCTTAGCGGGAATTCTTTAGGTGTGGTGGCGGGCCGCGGCTCTTGAGGACCCGGGCGTGGCCGGAAATCGCAGTACAGTCGACGGCCAGTGGTAAGGACACATGATGGTATCGGGCACGCTTAACCCACCTGTTTTCAAATGGAATAGGCTATTAGTCTCGGTACAAGTACTTCCCGACCGGGTTGACTTGTGGTTGCTTCCGTTAGCCTAGAAAAGGGGAGGGTTCTGTAGTGCCCGGGGCGGTAGCCCCGTTTAGGTAGATATGTGCGCCTTGGGGTGTGTGGTTGTCCCCCGTTTGCGGATGCCCCCTGGAAGGCTTGGGGCATCCTGGTTGGCCTGGCGGATGTCGACTCAGACTGCTCCTTCTCCACCACCATACCTGCAATAAATCCCGTGTTACTTTCCCCACATTTAAGTTGTCGTGTCTTTATTATGGTTATGGTTAAAACGATAAGAGTTTAATGTAAGGAAAGGTATCAGCCATTAAGCATTTTATGCACATATACATATTAAACATACAGACTAACAATACTTTTAGGAACCTGCACACGTGTTGCACCTTGACATGTTAAGTAGTCCGGAGTATTTGTGCGGCACACACTGCAGTCACCTCTCCCACTTCATCGCAATACAGCGTCAGTCCGGCAGGGGTGTAACTATTGTCATATGGGGCCCTACAGCAGAGGGGGCCCGGTCCAGGAGGAAATAATGTGCCTTAAAATGCTTAATATGGCTTCATGCCAAAATATCCAGGCAATGTGGAAGGAAATGGTGATAAACTTACTGTACGTATAATTCAGCAATGTCAGGTTGCTGCTAATTAGTTCTCTGGCCTATTGAGTACGGTCTGGGGATGGAGCACGGGGTGGCACAGTGGTTAGCACTGCTGACACACAGTCCTGGGGTCCTGTGTGGAGTTTCTTTGTTCTCCCCATGTTGGCGTGGGTTTCCTTACACATTCTGACAGGATTAACCCTAGTGTGGTTGTATGGTGGAGACTTTAGACTGTAAGCTCCGCTGTGACAGGGACTGATGTCATACTGCGTAATATGTAGGTGCTATATAAATATCTGTTGTAAATAAATAATGGAGGGGACACTTGATGGCCGAGAAACACATCAACAGCATTCTGTATGAACCAGGCTTGTCTATATATATTATCTATTATCTGCACATATATACAATAAAACACGTTCCAATTTAAATATAACAAGTGTTCCAGAAGCAGTAACCACCCACTGGTGACAGCGGTGTAACCACCCACTGGTGTCAGCAGTGTAACAGTAACCACCCACTGGTGACAGCAGTGTAACAGTAACCACCCACTGGTGTCAGCAGTGTAACAGTAACCACCCACTGGTGTCAGCAGTGTAACAGTAACCGCCCACTGGTGTCAGCAGTGTAACAGTAACCACCTACTGGTGTCAGCAGTGTAACAGTAACCACCCAATGGTGACAGCAGTGTAACAGTAACCACCCACTGGTGTCAGCAGTGTAACAGTAACCACCCACTGGTGTCAGCAGTGTAACAGTAACCACCCACTGGTGTCAGCAGTGTAACAGTAACCACCCACTGGTGTCAGCAGTGTAACAGTAACCACCCAATGGTGACAGCAGTGTAACAGTAACCACCCACTGGTGTCAGCAGTGTAACAGTAACCACCTACTGGTGTCAGCAGTGTAACAGTAACCACCCACTGGTGACAGCAGTGTAACAGTAACCACCCACTGGTGACAGCAGTGTAACAGTAACCACCCACTGGTGACAGCAGTGTAACAGTAACCACCCACTGGTGACAGCAGTGTAACAGTAACCACCCACTGGTGTCAGCAATGTAACAGTAACCACCCACTGGTGTCAGCAGTGTAACAGTAACCACCCACTGGTGTCAGCAGTGTAACAGTAACCACCCACTGGTGTCAGCAGTGTAACAGTATCCACCCACTGGTGACAGCAATGTAACAGTAACCACCTACTGGTGACAGCAGTGTAACAGTAACCACCCACTGGTGTCAGCAGTGTAACAGTAACCACCCACTGGTGTCAGCAATGTAACAGTAACCACCCACTGGTGACAGCAGTGTAACAGTAACCACCCACTGGTGACAGCAGTGTAACAGTAACCACCCACTGGTGTCAGCAGTGTAACAGTAACCACCCACTGGTGTCAGCAGTGTAACAGTAACCACCCACTGGTGTCAGCAGTGTAACAGTAACCACCCACTGGTGTCAGCAGTGTAACAGTAACCACCCAATGGTGACAGCAGTGTAACAGTAACCACCCACTGGTGTCAGCAGTGTAACAGTAACCACCTACTGGTGTCAGCAGTGTAACAGTAACCACCCACTGGTGACAGCAGTGTAACAGTAACCACCCACTGGTGACAGCAGTGTAACAGTAACCACCCACTGGTGACAGCAGTGTAACAGTAACCACCCACTGGTGACAGCAGTGTAACAGTAACCACCCACTGGTGTCAGCAATGTAACAGTAACCACCCACTGGTGTCAGCAGTGTAACAGTAACCACCCACTGGTGTCAGCAGTGTAACAGTAACCACCCACTGGTGTCAGCAGTGTAACAGTATCCACCCACTGGTGACAGCAATGTAACAGTAACCACCTACTGGTGACAGCAGTGTAACAGTAACCACCCACTGGTGTCAGCAGTGTAACAGTAACCACCCACTGGTGTCAGCAATGTAACAGTAACCACCCACTGGTGACAGCAGTGTAACAGTAACCACCCACTGGTGACAGCAGTGTAACAGTAACCACCTACTGGTGTCAGCAATGTAACAGTAACCACCTACTGGTGACAGCAGTGTAACAGTAACCACCCACTGGTGTCAGCAATGTAACAGTAACCACCTACTGGTGACAGCAGTGTAACAGTAACCACCTACTGGTGTCAGCAGTGTAACAGTAACCACCCACTGGTGTCAGCAGTGTAACAGTAACCACCTACTGGTGTCAGCAGTGTAACAGTAACCACCCACTGGTGACAGCAGTGTAACAGTAACCACCCACTGGTGTCAGCAGTGTAACAGTAACCACCTACTGGTGTCAGCAGTGTAACAGTAACCACCCACTGGTGACAGCAGTGTAACAGTAACCACCCACTGGTGTCAGCAGTGTAACAGTAACCACCCACTGGTGTCAGCAGTGTAACAGTAACCACCTACTGGTGTCAGCAGTGTAACAGTAACCACCCACTGGTGACAGCAGTGTAACAGTAACCACCCATTGGTGACAGCAGTGTAACAGTAACCACCCAATGGTGACAGCAGCGTAACAGTAACCGCCCACTGGTGACAGCAGTGTAACAGTAACCACCCAATGGTGACAGCAATGTAACAGTAACCACCCACTGGTGACAGCAATGTAACAGTAACCACCCACTGGTGTCAGCAGTGTAACAGTAACCACCCACTAGTGATAGCAGTGTAACAGTAACCACCCACTGGTGACAGCAGTGTAACAGTAACCACCCACTAGTGATAGCAGTGTAACAGTAACCGCCCACCGGTGACAGCAGTGTAACGGTAACCACCCACTGGTGACAGCAGTGTAACAGTAACCACCCACTAGTGATAGCAGTGTAACAGTAACCACCCACTGGTGACAGCAGTGTAAGAGTAACCACCCACTGGTGACAGCAGTGTAACAGTAACCACCCACTGGTGTCAGCAGTGTAACAGTAACCGCCCACTGGTGACAGCAGTGTAACAGTAACCGCCCACTGGTGACAGCAATGTAACAGTAACCACCCACTAGTGACAGCAGTGTAACAGTAACCACCCACTGGTGTCAGCAGTGTAACAGTAACCGCCCACTGGTGACAGCAGTGTAACAGTAACCACCCACTAGTGACAGCAGTGTAACAGTAACCACCTACTAGTGACAGCAGTGTAACAGTAACCACCCACTGGTGTCAGCAGTGTAACAGTAACCGCCCACTGGTGACAGCAGTGTAACAGTAACCACCCACTAGTGACAGCAGTGTAACAGTAACCACCCACTGGTGTCAGCAGTGTAACAGTAACCGCCCACTGGTGACAGCAATGTAACAGTAACCACCCACTAGTGACAGCAGTGTAAGAGTAACCACCCACTGGTGACAGCAGTGTAACAGTAACCACCCACTAGTGACAGCAGTGTAACAGTAACCACCCACTGGTGTCAGCAGTGTAACAGTAACCGCCCACTGGTGACAGCAGTGTAACAGTAACCACCCACTGGTGACAGCAATGTAACAGTAACCACCCACTAGTGACAGCAGTGTAACAGTAACCACCCACTGGTGACAGCAGTGTAACAGTAACCGCCCACTGGTGACAGCAGTGTAACAGTAACCACCCACTGGTGATACTTGTTCAGGGGGTTATTTTATCAAAGAGTCAGGGGCGAACGCTGGATTTAGAAGGGGAGTCTGATTTCTACAGCAGCCGCGGCGCTGTCAAGCAGCATCCGCGGCAGTGCTGTATTATACTACAATACAGCACTGCCGCGGACGCTTCTTTGACAGCGCCACGGCTGCTGTACAGTACCGTTGGTTCGCGGAGGGGAGGGGTTTCTGGAGAACCAGAAACCCCCCCTGCGTGCGCCACTGAGAGTAATGCAGATTGTTCCTGTTTTCCTTGTATAAAACACATCATAGGGTCCCAATTAAATTTGGGACTCAATGGAGGATCTTCTAATAAGTTTATCGCTCTGTCCAAGCCCAGTCATACATAGAGAATATATTTGTCTTTATTTCTGTATCAGTGAATTAACCTCTTGCTCCACAGCCTTGTCTGGTTACTGACATATAATATCAGTGTTTCTTTGCTGGGGAGTTACCAAGCGTCTGGGAGTTCACCCCACAAATCAGACCTATGTATGGGCAACATAAGGGATTGGTGCCCTATACAGTCATACAGATTGTACACATACATATACTGGGGTAAGTTGATTTTCTCTAAGGAATATGATGATTGTGGAGCTGGATTTCTTTCCAGACACATCAACCTGCAGATTGCAGGCTCATCTGTGGTCATGAGAAATCCCAATGCTACATTGAATTTCTTCTCTTTGTATAAATAATTTTTGCTCAGATAATGTAAGCCCACAGCCAGATTGTCTGCCCCTCAGTGTGTTTACAGCTACCATCATTTCCTCTTCTGTGGTCATTGCTGAACCGGCCAGAGAGAAGGAATTCACGAGCCGCAATGGATTAAGCAGTAGGTTTTCTGAAGACCGCTGTGTACTGTATTGTGCATTTCTGGAGAAAGAGAGTAAACATTATAAAAATAACTGTTCTCCCCCAGGAAATCCCTGTTTTGGCCAATCCATGCTGTCTTTCCACAGACTGTGGTAGAACGTTCATGACAGAGATGGGAAAATGGAATGAACACAAGACGGGAGATTGCCAATTGGAAGGACAAAGTGCCTGAGAATAACGAGAACGAATCGTTCTTTTATCTCTAGGTGTAGTTTTATGTCAAAAACGGCATATTTACTATGAAATGAAAAATCTGCCATTTTTTACAATGGTAAAAATCCTTTTTTTTTGTTTTTCATGACTGTGTACAATGTGTAGTTATATCAGGATGGTGACAATTAAATGTGGTGTAATAATTATTAAAAACAACATAATAGACCTTGCACCTCTTTTTGCGCCACTGTGCGCAGATGTGACTGGGGGAAATACAGAGTGATTGTACTTGGCGCACGATGAAGAGTCGACAAGGGCGCGTTACGGGATAGGCGCGGTGATACAGTGGCGCTCTCTACCATGCGCAAAATAGAAACAAATAATGGAATAAGACATTTAAATGAGGGGTGAAGATGGCACAGATATGAAGGTGTAGGTTTTTTTAGTAACACACTATTGGGGGAATTCAATTTCCTGCGAACGTACCCTATGTAATGTGATGTTCAGTTACCATGGTACCCAAAATTGAGTGTAGCTGGACATTGCCGTGACGTCCAGCGGCTTATCATGGGGTAATGAATTCCCCCAATAGGTATAGATGTTCAGAGGTTAAGCTCTATGGTTAATATAAGGTATTATGCTTTACTTGCCAAGGATAGTGCTAACGAGCGGTTGCGTCCATGATGGTTACCCATGATTCTGTCTCGCTGGAACATGGAAGACTACAATACCCATCATATTATTACCATCACTGCGACTCTGTCTCCTGTTGGCGGCGGGCCGGCCGTCTGCATGACAACCGGGGGGGTCACTTCCGGCTCCCTCGTCCCGGTTGCCTAAGCAATAACTGGGGTGCTTGCGACTCTCTGCCACCGCGTCCGGCCAGCTGGCAAGCAGCCAGGCGCGCGAGCGCAGGGCTTTTTAGGATCAGCCACCCTTGGCTGATTTGATCCTATGTTGCAGCCCTGACTAATTATGCAGCTGGGCACTACATCCTCATTGACCACCAGCGCTACTAATCAATTAGGCTAGTACCGGGGATACTTGCAGGGCTTTGCCCTGATTGGCTCTTAGTACTGTTTAAGGCAGTGAGGACTGAGCCTCACTGCCGGTTATAGCGTTCTGTTCCAGCTTGTGGCCTGCTTCTGTGCTGTGTTGGTGTTTAACCTTGGATTGCTTTCCCGTTTATGACCTCTGCCTGTTCCTGGACTCTGAACCTTTGCCTGTGACCCTGACCTTCTGCCTGTACATGGACTCTGAACCTTTGCCTGTGGCCCTGACCTTCTGCCTGTCTCCGGACTCTGAACCTTTGCCTGTGACCCTGACCTTCTGCCTGTACCCAGACTTTGAATCTTTGCCTGTGGCCCTGACCTTCTGCCTGTACCCAGACTCTGAACCTTTGCCTGTGGCCCTGACCTTCTGCCTGTCCCCAAACTCTGAACCTTTGCCTGTGACACTGACCATCTGCCTGTACCCGGACTTTGAACCTTTGCATGTGGCCCTGACCTTCTGCCTGTACCCGGACCCTGAACCTTTACCTGTGGCCCTGACCCATCTTGTACCAAACGTCCTCACCTGTGCTCTATCAGGCCAGTCAGACATTATCATCTCTGTCCAGTCCGCTAACCTCTGGCTAGTCCCTTCCCCGTGTATTACCTCCTGTACCTGTGCACTGCCGTGTGACCATAAACTTGTAGTACACTGAGTGTAAGACCTGGGGGCATCCGAGTACCTGTGAGCGTAACTAGTCTCTATTGGAAGGTGGCTGCTAAAGGTGAAGACCTCTTCTGCTAAGTTCTACAAGTTTATGCCGCACTGGTGGCCATAACACATCTCCTTGTTTACTGAAATCTATTATAACTTACTTTCCTGCATTGTAAATGCACTGACTCAGCGTATATTTACTTATAAGAACATAGTATGAGAACAGATGTTACGAATCGCATCTAATATGCAGAAAAAGATAAATTTGTGCAGTTGATCAATCCTGAAAATATAGAGACATGTTTAGGGACAAATTTTCAAATGTATGGAAATTAAGGACAGTTGGCAACTATCCGTCAACATTGAGAAGTTGATTTATTGAAAGCTTTCCAGGGTCCAGACCCAAATATGTGGAAAGGGCGCCAAGGCCCTAACATAGGGCGGCAGAATTACAAGACTCCTTGTTTTATTACGTCATCACATATTCTTCTTATGTATATCTACCAGCAGACACATTTACTTACTGGTAGAATAGAACAGAACATTGTGTAGATTCTGAGTTCTGAAGAGACTGAGGAGCAGAGTCTACAGCAGGAGTCGGCAACCCCTGGTCTACAGTACGGTATTTTGGCATGCAGACAGCAGTTGCAGATGGCTGCACTTTAGATCAGCTACATACTCTTCCTCCATCTTAATCATCTTCTGGCCAATATGAAACAAGATTAACATTTGTGAAGGACTTTGGAAATTACAGAGTAGTGCCTACGAGTCACCACACCAAAGACACGGTTTGAAGATCTTCTTAATGTCATCTCAGTTTAGCTGCTGGATCTAGTGAGTTCAACCGTCATTGCTGTTGCCATCTCTGTTGCTCCTTTTGCGAACACGGGGAGTAAGTGCTCTTGCTCAAGACAAGCATGATGCCAAGGAGAAATGTTGGGCGAACAGCTACTCCAAGCTGGTAGATAACCACAACAGTGACTATGCAGCGCAAAGGTTTTGTCTTATGCCAGCAGTTGTATCCCATCTAAGCCCACAAGTGGTCCCACATAGTCAGAGTGGAGGTACACCCATTTATACATACTGCAACGAAAAAGCGGAAAAAGCACAAAAGTGAGACATTCTTGGTCCACATATTACCTCTACACTGGTGCTTCCTGTGCCTGAGAAGGGATCTGGTCGCACAGCCCATGTGCCAAACTCAGGGCCGGATTAACCATAGGGCTAACTGGGATAGAGCCCAGGGTCCTCTGGCATCCAGGGGGCCCTTGAAAGTGCTCAGCAGCAGTATTGATCGGTCGGGGGCACCCCCAGCCCGATCAGTGCTGCTGAGCACTTTCACTGCAGTACTTCCGCGGCCTGCTGTATTCTCCTTACTGAGGAGATCTCATGAGTCTCACTCTCACGAGATCTCCTCAGTAAAAAGTTTACAGCGCACCGGGGAAGGAGGTAAGTGCCGGGGGGGGGGGGGGGCCTCCATTCCCTTAATCCGGCCCTGGCCAAACTGCTGGATCTTGTATGATTTGGCCACCAATATTTATGGTTGTGTCACTGTTCAATTAAACCCCACAATCGCTAAAGATATGACAACCTCTGGCAGTACTAAATATCATGTAGCATTCACCGTACCAATTTCCCTTGGCTGGAATATGGTTAGGAGCTTCCTAATTTTACCTGTAGACCTGTTTCTCCTCTAGATGCTTCTATTTTATCCACTCACAGCCACAGTGTCTGGGTACCATGCTACACTCTCAGAAGAATTTTGGCCACCACAAAAGGGCTAAACTACAGTAAATATAAATGTTTAGTTGTCCATGTAACTGGTGGCTACATTAATATTGAGAGCTTCGTACATTTTTTTCCAGGCTATAAAACCATTCTGAAGGAGACAACAACATATTTGTCTAATGACCTGTGTCCCGTAAAAGAAGTGTCGTACATAAAACAGATTGCAGAAAATAAACCAAATAACTGTACCTTAATGTACCATGAAACCGGAAACACCAGTTATTTATTTATGAGCTACTAGCAACATGCACAAATACACTGTGTGGACACTTTATTACATACATCGTTCCAACAGTGGCTTGCTCCAACATTAGCCCAGAGGACAGTTTGCATTAGTTCAGGATAGAGCCAACAAAAGTGTGGACAATGTGGTATAGAGATTCTGAAATATGCACCACAATTGCATCAAATTAGCCAACTTATGACCAATACTCCAAGTAGCATGGTCCACCTCAGATGCTGGAATGGACTGAGATCGGGTGGAGGTCACTGAATTACACTGGATTCCATTACTGGCTCCTGGAACTATTCTGGGAAATTTCTAACCTTGTGGCAAGAGGCATTATCAATCATTAATTCCTGTATGGGTAATCTGCTACCACCAGATGTGAATTATATATAAGGGTGTGTATAGGGTAAGGGTGGACGTTATGTATAGACATCTTGGTATATATAAAGGTATGTATAGGGTAAGGGTGGACATTATGTATAGACATCTTGGTATATATAAAGGTATGTATAGGGTAAGGGTGGACATTATGTATAGACATCTTGGTATATATAAAGGTATGTATAGGGTAAGGGTAAGGGTGGACATTATGTATAGACATCTTGGTATATATATAAGGGTGTGTGTGGGGTAAGGGTGGACATTATGTATAGACATCTTGGTATATATAAGGGTGTGTATGGGGTAAGGGTGGACATTATGTATGGACATCTTGGTGTATATAAGGGTGTGTATGGGGTAAGGGTGGACATTATGTATGGACATCTTGGTATATATAAGTGTGTGTATACGGTAAGGGTGGACATTATGTATAGACATCTTGGTATATATAAGGGTGTGTATAGGGTAAGGGTGGACGTTATGTATAGATATCTTGGTATATATAAGGGTGTGTATGGGGTAAGGGTGGATGTTTTGTATAGACATCTTGGTATATATAAGGGTGTGTATGGGGTAAGGGTGGATGTTATGTATAGACATCTTGGTAAATATAAGGGCGTGTATAGGGTGAGGTTGGACATTATGTATCTTGGTAAATATAATGGTGTGTATGGGGTAAGGATAGAGGGGATGGGATATCTATTTTAGAGCAATCCTCCCTTGCTCACCTAGCCCCACAGGCCCATCAATACTAGATTATATATTCAGGAGCTTATTAGGACTCTTGATGGACCAGACTTTTTATCAACTATCCAATTGAAGACACCACATGGGGCATTTCTAAGCCTAAATCAGCCGGTTAAGTAATTGTAACTGACAAAAGTACATAACAACGTTACATAGAATGTTAAGCATCTAAACTGCTAGCTCTTTGTATATTTATACATGCTGCAAGACACCATTGACATTTCATACCGTACTTTATGCTCCGTGACATCTAAAGCACACTTATACGCTCTGGTCCCTTTACACATCCAGTTGGAGAAGTTGGAGGTCATGGTACTTAAACTTGAAGTCGAGTCAGAAAACAATGCACTTTGTGTGAGCGTGTATATAATACAGCCTGGATCGTAGGAAGCAGACAGGTATTTGTCTGCACGTCTACACTCTAGGAAAGCCTCTGGGACTCTTTAAGAAAAGCAGCTTTAAGTATTAACCTGGGTCAGCTCTTTGGGAGAATTTGCCTTCTGTCAACTTACTCACTGTTTCTTGTCAAGTTCACTTCATGAGCGTTTCTATTACTGTGAAATGATAGCGCTCGATTCGCCATCCAAAACTTTCACAAAGCCTTTCAGACCTTTCACAGGGCAACCAAGGTGCTATAGAATAGTTTATTAACACTATCGCTGTCTTCAAGGCTGGTTATCACAAGAGAAAGTCCTGTCTTGTTCTCTTAGGCTCTTCCAGTGTTCCAGCCTGAATTTGCCCCATGATGGCTTTCGTTCCACCCCTTTGTGTGAGAACAATCAGGTCTAGATAAAAAAACGTTTATTAACGTTGCTTTTTTCTTTAACCCTTTCTACGCTAAACCAAGTTTTAACCCCGTATTTTGGACTCATCACATTGCAACTTCAATATATGTGCAGTACCCACACAAGAGAAGACTTGAGTGAGGGACACTCTAATTTAAAAGAAGACACTCCTAAACGATCAGCAGGCAGCAATTAAAGAGGGGCACCATCATTTGAAAGAAGGGATATTTCGCTTCCAAACATGGGTCCTCCCAAGGATTCTGAGATGCCCCCAAGCACTGGCATTTTAAATACTCAATGTAGCATGATCGGTAGAATTGATTTCTATCCCCTTAACTGAAGGATGAGTAGGACCCACCCTGTGCAGTCATGACTATCTAATTTTCCCACCGATGACATCATCCTCCAGAGACAGGCAGACAGCCAATCAGCTTCTTTTCTGTGCAACCTGGGTTGAAAAACCTGGGTTGCACCATTCATAGTGCAGGCAACCCGGGTCCGACCCGGGAATTACCCCTCGATAAATCCCAGGTTGAAGACCCGGGTTTTTAGACCCGGGATTTTTGACTTGTACCATTCATACTGCACCAAGACCCGGGTCGTTTGAGCTCGCCCCAGCAAAAACCCGGGATTTTGGTGCAGTATGAATGGGGTATTATTCCAACACATTGTGGTACCCAGTATAGAGCTTTTAACTAGTCAACATCAGGCTTTTATCATTTTTGAGTGATGTTAAGATTTAATGTAGCTGTATAACAGACGGACTGCGTAAAGTACTTATACTATCTGAAATGTATCAAGGTCATTTAATATATTCTTATGGGAGACTGAAGATAGAAGCTGATGGTTACTCCACGCCAGTGGTCGGCACTCACCTCTGCGCAAAATGTAACTGCTTTAGACCACTTAGTAGTAGTGGAGGAAACTGCAGAGGATCAATTTACTTGTTATATGTAATCAATCCCTTACTGAACAAAGAGACAGTGGTTGTCCTTAACACTGCATATCTGTGTGTATCTAGTAAGATGAAAACATGAAGTATTGGTTCATATTTTGATCAAAACACTTAAGCCTGCATCCCAGCGCCAAGAGCAACTCATTGTATGCAGGTCCTACATCTAGTAAGGGCTGGCTTGAGAGCCACACCCAATTGTGCCTTAGCTAGGCTTGGACAGTTGCTATGACAATAAGGCAATAATTTGAGACAATAGATATAGGCAAAAAAGGGGGTAGGACGCGCTTCCTCTAAGTATGTAAAAGCAGCCAAAGGGTGAACCTGAAGTGTGTGGGAGGGAATCCCTACCCTCCCAATTGGAGATTAAATATGAGTAGTTGTATAACAGGTTCCAGGCACTGATGAGTCTGAATTGCATAAAGTATTTATTATGAAACAATTTGTATGAAACACATTCTGGCCAAAGGATAGTTAAAAATGCATATGTAAATATAAAACAGACATAAAGCAAACAATGGTAAACAGACCAGGAATAAATGAATGTCAAAATCCTGGTACATAGGTATGTCCCGCTGGTTCTGCTTAAGGGGCCATATACGATGTGGCAATATAATATTGTCCAGTGGTAAAATACTCAATGGAAAGCAAATGTCCCAAATGCCTAAAAGACACGAATCAGAGGTGACTTACGTGGTAGAATCGACATGTGAGTTGGTTGGAAAAAACCGAGGAATCCTCCCACGATGCGGCAGCGTCTCTTACCTCCCGCTAAAGTGGTTGCAATGATCTCAGTACTCTGTTGCCTGTGCGTGCAGCGGCGCTGGCGTACGCACGCTATGTTGTGCTCCTCACGGACAGCGGGTATCTGGTTGAACCTCCCGGTGGGGTAGTGGTAGTGATCGCAGCCTCACGTCCTGTATGTACAGCGGAGGTGGTGTGCGCACACCTGTATTCCTCCTCCCGGAAAGTAAGTGTCTGGTTAATCCTGTGTGCGGAGGTAGAAATCTGGCATGCAGGATAGAAATCCTGAAGTATGGACAGTAATGAAAACGATGATTGATAGCGGTATACCAACGCGTTTTGCTCGTGGCTGAATGCCAGATGAGCTTCCTCAGGGATTTCCAATCCCGTAATCGTAATAGCATAGGATATACCAAGCGCAGGTGTATTTCTTCTCTTGTTTTATATCAATCCCTTGCAGCCCCCATTCCATGTGAGTGTTTTTAGTGTGAAACATAATTCCCATTTTTTGGTGGTATTTATGCCTACTTCAAAGCTGCTCACCCAGGGATCAAAGAATGAGTCCAATAAGCACTCTCACAACAGTGAATGCACATACATCAGTCTGTCTTCTACCTACCACCCGCAGTGAAATGGACAAACAGAAAGAGTCAATTTCTCTGATTCTACACTTCCAAATTTCATAACAATTTGTCGCCTTTACTCCCGTGGGCCGAATTTTCCTATAATAACTCTTGCCATTTTTCCACCCGCACATCTCCTTTCTTTTGCAAATACGGCCTTCATCCCAGGTCTAACTCTCTTGCTTCTGGTTCTCCTGGGGTACGCCAAACAGCC